>NW_027509217.1:422500-890000 GCF_051911475.1 Siphateles boraxobius | reverse complement strand
TCATAACTCTCAAATACAAGTGTATAACTCACAATTCTGACGCCGTAACTCTCAAATACAAGTGTATAACTCACAATTCTGACGTCATAACTCTCAAATACAAGTGTATATCTCACAATTCTGACGTCGTAACTCTCAAATACAAGTGTATAACTCACAATTCTGACGCCGTAACTCTCAAATACAAGTGTATATCTCACAATTCTGACGTCGTAACTCTCAAATACAAGTGTATAACTCACAATTCTGACGTCGTAACTCTCAAATACAAGGGTATAACTCACAATTCTGACGTCATAACTCTCAAATACAAGTGTATAACTCACAATTCTGACGTCATAACTCTCAAATACAAGGGTATAACTCACAATTCTGACGTCATAACTCTCAAATACAAGTGTATAACTCACAATTCTGACGTCGTAACTCTCAAATACAAGGGTATAACTCACAATTCTGACGTCATAACTCTCAAATACAAGTGTATAACTCACAATTCTGACGCCGTAACTCAAATACAAGTGTATAACTCACAATTCTGACGTCGTAACTCTCAAATACAAGTGTATAACTCACAATTCTGACGTCATAACTCTCAAATACAAGTGTATAACTCACAATTCTGACGCCGTAACTCTCAAATACAAGTGTATAACTCACAATTCTGACGCCGTAACTCTCAAATACAAGTGTATAACTCACAATTCTGACGTCATAACTCTCAAATACAAGTGTATAACTCACAATTCTGACGTCGTAACTCTCAAATACAAGTGTATAACTCACAATTCTGACGCCGTAACTCTCAAATACAAGTGTATAACTCACAATTCTGACGTCATAACTCTCAAATACAAGTGTATAACTCACAATTCTGACGTCGTAACTCTCAAATACAAGTGTATAACTCACAATTCTGACGTCATAACTCTCAAATACAAGTGTAGAACTCACAATTCTGACGCCGTAACTCTCAAATACAAGTGTATAATTCACAATTCTGACGTCATAACTCTCAAATACAAGTGTATAACTCACAATTCTGACGTCGTAACTCTCAAATACAAGTGTATAACTCACAATTCTGACGCCGTAACTCAAATACAAGTGTATAACTCACAATTCTGACGTCGTAACTCTCAAATACAAGTGTATAACTCACAATTCTGACGCCGTAACTCTCAAATACAAGTGTATATCTCACAATTCTGACGTCGTAACTCTCAAATACAAGTGTATATCTCACAATTCTGACGTCATAACTCTCAAATACAAGTGTATAACTCACAATTCTGACGTCGTAACTCTCAAATACAAGTGTATAACTCACAATTCTGACGTCATAACTCTCAAATACAAGGGTATAACTCACAATTCTGACGTCGTAACTCTCAAATACAAGTGTATAACTCACAATTCTGACGCCGTAACTCTCAAATACAAGTGTATAACTCACAATTCTGACGTCATAACTCTCAAATACAAGTGTATAACTCACAATTCTGACGCCGTAACTCTCAAATACAAGTGTATAACTCACAATTCTGACGTCGTAACTCTCAAATACAAGTGTATAACTCACAATTCTGACGTCATAACTCTCAAATACAAGTGTATAACTCACAATTCTGACGCCGTAACTCTCAAATACAAGTGTATATCTCACAATTCTGACGTCGTAACTCTCAAATACAAGTGTATATCTCACAATTCTGACGCCGTAACTCTCAAATACAAGTGTATATCTCACAATTCTGACGTCGTAACTCTCAAATACAAGTGTATATCTCACAATTCTGACGCCGTAACTCTCAAATACAAGTGTATAACTCACAATTCTGACGTCATAACTCTCAAATACAAGGGTATAACTCACAATTCTGACGTCGTAACTCTCAAATACAAGTGTATAACTCACAATTCTGACGCCGTAACTCTCAAATACAAGTGTATAACTCACAATTCTGACGTCATAACTCTCAAATACAAGTGTATAACTCACAATTCTGACGCCGTAACTCTCAAATACAAGTGTATAACTCACAATTCTGACGTCGTAACTCTCAAATACAAGTGTATAACTCACAATTCTGACGTCATAACTCTCAAATACAAGTGTATAACTCACAATTCTGACGCCGTAACTCTCAAATACAAGTGTATATCTCACAATTCTGACGTCGTAACTCTCAAATACAAGTGTATATCTCACAATTCTGACGCCGTAACTCTCAAATACAAGTGTATAACTCACAATTCTGACGTCATAACTCTCAAATACAAGTGTATAACTCACAATTCTGACGTCGTAACTCTCAAATACAAGTGTATAACTCACAATTCTGACGTCGTAACTCTCAAATACAAGTGTATAACTCACAATTCTAAGAAAAAAGTCAGAATTGTGAGATAAAAAGTTGCTATTACCTCTTTTTATTTATTCCACGACAGAAACAAGCTTCCATGCTCTATAGAGGATTTTATCTTTGGAGAACGTTTAAAGGTTGTTGTTTTGTTAATAGTCATTTGTTCTACATCCACTGATATGCTCTTCACATTTAACAGAAAGCGTTACGCTTGATTCTGTTCAGTAAATGCACTGATGATCTCTGTGGATGTGTATACGGGTCTTATTTGAGCACTCCGGAGGTCAAAGGTCAGCTCAATGATTCATACACGACCAAACCGCATTAGATCCACCTTTGTACGCTTGCCATTACTATGAGAATTATGTAAAGTGATAATGCACATTAAAAGCATTCTGCTGTTGAGCGCGCGCGAGCAGAACACACGTTACGCTGAGGTTTGGACACTTTACTCTTTATTCAACCCAACCTAAAGCTTTTAAACAGCGCAGTCGGGTTTGTGCCGATTGCTTGAAGAGTTACACTGTGTGTGTGTGTGTGTGTGTGTGTGTGTGTGTGTGTGTGTGTGTGTGTGTGTGTGTGTGTGTGTGTGTGTGTGTGTGTGTGTGTGTGTGTGTGTGTGTGTGTGTGTGTGTGTGACAGTATTATGAGCTGCTTTTAACAAATGTGCTTTTTTACATGTATCGCTGTATGTGAGAGTTATTATAGTGCAAAATAAAAGAAAGTTTTAAAAAACTACATAAAACAAAAAGCAATGGTTGAAAAAAATTACTGAAATAAAAGAAACAATCTAAAATAAATGTTATAAAATGAAAAGAAGCCCAAATAAACATGCATAGAGATGTTAGATAGATATAGGGTAGATGTGTTTCCAAGTGGGCAAAAAAAAAAATTTTGAACCAAAATAAATGGAATAACTGAAGAAAGAGGCCAGAAATAGACATGTAAAGCAGGGCGTGACGTGTGCTGCGCCTTTAACAACTCGGAGAGCACAGAGAGCTTCAGGAGCACAACGACAATGAAATATTGTGATTTCCTTAACAAAGGGAAACGAGGAGACAAGCAAAATGATTTAGTAGTACACTATAGCTATAAAAACATTTCTTCTTCAAACTTTATTTTTATTAAATAATTATGTATATTATAAAAATGTAATTAAAAGTCAGGAACAGGGTTTTTTTTGTTACCAAAATGCCAATAATAACCAGAAAAATAATATGTTCCATATAACGCGGGACTTTTAATTATACACAAGTCCAAAATACACAGAGACTCTTATTTTGAAATGCCTTTACTGCTCATTCAAATATGAGGGAGATAAAATATGCACTCATACAACCATCTAAAACATATTACAATACAAACACCATAAAGTGAGATCGTCATATTTCATCTAGAGTATTATTGACTGACTGAGAGATGCTCTGAAACCGCAAGCCTGTGTCAACGAGCAACAGTGTTCACGTTTATTTAATGAAATCATCACCACATCGAGACTCAGAGATCGAGATTCCTGTTTCCGGCCACAAATGTACAGCAAGACCTCTTAAAATCATTATTAACACCTATTCTATACCAGATGTTCAAGACTTTTTAGAAACCTTAAAAAAAGGTTAAAAAAAGACCTTAAATTTGAGAAAACAAATTGAATTTAAGACTTTTTAAAGACCAGCAGGACCTACTTTTTATTCATATTTAATATTGCTGTTCTGACACTGATCAACACTTCATGTTTCTTTGTCTCAAAACTCGAGTCGGTCCAACAAAGACAAGCAGAAACCCTGTTCCTCGAGTCTCGTGTTTCAGACGGGACGATCCGGTCATCACTGATCTGAGATCATCCCGATCTTCCCTTCGGTTTCAGAGGCTTCTCCTCCAGACACACACACACACACACACACTCGTTTGAACAGAATTAGCAGTGGGAGAGTTATTGAGTGAGAGGCCATGTTTAAGTGAAACTGATGAAACGGAGGAGTGTGTGCGGATGGCAAGTGTGTGTATAAGTATGCGCAGAAGGTCAAAGGTTAATCCCTATTGATTCAGCACAGTCTGCATACAACACCGCTGGGACGAGCCGCACAAACACATGATAAATCTCACTGAGACTCCAGTACACAGCCTGAACTCCTGCGTCACTGAGGCTAACCGACTGACAGCACTGAGTGTGTGTGTGTGTATGCGTGTGTGTATGCGTGTGTGTGTGTGTGTGTGTATGCGTGTGTGTGTGTGTGTGTGTATATATGTGTGTGTGTGTGCGTGTGAGAGTGTGTATATATGTGTGTGTGTATATGTGTGTGTGTGTGCGTGTGAGAGTGTGTGTGTGTGCGCGTGCGTAAGTGTGTGTGTGTGTACGTGCGTGTGTGTGTGCGTGTGTGCGTGCGTGCGTGCATGCGTGTGTGTATGTGCGTGCGTGTGTGCTTGTCTTTGTGCGTGTGTGTATGCGTGTGTGCGCGCGTGTGTACGTGTGTGTGTGTGTGTGTGTGTGCGTGTGTGTGTGTGCGCGCGGTGTGTGTATGTGCGTGCGTGTGTGTGTGTGTGTGTGCTTGCGTGCGTGTGTGTGTGTGTGTGTACGTGCGTGTGTGTGTGCGTGTGTGTGTGTCTGTTTGGGTGTGTGTATGCGTGTGTGCGTTTGTGCGTGCGTGCGTGCGTGCGTGCGCGTGTGTGTGTGTATGCGTGCGTGTGTGCATATGTGTGTGTGTGTGTGCGTGTGTGTGTGCGTGCGTGTGTTGGTGCGTGTGTGTGTGCGTGCGTGTGTTGGTGCGTGTGTGTGTGCGTGCGCGTGTGTGTGTATGCGCGTGTGTGTGTGTATATGTGTGTGTGCGTGTGAGAGTGTGTGTGTGTGCGCGTGCGTAAGTGTGTGTGTGTGTACGTGCGTGTGTGTGTGCGTGCGTGCGTGCGTGCGTGCATGCGTGTGTGTATGTGCGTGCGTGTCTGTGTGCGTGTGTGTATGCGTGTGTGCGCGTGTGTGTACGTGTGTGTGCGTGTGCGTGTATGCGTGTGCGCGTGTGTGTGCGTGTGTGTGTATGTGCGTGTGCGTGTGTGTATGTGTATGTGTGTGTGAGAGTTTGTGTGTGTGCGTGTGTCTGTGTGTGTGTGTATGTGCGTGCGTGTGTGCGTGTCTGTGTGTGTGTGTGTATGCGTGTGTGTGTGTGTGCGTGTAAGTGTACGTGTGTGTGCGTGTGTGTCTGTGCGTGCGTGCGTGTGTGTGTGTATGCGTGCGTGTATGTGTGTGTGTGTGTGTATGCGTGTGTGTATATGTGTGTGTGTGTGTGTGTGAGAGTGTGTGTGTGTGTGTGTGTGAGAGTGTGTGCGTGCGTGCGTGCGTGCTTGTGTGTGTGCGTGTGTGCGTGCGTGTGTGCGTGTCTGTGTGCGTGTGTGTATGAGTGTGTGCGTGTGTGCGCGTGTGTACGTTAGTGTGCGTGTGCGTGCATGCGTGCGTGCATGCGTGTGTGCGTGTGCGTGTGTGTGTGCGTATTGTATTTCTGTTTGTTTGTCTGCTTTGATCCGATTTTTTCGAGGTTTTTATTTTTGTGTTTTGTTTTAAGTTTCAATTTATAACATGCCTTTCGTTTTGTATTTCTGCTTGTTTGTTTAGATGTTTTTGAAGTTTTTATTCTGTGTGTGTTATTTTTAGTTGCATTTTGTAAAATGACCTAAGTTTGTTTTGTATTTCTGCAAGGGTTTTTTATTTATTTTAGTTTTGCTCTTTTTCATTTTGTTTTGTGAATCAGTTCAATAAATAACTGTTTTGATGCAGTGTATTGCTCACCCAGCCGTTTCAGACAGTAATCCTCAACCAGTCTCATACCTACTGTTTCTGCCCAAAGCTCAAACTATTTATACACCGAAGTTTAATATAAATATGAGCAACAACAATTCAATCAATTCATCCATTATCGGACGGTGTGGCCATGTGTTAATTGTGGATCCTGTGTGTAAGAGAACACTATAAACACACCACCATCTCATCGGCAGGAACATCAATCTTCTATAATATTATCAGCCTTTTCTTTAGTGAATAAATTCTCATTAACAGTTAGTCTCCTTCGTTATGAAGTGAACACAAGCATAGATATTTAATAACCAGTGTTGAATAGAGGTCAAGGGTCACCGAAGGTCACGGCTGAGCCCGTCTAGAAAGAATTCAGACGATCATTACAAAGAAATAAAGAGGTAATTTATTCATACAGAGCCAAACAAACGCGAGCCGCCAGCCTTCGCACCCGATGCCACACAAAGACAATTAGAAACAAATGAATATCAGCTTTGATAAAGCAGAGTGAGCTGGTCAGTGTGAAGAGACACCGCTGGATTTGTGATGAAACTGCTCAGAATCTCATTTCAGGCCACCGGTGTCTCTTTGGGACGGTTGGTGAAACATAATGTAATAATGTTTGCCAAATCAATAATAATTCTTCGTTTTTCCCTCTTAATCTTTTCCCCTCTCTACTTCTTTCCCTCAATATCATTCCGTCTCTCCCTCTCTCTTGGTTTTATTTTCTGTTCGCCATTCACTTTCCTCTTTCTCCATTTTAACTCTCATTCGCTCTCTCCGGTTCCCTCCCTCTCTAATCCGATCATGCAGGGAATAAGTGTATGCACCATGAACACATTTAATTTTCCCAGTTGGTTTTCAGCAGGCCTAGAGGTGTGCTTTAATAAGGATCAATGGCACTTTATCTAGGACAGGACCCACTTCACAGCATGCAAATTAAACACCAACACTTACAGAAGAAAGGGGGAAAAAAGGAAAAGAAATGGATTTAATTAAAAAAATGTAGAACCACAGGCTCTGGGAATTCAATTAAAGGATTTATGCAAAGGTTGGCTAGCTTTTGGTGTTGCAGTTACTGTTTGTATAATGAGCTTTTCATATTAAAAATCAATAGGTAATCTAGGGTGGAAGATCAACTGCTTACGTACATTTTTTAAATCAATTTGAAAAATAGTCCATCAGCCACACGTCACCAAAAACAGGCCTCTGTCAGGAGGATCCGGATCTGGACGCATGATTTTAGGGGACGCAGTTGGGAATTCTGGGAAAGGGTGTTTTTGAGACATGAGGGTTGTGAAGATCACTTTCCGGGTTTATGTTCTGGAGCATAATTAACTTCATCAGGGAATTACCAACATTGTGGGAAAACGGTTCCAACTTAATCTAAAAAAATAAATAAAATTACAATGTCATTCAATTGTAATTACCGCCCTTTTTCTAGGCAGTATTTCCTGCAATCGCTCTACTGTACAGGCAAACCAGATATCATTTTTATATTGTTTTACTAGTGTGTGCAGGACACTATAGTTCATTGATGTAAGTGAGGAGAGCAAAATAAAGTCAACTGTGATATATTACACTCAAAAATGATTCTGACACTTTGAGCTGATTTTTCTTTAATTGCTAATGCGATCTTTTTACACACAGACTGAACAACATGAAGCATTGCTTGGTAATCGGTTGAGCTAAACTGGTATTATCTAATTGTGTAGTTAAATTTACCAGCTGACAGATATTCAACATAATTCATGTGTGAGACAGTCTAACAGAAGGATGGACAAAACCAGTTCTTCTCATATTTTATTATCCTTTTCTAAACTATACCGAATAAACTGATAATGTGAGAAATGTTGAAGGTTTCTGAATACATTTTGGTTTGACTGCACTTCAAATAAAAATGGCGAAACCGTTGTGATCACGATGCAGCCGAAGTGAAACATCCTTAGACGAAGCAAAGAAGAATCCTGTAAATCATGACTCAAAGTGGCAGATCCCTCTAGAACAACGTCATCAACGCAAGAGTCCCGTGTCACTGCGCTAGCGCGCGTGTGTGAGGTCTTCAGATGAGCACAGGATTAGCCACACACACTCAGATGGATGGGCCGCGGTGTGACTTTGACTGGGGGTCAAACGGGAATGACATGACAGCTCCCGGGCTCTCCCGAATGTCGCCTGCCCGCCTCTGATTGGTCCTTTATCGATCCCGACACCTTCACAGCCACATCGGCTGATCCAGCAATAAACTATTTGCTCGGTTTCCAACTGCACAACGAGCCGCTCGCTCCAAAAGAGCTGCGAGCGTGTGTATACGTGTGTGTGGCTGCCGGTAGACCAACACATTATTTTAATGAAACGGTGTGTCTTGGTAGACTATAATCCTGGTAATAGGATTGAGTTGAGACACACATGTCAATACAAGCAAATG
Organism: Siphateles boraxobius; assembly: GCF_051911475.1. Taxonomy (NCBI): domain Eukaryota; kingdom Metazoa; phylum Chordata; class Actinopteri; order Cypriniformes; family Leuciscidae; genus Siphateles; species Siphateles boraxobius. The sequence continues at coordinate 881,431 of NW_027509217.1, read as the reverse complement.
GGATTGTGTGCTTTTAGGTCTCAGATTGTCTTCCAGACTCATAATAGGTAATGTTGGGGGAGGGGGGGGGGGGTGGAGAGGGAATGGAGTAACATCAAGCCTACATTGCCCGATTAAATTAAAGATTAAAGTCTATTCAAGGTCTGCAAGCAGAACGTTACGCAGGACGAGGTGTTGTGATGTTTACATGCAGAGTTCACAGATGCTCTGCACTGTCCGTATGCTGGATGCAATTTACCCACAGAAGAACATGTCTATGTGATGTAATGTGTGCCAGGACGCTTCGACTTCATCTGGACACGAGGACTGGTTCCTCGGCTCATGAAAGCAATACGGCAGAAGATAAGCACTATTGATTATGAATTGATGACTAGATTCAGTTTTAGTCTCATTGCTTCTCTGGCAGATACAACTGTTCTGTAGAAGCAAATGGACAAAAGCGTGAACGGAGACCTGCGGGTCCCAAAGACGTGGAATTGGACGTGGAATTGGTTCGAGCAAATCAAGGGGATTAAGATTATCTTAAAGATTAAGTTTCAAGTCTTGTTATCGAGAGGAGGAACCCCAACAATACACCTTCTAGCCCACACCTGAATCAACTCATTAGCTCATCAACAGACACTCTAAGACCAGGGCTAGTTGCAGATACATAGCTACTACTTTACTTTACTTTTATTTATAAAGCACTTTACAACTGCACCTGCAGACCAAAGTACTGTACAACCAGCAGCATAAAAACAAACATAAATAAACAAATAAAAACAAAGTGTCCCCCACTTTGTCCACCTGTGATGAAGATTCAGCTTTTAATGTTGTTTATATATGTATATGTTCTATTTGGTGTTTTTTAATACGCTTTAAGACGAACCATGTGTAAATTCATAAGTCGACAGCATTGCCGAGTATTTTCTGCTTAAAACTGCAGTGAACCAAAGACAGTCTCAAAAACACGGTTTGAAATCGCTGGTGTTTCTGACGTCACAAACTACCTTGTAACCAATCAGATCAACGTGTGATCGTCAACGAGTTGATCTTTGAGTGAGTGAGTGGAGGCGGGGCTCATTTGCATATGCATAGAACCGCGCATACTAAATGAGGCAAGGGTGCAGAGATACATTCAAGATATTTTAAGGCATGAATAATTTTTTTTAATTTCGGTGATCAAAGATGAGTTTTAAGGGATACAATTATTGACTACAGTGGAACTTTAAGACTGTGTGTCTGAAGAAGTAGTCTGACCAACTAGAAACCAAGGTGTAACGGGCCTTACGGGCCACTGAAATGGAGCGGTCAGATAAAGGAGACATCCAAAATGTGTATTGTTGGGGAAACGAAGAGGGGTATTGTCAGATATATAACTACAAGTTGCCAAACCTAACAACAAAAGCAATGATAAAATGGTATAAATACAGCTTGAAAACAGTGAAAAATCCGCCTTATTAATTATTAATGCCCCAGTGCACGATGGGAACACCAGTAATAGAAAAGTTGAGTAGGTTGTACTTAATTTTATATCGTTGATATTTACGCTTTAATTTCTACAAGCTTGAATTGAGTAGTAATATAGGATTTACTTTTGTTTTTTGAATTCTTGCCTGAACTAATGTTTTGATGTAGAAATTACATTAGATTTTTTCTGTAGCATTTACTTCACCACAGACTCATTTTGATCAGTGTAGCATCAGACTCGGCACAGGTGACGGCGGCAGAAAACACTCCTGCCACAGCCAATCACCAGCACTTGATTTGGGCACATCATACATGCTGCATGCTCATTGTTTCACTGACGCTGACAAGATTACCCCCTCAGGTATCGAAATTAAATTTTTTGATACTCAATGGTATCGGCAATTTGAAGCGGTCAGATAAAGGAGACATCAAAATGTGTATTGTTGGGGCGAAGGTTGGGATGCCTGATCTAGATAAAACCCTTGAAAAAGAAGAGGGGTATTGTCAGATATAACCACAGGGCAAGAGTGGATAAATGCGATATACTTTTGATATACTAGCGGATGGTCGTAGGCCGAGAGACGGCACATGTGACGTCGGCAGCCCATAGAGGAAAACACTCCCGCAGCCGGAGTGAACCGGTTCTCTTCTGAACCTGCAGGTCCTAATCACCAATTATGAGCCCATTAGGGCGTCTGGCAGCTCATGGTGTCCCGGCGCAGCAGAAGGGGATCTGGGTGTGGACCTCTGGCCCGCTTCTCTCGCTCCACTGAGCGGCTGTCAGCGCCGGCGTGATCGGACTCGTGTACCGGCAGATAACAACACCTGACCTAACAACCGGTTACCGGGGGACGGTCGCCACGCCGACAGGCCTCATCACAGCGCCACAGCGGAGGGTAAGCCTGAGCCGCTCGGGGGGACGAGACTTCATTAAAGAAGAGCGAGAGAGAGCGGGTAATGCCTCTGTAGTGTACTAATAGAAGCAGAGCCCTCGTTAGCCAGGCTTGAGGAGAGATCCATCAACGGCATCTCCTGCTTTCTCCCGGCTCACAGCAGCACTGAGACACAGAGATTTAGCCTCCGTAAGGAAGCTGGGTGAATTATCTCACAGGTGAGACGCGAGACACTTGCCAATGCACAGAGGAACTTGTTAAAGTCCCCCTTTTAGAGCAAACCGGCGGTTAATGTACGACGATTGGGCCATGGTCAAAAGTTCAGCCCCTGCATATGTAAAAAGGTAGCGGAGCGCCCGAGGCACAATCCCGGGGAAATAATTGTGCTAAACTGCTGAAAACGCGCAGTCAGATGGCGGACTGGTCCCGATGAAGCGGGGGAGCGGGAGAGGGAGGGCTGTGGTGTTCCCAGCAGCTTCATGTCCCAAAGCATCAAGCAGCTATTAGACGCCGCAACACCCAACCGTCCAAGAAATGTCAAACCAAACATGCTAAAACAGCTGTTTGACTACACAAATGAAAAGGTTACGGAGGCTTCAGGGACGCATAGTACTCCATATAAAACCACATAGGAAGGATCAAAAATGACCTTTTTCGACATTGAGAAAAATACAGAACACACTTAAAGCATAACTGATCTAAACCAAAAATGCTTGTACAATCTTTATATGAATCTCTGGGGATTTCTTGGATTTGGATTCCTGAGCAAGTAACATAAATTGCTATGTTTTGTTGTTTCTAAACCGATCCTGGTGAGTCGTTATATTAAATTCAATGCCGCTACGGTTAATAACACAACAGTATATCCTGGTTGCAAATAATTTTCACATCAAAATGATTCACCAATGGCAGATTTGTCAAATTTGTGTTGCTTCCCAATAAATCGGGATAAATGGATCATTGCACAATATTTCACATCTGTGCCATAGAGAATGACTTTTTTTTTTGTCAAGGAAAAAGTGCAGCAAAAAGAAACACATACTGTTGTAGAATGCAAATATTTATAATTATTTATAGTTTCAGTCAAAAACAGTCGACTAGCGCACAACAAACACCTTTTATATACTGTATGTCTGAAGTGCATTGTGAACCAATACCAGATCGAGTTACATTCATTATTGTAGTAATAATAATAAATGGGGGGGGGGGGGGGGTGTAACTGTGAATTTTCTGGTTAAAATTGCAATTGCCTTTATTATTGTATAGAAAACTATAAAATAATATATTATCTGACTATTTCTGTGATATAAAGCAGAGCCGGTCTAAGCCTTTTGGGGGCCCTAAGCAGAACTTGATTTGGGGGCCCTAAGCAGAACTTGATTTGGGGGCCCTAAGCAGAACTTGATTTGGGGGCCCTAAGCAGAACTTGATTTGGGGGCCCTAAGCAGAACTTGATTTGGGGGCCCTAAGCAGAACTTGATTTGGGGGCCCTAAGCAGAACTTGATTTGGGGGCCCTAAGCAGAACTTGATTTGGGGGCCCTAAGCAGAACTTGATTTGGGGGCCCTAAGCAGAACTTGATTTGGGGGCCCCTCCCACTAAGCGGAGTCACCTGAGCTTGACGATTATTGACACAAATGTCACGCAATAATGATACATTACAAATGAATACAGTGTACAATTTGTATGTATTAATACAAAATAAATACTTAAAAATAGATGCCTACTTAAATAAAAAAAAGTTTTAACTTTTACCCTACTCTTTTACTAACTCTTTGAAACTTCTTAAAACAAAACATATGTCTTTATGTCTCAAAACATATAAAATAAATTATTTGCTAAAATGATGACAAAACTGAGGAATCAGAAACATAATAAGAGCAAGGGTTCAACAATGAAAAATTATTGTTGAAAACTGTAAAAATATTATTATTTCTCAACTGTCTCAATACAGTGTAACTGTCCTCAAAATCTTTTTTATTATTATTATTGTAACACACTTTGCTGGATTTTACATGACAGAATCCAACAAAGTCTGTTACTATAATAGCCTACCGGTAATGTACTGGCGCTCGTTGTATGTGTGTATGCAATCTATTTTTCCCCTCGGGGCTTGCCGTAGATAGGAATGGGTCGTGCGCACTTGGTACTGGAGTGTAGCGGGTTTTTGGAGTTAGTGATCTGATGTGTGATATAATAAAGTGGAGAAGAGTTCAAAATGTTTATTATTTATTCAAACTGCTACCCTTACAGCTAGAAGGTTAAGTTCCCCTGCTGCTATTTTCTCCAACTTAAACCGATACCGTGACTATGCTGTTGCAGTTGCGCACGACTTGTCTATGCACTCGCGAGGTGTCTAGATTGTGCGCATGACTTAAACGCTGGCAGACACAGCAGCATTTGTTGGCAGGTATATTGATCATAAAATCAGAATTGTTTTTGAACTATTCATTCATTCATTCATTTATGTCACTTGTTTAAGTTATCAAAAAAATAAAATAATATTTAAACCCGATTGGGGCAGGCAGCCGCTTAGTTTGCTTATGCCTCGGGCCGGCCCTGATATAAAGACATGTAAGATCACAAAAGGAAGTTTTTTCAAACACTCGACTGACATTATAAAGTAATCGGCGTTTAAACGCTAATGTTCTCTTCTGTTGGACAACAGGCTCGTATACGATTCTCATTATAAGTTTGGAGAGATGTTAGGTGTGTGTTCCTTATGTCAAATTATACCATGGTCTGGGTGAATACTCGATTCTGATTGGCTCCAGGGTTAAAAAGTGATAGAGTACACCGAGTAAAGGAGTTCTGGTGAAACTGACTGTTTACCATTCGAAATTAATTAATAAATGCGCTGGCTACATCAGCTGTGAGTAACCATAGCAACAGGCAGTCAAAGTATCCGTTTACAATTTACTGTATCAAAACAAACATCTAGTTATACATAGCCTACTAACACAACAATGAGCGACTTCGTTATCTCTTTTAACCTTTTTGGAGAATTTGACAACTTTGATGACTGGGATGCTGCTGAAGAAAGAACAATTGTAAATAAAACGGAGAAACGACACAAGGAGATAACACCGCTGAGCGGACTATAAATATCTCCGGCTGCTAAATAAACCGTCAGGTGTAACCAGGGAATCCAAGTTATTGTTTGTAAAAACTTTAGATTTCAATTGTAAAACTAATTAAAATATAAACTAATGGTTTAAAAATGTGTTATTTGGCAAGTGACCACGGTACAAGCGTGTTAATGCCCTTCGAGGTGTCCATTGTCAGGTATTAATGGACTTCGGCGGAGTTAACCGACTGACGCACACGCCTTTCCGTCATCCATTAATACCCGACAATGGACACCTCGTCGGGCATAAACCCTTACTAAACGCACGTTATAAGTGACTCAATCTCACAATACTTCCATAGATGTAACCGCATTACTGCAGGAAAGCTGCTCTGAACACAGTGCTGCGCTTCAACATGAAACAAGCAGCGCATACACTTCATTAACAATCACAGGCTTTGTGAGTTCATAATCACACTAAGCCAAATCGCAATTTCGATTTTATTTTGGTTAATCATGCAGCCCTAATAATAGTAATAAATAATATTTGTTAAAATTTGTATCCTAAAAATACACTAAAATTGCTATCCTCTGTGGAAAGTCCAGTCAATGGAAAGATCCATTTGTTATCCCAGCATGCTCTCTGGCAGGATGACCGTACGCCAGGAAAGATCAGAACCGAGGAGAAAATGACTCTTATCAAAGCTGAACACATCTGGAGATCAGCATGGGCCTAATGTTCAACTGCAGGAGCGATGAACGCCAGATCATATCTGATGCACAGATCACAGATGAAGACAGGCCTGTGAGTTTTAGTCAGATATCAGTCCTGCCTCTTTTTATTACCTCAGCAAAACTGAACATTATCTACAAATTACAAGATCAGATGATGATACTCGGTTTCATGAATTACACTGAAACATCCTTTGCACTTTAATATGGCATATCAATTTTATGTTTTTTCTAATCTGCGATATTAAGAAAACAAAATGTATGAATACAATTATTATTAAATAGTTTGTTTGGTTTTATGACGTCTAATCTTACATCATCATACAGTAATTTGTGATGTTTGACGCATCTTTGCATCAAACCATTAAGAAACGCTAAACTAAATGGAAGTGTCCCACTCAGATGCAATAAAACAGCAAAATAAGAGGTTTTCTTCTAGATTTGCGCAGTTATAAATCACCTGCAGCTTCTGAAGAAGACAAAGGCATTTTACTGCGCTTGGGTGTAATATCGTCCCAGGCTCTTCCTGTCAACATTATGCAGAGCTTTGCAACCTTGAACAATTTCCCAGCATCCCATATGAGACTGCAAGCAATTAAAACGATACCATCTTCATAGCCTCATCATAACCAATAAATAAAGTAGCAGTGTTTTGTGTTCAGTTCACTAATATCTGAGGGTTCAGGAACGAAGAGACGCACTTCAGCACCTCGCCAAGAACTGGGGCTGTCCCGCGTTAAGTGTCTGAGTGCGTTTAATTAAAGGGGAAGAAATAATCAAAAATAAATAATAATAACAATAATTATTATTATTAATTATAATAAAAAGGCACAATTAAAAGCACAAATAATTCGAAAACACTGTTAAATGTAATCCCAAAATGTATATAGATAAAGTCTTGATTACTAAATTAATTAGCAAAATTTGAAATGACTGATTTTAGTTTTAATTTATTTAGACATCATATAATAATTAATAATATAGCATTTATAATTGAATAAATATTTATATTTAGTATAATATATAAAAATTATAAATCATAATATATATAAACTGTAACTATATAAAAATGTCTCCCTTACAAATCAGGAATGAAATCACAGGAATATTTGCATATTGATTAGTTTCCTTGCAAGCACTGCTGTTTTCTGCAGGAAATGCAAATTTATTTCTAAAATATCATAAATATTGTGCTTCTTGTTTACATGTTCAAAACTAATAAAGGTCTCATCAACAGACCAAAGCACAAGGACTCAAACCAGCAAATCACAGTTCAGAAACTTCTCGATCCATCAAAGATGACTGACAGCTGGAGAAATGAGCAGGTCTGAGTTATGACTGGGCTGTGTGCATAAACTTATGACAGATTCATAACCATCTCTTTAATACTTAATCAACTCACTTGAAATACTCAACACTACATCAAAATCTGCCTTCAGAGTTTTCAACCAAAATTAAAACAAAGACTACATCAAATGCATTGTGTGGCCTAAAGCATATCAGAAGCGGAAGGAAATGCTTCAGGTGCGAGACGGGCAGATACTTTATGATTTATGAGGATGTTGAATTTTATAGTTTGTCTCTGTAAGTGCATGTGACTCGCCTCTTCAGGCTAAAACGCAGAGAGTTCCCTACAGGAAGAGCTGCCCGCCTGATTTATGCAGCACTGGCGTATACGAGCAGCGTTACGGCAGCGTGACACACACACACACACACACACACACACGCGCGCGCACACACACACACACACACACACACACACACACACACACACACACACACACACACACACACACACACACACACACACACACACACACACACACACACACACACACAACCACAAACACGGGCCATTCCTGCTCAAGAACCAAAAACATGCTAGTGAAACGTTCTTGCACTGGACACCATCACTGTCCAAGATTCACAGAAGTGAAAGTTAAAGTGATAAACCTCGACTTGGACACATTTAACGACAGCGTCGCATGTTTTTAAACGTATTTAATGAAAAAAATGCATTCATTAATAATTATGGATGCACAATAATTATGGATCCATCTCGTTTAATGGCTGATATTAGATTGATTGATTGGCTATTTTATTCATTTACACAAATAATTCAAAAACACTGTTAAATGTCCCAAATATCCCAAAAGTGATTTAGGGCCTGTCCCAATACCTCCCCTTACCCTAGATTTCTGCCCTAACCCTTGTTTTTGCGCGTTCTCGTGTAGGGGTAGGGTGTCCCAATACTCTAAAGAGCAAGGGGGAGTGCTATTCTCCCCTTAAAATCAACCCTCAAACCATAGTGCGGTCCGATGCAGGCTTAAAACGAAGTGGAAGATGAAATTACCCAGGATACCTTGCGGACTCAGCAAGCTAAATGTTTTTAAACAAGATGGCGGACACCGCTGCAAAGGAAGAATTGAAGTATATTTTCAAAAATAAGCATGTTAAAATTTCTAAATATGTTGGAATATGTTAGTTTGATGCACATCCAATGGACTGTTAAGTTTTGAACACTAATGTTAGAAAATATTTCACAAAGCTATCTATCCGACGATGTTCATGATATCTGCCGAGTGTTTCGAGAGAGTCTGCCCATCAAATATACATCTGATCTGGTTCATCTAATTTTATTTTCAATTTTGGCTTCCAAGGATTATAAAAAGAAGATGTGAGGTAAAACTATTAAAAACTAGCCGCGTTCGTCTAACGTTAGTGCTTCATCTTTTTCTTCACAGCACGCTGAGAAATGACAGCGCGCTGTGAAGAAAAAAGATGAAGCTCTCCCTAACGTTAAACCCAAACTGCACTGAGCACAATCAGTGATTGTTGTAAAATTGCTAATTCTAAATTGCGGGAGGTGTTTGACTGTAAAAAGTGCTATTATAAGCACAATGATCTGGGAACGTTGACCCTGTTCCCATGGCGGTGAGCGCTCGGAAACGTACTGCAACTAGACAAGCGAACTATATTTTGGGTTTCATGTGCGCGTCTAAACGATTAAATACAGACAAAAATATGGCGAATGCGTCTTCTATGTTCCACATGTCTGTTGATTCATCAGACGAGATAAACGAACACAGGCCATACAACAGCTGGAACCGGCATTTTCTGAATGAAAATAGTATTAGACACGTTGACGCTGCGCGTGACGTAGTGAGGTTTGCTGCGCGTGAAGTAGTGAGGTTTACCGCGCTAATTTGCATATAGTGGTGTCCCATTTCATAGGGAAAGATCTTCAACTCCTCTTCCCTTGTTGAGGGGACTTTAATTTCGAGGGCACTCAAAACCAAGTGGAAGTTTTAAGGGGGGAGAAATGGGACATGGCCTTATAGTATAGATTTCATACTGTACATCATAAGGTTCGGATGCCTCAATTAACTTTTAGTGTTTTCATTTATTTAAACAAAATCCTTTTAAAACAAGACCATGTTTCATCCATTAAATTGTGTGTGTGTGTGTGTGTGTGTGTATGTGTGTGTGTGTGTATATATATATATATATATATATATATATAAAATAAAGCACGCTTTATTAATAATAATTTAATGTAAAACAAAAATCCACAAAATATCATCAAAGATTTGAATAAAAAAGAGCATGTTTTTGCATTACTGTGCTGCTTTTCTGCTGTTTTTATGGAAAGAGGTTCTAGACGGACACATCTCGCACAACACACATCGTTCTTAATCTGGTTCTCGATTTCAAAGAAGTTCCACTAAAAACTTGTCTCAAAGCCTTGCATCTTTCTCTTTTCCGCCGCCTCGTGCTTTTAAAAGCAAAGCCGTGTTGTGTGTGAGAAACCCTTTAGGTGTGGAGTTAGCAAGACACACACATCAGACTCTGCTGGAATTAGCTGAACATCACGTCTACTGTGTGTGTGTGCTTCACATGAAGACAGTGTGTGTGTGCTTCACATGAAGACAGTGTGTGTGTGCTTCACATGAAGACAGTGTGTGTGTGCTTCACATGAAGACAGTGTGTGTATGCTTCACATGAAGACAGTGTGTGTGTGCTTCACATGAAGACAGTGTGTGTGTGCTTCACATGAAGACAGTGTGTGTGTGCTTCACATGAAGACAGTGTGTGTGTGCTTCACATGAAGACAGTGTGTGTGTGCTTCACATGAAGACAGTGTGTGTATGCTTCACATGAAGACAGTGTGTGTGTGCTTCACATGAAGACAGTGTGTGTGTGCTTCACATGAAGACAGTGTGTGTGTGCTTCACATGAAGACAGTGTGTGTGTGCTTCACATGAAGACAGTGTGTGTATGCTTCACATGAAGACAGTGTGTGTGTGCTTCACATGAAGACAGTGTGTGTGTGCTTCACATGAAGACAGTGTGTGTGTGTGTGTGCTTCACATGAAGACAGTGTGTGTGTGCTTCACATGAAGACAGTGTGTGTGTGTGTGCTTCACATTAAGACAGTGTGTGTGTGCTTCACATGAAGACAGTGTGTGTGTGTGTGTGTGTGCTTCACATGAAGACAGTGTGTGTGTGCTTCACATGAAGTCAGTGTGTGTGTGCTTCACATGAAGACAGTGTGTGTGTGCTTCACATGAAGACAGTGTGTGTGTGCTTCACATGAAGACAGTGTGTGTGTGCTTCACATGAAGACAGTGTGTGTGTGCTTCACATGAAGACAGTGTGTGTGTGTGTGTGTGTGTGCTTCACATGAAGACAGTGTGTGTGTGCTTACATGAAGACAGTGTGTGTGTGCTTCACATGAAGACAGTGTGTGTGTGCTTCACATGAAGACAGTGTGTGTGTGCTTCACATGAAGACAGTGTGTGTGTGCTTCACATGAAGACAGTGTGTGTGTGCTTACATGAAGACAGTGTGTGTGTGCTTCACATGAAGACAGTGTGTGTGTGCTTCACATGAAGACAGTGTGTGTGTGTGTGCTTCACATTAAGACAGTGTGTGTGTGCTTCACATGAAGACAGTGTGTGTGTGTGTGTGTGTGTGTGTGTGTGTGTGTGTGTGTGTGTGCTTCACATGAAGACAGTGTGTGTGTGCTTACATGAAGTCAGTGTGTGTGTGCTTCACATTAAGACGGTGTGTGTGTGCTTCACATGAAGACAGTGTGTGTGTGTGTGTGTGTGTGCTTCACATGAAGACAGTGTGTGTGTGCTTCACATGAAGTCAGTGTGTGTGTGCTTCACATGAAGACAGTGTGTGTGTGCTTCACATGAAGACAGTGTGTGTGTGCTTCACATGAAGACAGTGTGTGTGTGCTTCACATGAAGACAGTGTGTGTGTGTGTGTGCTTCACATGAAGACAGTGTGTGTGTGCTTCACATGAAGACAGTGTGTGTGTGCTTCACATGAAGACAGTGTGTGTGTGCTTCACATGAAGACAGTGTGTGTGTGCTTCACATGAAGACAGTGTGTGTGTGTGTGTGTGTGCTTCACATGAAGACAGTGTGTGTGTGCTTACATGAAGTCAGTGTGTGTGTGCTTCACATGAAGACAGTGTGTGTGTGCTTCACATGAAGTCAGTGTGTGTGTGTGTGTGTGTGCTTCACATGAAGACAGTGTGTGTGTGTGCTTCACATGAAGACAGTGTGTGTGTGTGCTTCACATGAAGACAGTGTGTGTGTGCTTCACATGAAGACAGTGTGTGTGTGTGTGTGTGTGCTTCACATGAAGACAGTGTGTGTGTGCTTCACATGAAGTCAGTGTGTGTGTGCTTCACATGAAGTCAGTGTGTGTGTGCTTCACATGAAGACAGTGTGTGTGTGCTTCACATGAAGACAGTGTGTGTGTGCTTCACATGAAGACAGTGTGTGTGTGCTTCACATGAAGACAGTGTGTGTGTGTGTGTGTGTGTGTGTGTGCTTCACATGAAGACAGTGTGTGTGTGCTTACATGAAGTCAGTGTGTGTGTGCTTCACATGAAGTCAGTGTGTGTGTGCTTCACATGAAGACAGTGTGTGTGTGCTTCACATGAAGTCAGTGTGTGTGTGCTGATTATGAACGAAAGCTCAAAATCAGTGCCCATTTTGCTGAAAAGGTGTATAACATACTCAATCCTCACTGCATCAACTCAAGTCATGATTTATAAAGCGCTTTTAACAGTGTGGATTGTTTCAGAGCAGCTTTACAGTGATCATAGAAATGACCGTAACAGACTGTCACGGGAAAGAAGGGAAGATGAAATCTCTTGCTCTTACCATGGACTTGGTGAAGGGTCGTGCGAAGGTGAAGAGCAGGGTCATGAGCCACCAGCTGCGGTGGAGGGAGGTGTACATCATGTTCCCAGGATGCAGTGCGTTACAGGTGACGCCGAAGGGCGACATGCGTCGGTTCAGCTCGCTGGAGAAGAGGACGTTGCAGAGTTTGGCACGGTTGTAGGCCAGCATTGACCAGTACTGCTTCTGCGGGGGGGACAGCAGGTTCAGGTCCACCTTCCCACACGTGTCCACCAGATCCGTGAACCTGCAGAAACAACAATCAGCAATACATATTACGGGTGTCACAATATATCACTACACAAAAATGCAACAATATGTATCATGGATAGAGACAATATGTATTGTGTATAGTTCACCCAAAATAAAAATTACTGTTTTAGTGTCTGTACTACACTAAACTAATATATATAATGTTGATATAATGTATAATAATGCAGTGGGGGATGTTTGTGGGTGCTGATAATCCCAAATGTCTGATGTTACCAGTAAAAAGTGTCCTACATTATTTTAAATATATCTAGTCAGTGAAAGAGCGCAAGTATATTCGTCTAAAATAATTCTGTTTTCAGCTTCAGAATCATGAATATTGTTATTCTGGTGTCTCTATTGTCCTGTGCTTTGGGTTTCAGCACCAAGTTCAAGCCGATTCATTTCCACACACAATGTAATATCAAATTTACCATTTCAATCAAGTTTTTTTTTTTTTTTACCTTTTACCATGTCTTGGAGTATCGCAATAATATTGTATCGTGAGTTCAGTATGGTGATATGTATCGAATCGTGACATGAGGGTATTATTACACCCCTAATAAATATTGAAATTACAGTTAAAAAGAAAAAAAGTTAAAAAAAAAAAAACACTATATGGACAAAAGTATTGGTATACACCTGTTGAATATTGAACTTGACCCATTCAATCAGACTCATTGACACAGGTGTATAAAATCAAGCACCTCCTCATGCAGTCTGCATTTACAAACACTTGTTCTGAAGAGCTCAGTGAATTCAAGCGTGCTACTGTGATAGGGTGCTAGATATTGCATGGTCGTATTACAGGAATCTGGAAGCGTTTTACCACGTGAAGTCAGAGTGAACAGGTCACTGAGAGCTGAGCACAACACCTGTGCGGCGGGAGCTTCATGGAGTGGGTCTCCATGGGTTTTACAGCGTCAGGTGGAGTGCTGTAAACTAAAGCGGCCACCACTGGATTATGATTATTATGGGATTATGGGGTGTGGGGTTGTTTTCAGGGGTTGGGCTTGGCTCTTGACTTCCAGAGAAGGGAAATCTTAATGCTTCAGCATACCAAGACATTTTGGACAAAGAACAGTTTGAAGAAGGCCCTTCTCTATCCCAGCATGACTGTGTCCCAGTGCACAGAGCAAGGTCCTTAAACACATGGTTGGATGAGTTTGGTTTGGAAGAACTTGCAGAGAGTCCTGACCTCAAGCCCATCCAACATCTCTGGGATGAACTGGAACGGAGATTGCGTTTTTATCCAAATTCAGTGCCTGACCTCACAAAAATTCCCAAAGAAACACTCCAGAAGCTGATACAGCTGCAAAGGGGGACCAACTCCATATTAATGTCTATATACACTGCCGTTCAAAGGTTTGGGATCGGTACGATTTTTAATGTTTTTAAAAGAAGTCACTTATGCTCACCAATGCTGTATTTATTTCATTAAAAATACAACAAAAAACAGTACTATTGTGAAATATTATTACAATTTAAAATAAATAACTGTTTTCAGCATCATTACTCCAGTCTTCAGTGTCACATGATCCTTAAGAAATCATTATCATATGATGATTTGCTGCTCAAGAAACATTTATGATTATTATCAATGTTGAAAACAGTTGTGTACCAAGATTCTTTGATGAACAGAAAGTTAAAAACAACATTATTTATTTGAAATAGATTCTTTTGTAACATTATAAATGTCTTTACTGTCAATTTTGATAAATTTAATTCCTCCTTGATGAATAAAAGTATTGATTTATTTTATTTATTTCCCCCCCAAAAAAAAAAAATCTTACTGACCCCAAAGTTTTGAACGGTAGTGTTTAATGTTACAAAAGATTCTATTTCAAATAAATAATGTTGTTTTTAACTTTCTGTTCATCAAAGAATCCTGAAATAAAAATGTAAATAACTGTTTTCAACATTAATAATAATCATAAATGTTTCTTGAGCATCAGATCATCATATGATACCGATTTCTGAAGGATCATGTGACACTGAAGACTGGAGTAATGATGCTGAAAATTCAGCTTTGACCACATGAATAAATTACACTACTATATATTCACATAGAAAACAGATATTTTAACAATATTACTGTTTTTATTTTTGTATTTTTAATCAAATAAATACAGCCTTGGTGAGCAGAAGAGAGTTTAAAAATTTTAAAAACATTGAAAATATTACCAACCCCAAACTTTTGAACGGCAGTGTATGTATAATATGATACATTACAGTCCCTGTAAGTGTAATTTAATTTAAAAAAAAAAAATTTCAGTTAGTTTCAAATGTTTTGTCTCGTTTTGTGCTTTGTCTTGATTAGTTTTGTTTGTGTGTGTGTGTGTGTGTGTGTGTGTGTGTGTGTGTGTGTGTGTGTGTGTGTGTGTGTGTGTGTGTGTGTGTGTGTGTGTGTGTGTGTGCGTGTGTGCGTGTGTGCGTGTGTGCGTGTGTGCGTGTGTGTGTGTGTGTGTGTGTGTTTTGTCTGTTGTGTCTTGCAGTATGTGCCTTCTTTTGTTTCGTTTTGTTGAAACAGAAGTCTACAGTCACACAAACGGCTTGGTTACTGGCATTCTTCAAAATATAATTTTTCCATGTTCCACAGAATAAAGACATGCCGTCAATACAGGTTTGTAATGACAAGAAGATAAATAAATGATAACAAAAACTAAAAATAATGAATGTAAATGGTCAATATTGAACAAATGGACAAAAGTGATTTCCTGTGTAACCTCCAGAACGTGAGCCGATGGAGAAATGAACTAAATGAGCTTTGGCAGGCCAGGTCTGGCTTAATGCAAATCAAAGCTACGACATGACGTTCTTTAATTGGCTCTGACTAAGCTGTTAAACGCCAGATGTTTGACAAGGCCCCTGAACACAAGGCGCTGTATTTTCTCCATGTGTCCTTGTGTGTGTGTAAACAACAGTCCCAAGAAACTGCAGTGAAATGAATTGTCCCTCCCCTAGTGCAGATCAGAGTGTGTTCTGCGCCCGCTATCGCATTCACAGTTTACCTCTTAATTATGTGCTTTACATAACAACCAATCAAAACGTCACATTCACTGTATGACAAGCTCAGTGCGGCGCGTGTTGCTGTTTGACACGTTACATCTCTGCTTGGGTAAACACCAACATCTGCGGGCATCGCGACGCTGCAAACACTAAAGGTGTGAACTGTGGGAGCGGGAAACTAGTTCAGGAATAGCTCTCCCCAAAAACACATTTCTTTCCCAAAACATGATATTACCAGGATCTGTCAGGCTCGGGGGGAGGCTTAAAAATATCATAACAGTAGTTCAATACCAAGTATGGCTTTAGTGCACACATGTGAATGAGATTAAAGAGGAATGGCAGAGGACAACATTTCAAGAAAGCACTGATTTAAATGAAGGTCTTCTTATGGATTCCAACTTGAAATAGTACATGCATTCAACAATATACATGCATAATTAAGTGTTAATGCTTCATTAATATAATAAATGATCCATGCACAATAAATAATGTTTCATAATATTATTTAATTTTTATTACCATGCATCCCTATTAAATTTTAAGTGCTGTGTGACACTGAACATTATTTAAAGTGCCCCATTATGCTTTTTTGAATATTTACTAGTTATTGTCTCTGAATAATTGATTCTGAACTGCTGAAACGAATCGTCAGTAATTCCCGTCTCACTTCATGCAGAACCTGCGTTGGTTTGTAACTAATTTGCATAATGCCAGTCTATGGTCTTGATTGGCTGAACTCTTTGCTCCGCCCTCAAACACTGTAGTTTATCTGAGACTGGAAGAGTTTGGTTCGTGTTGATCATGTTGATGAGATTGATACGGTAAAACCCACGCCATCGTTACTGTTCATATCACTGTGTGTCTGGGGTGAGATTCAAATATGATTATGATTGTTTGGTTTCAGACCAATCACAACAGACTGGGCCATCTGACCAATCAGAGCAGAGTAGACCAATCACAACCATCTGACCAATCAGAGCAGGACAGCTCTCTGAAAGGAGGGGTTTAAAGCAAATGAATGCTTGATTGAACCGTTTCAGACACTGTGAGAAAAAGGCTGATACTGAAGTGGATATTATAAGAAAATGACCTTTGATGCATGTAAACATGTTTTACGAGACCTGAAAAGCAAAATTAGGAACCTTTAAAATAGCATAAAGGCACTTTAAAACTCATTTTATGTTCCATGGAAAAAGAAAATCAGGTTGGGAACGACATGAGCATGAGTATGACAGAATGTTTTTTTATTAGTGTTTTTGGCTGAACTACCGCTATCAGTTTAGTGGTTATATATCCATCCCCACTATCCTCTGCACATGTTGACTCTGTCATCATCTCACGGCCGGGATAATCCATACGGTGTTCCCAGTAGAGGCATTCTGGGGTGGAAAGAGTCTATTTTCAGAGCAGAGGTATGAAAAGGTCAGGTCAGGCTGGTGTTTAATGACTGCAGGATCCTGCTTTAAAGAGACTGAAGTATAAAAGCGTGAGTTTTCAGACGTGAGTTTCCCGTCCAACTATCCGTGTCTCTTGTTCGGAGTCGGGAGGAAAATGCCATCCCCGATCTGTCCTGTCACTTAAGCCCCAGTGCTACAGTGCAGATAAACGTCCCCGGTGAACACATTTTATTTTGCCACCCTCAATTTCCCTCATTCTTTGGTCCCTCGTACAGCGGTGTCAAGGTTTAACGGCTCGTGCGGCTTTGGGAAATATAATCTCTTCCTGGGTCAGAGGTCAGATGGTGAGCTCACAAGGCCACATATTAAAGGCAGTGGAACTGATAGAGATGAGGAGGTGAGGATCAGAAATTATCAGGTGTGGTAGAGACCGAGAAATAAACTGTTAAAGTTAAATGGAGGAGTTACTGCGATTACAGGTAAGTGATTTTACAGTTGGGAAGAGTGAATTGAGACTGTGCACTCGATGACACATGGGGCTTGTTAATCTAATGGACCCTCACTCTCAGAGTCGCACATGTTCTTCAAAGCGCTCTTATTTAACAGTCATGTGACCGTTAGCTCTCTCTTTCTGCATACGATCTGCACTTACAGTGCACGTATTGTTTCCCACTGTGATGGACCTGATGCTCATGCCAGCTCGGGTGTTTGGACGAGATTTCTGAGAACAGAAGTGGCCCGTTTTCAACATAGAGCTCAGGGTTTAGTGGATAGCATGGCTGATAGATATCTTTTCTCTTTATTCCAGAGCATTTTTTGTTATTGTATTGATTATATTTGAACTGATTATGAAATTAGCATGATACATTTACCTGACATAATAAATTGTTACATTTGATTATTCTAATTGACTTTGACATTATTTTCATTCAAGACTTTAAAAAGAATAGTAAAACATACGCTCACACTTAATGATGCACAGATATCATTAAAACCTTTTCATTGATGGAGTCAGATGAAATAAGTTAATGCATGAAAAAATTTATTTTATTTAATGAAACTACTTTGCCACGCGGAAAGACGGGAACGCGCTGATCGGAAAACCCTTCTTTAGGACGATCCAGCCGGGTCTTTACACTTCTATTTATCTCCTGTAAATATTTTTGTAGTTGTGTATATATATATATATATATATATATGTATATATATATCTTTGCCAAACTAAGGGAGGTAGGGGGTCTGACGCCATCTATCTTTTCACATTGTTTTTGGTTTAGGGAGGGAGGTAGGTAAGTACGTTTAAATTGTATTTAGTTTTTACTTTAAATGTGTTTAAGGAATTGTAGAGGTTAATCAAAGATTGTTTTGTTTGTTATTTTGGCCTTGTCTGGCCCTGACGCTAAACCCCTCGGTAGTGAGCTAATTCTTCCTTTTCCTGTTACGGGCAACAAATATACATTTACATGTGTATGTATAAACGTGAATGCTTCAGAGATAAGCTGAAGCAGTGATGTGCGGTGTTTCTGACCTGTGCGACTCTGAGGACACCACCACCACGCGGGCCGGAGCCGAGAGCCTCAGCACATCGAGCAGGAGCTGGACCAGGTAGAAGTGAGCGAGATGGCAGATCTGGAAGGTGGACTCCAGCCCGTCCTCTGTCAGCCTCCAGGGCTGCGTGCAGACGCCTGCGTTACACACCAGCACGTGCAGCGGCCTTCACGGACACAGGGGACAGAGGCACTCAGTGAGCGGGACGTTACAAACAATCATTTTAGTAAAAGCAAAACCACAACAAAACCATAAAACTAAAACAAACAAAACAAAACACCAAACTAAAACAAAACAAAAGAAAACCATAAACCACCCCAAAATAAAATGAAAAAAAAATGGAAACAAAAGAACAATAGAAAACGAAAAGTAAACCAACTAAAACTAAACAAAACTATAAACAAAAAAAACTTCAACACAAAAAACAAATACATAAAAACACCAAAACAATAAAAAAAAAACCAAAAGAAAAAACAACATTAAAACAAAAAACAATCAACACCAAAAAAACTAAAAACTAAACCAAACTATAAAAAAAACGTAAACACCAAAACAAACAAACAAAAATAAAAACAAAACAAAACCCTAAAACTAAAAGCAAAACAATAAAACCAAAACGAACGGAAAAAAACCCCAAAGATAAAACAAAACCATAAACAACACACAAAAAAAAAAACTAAAATCAAAAAATAAAGTTAAAACAAATCACAAAAACTAAAACAAAACTCAAACAAAACAAAACAAAAAAATACCACCAAAACAAAAACCTCTTAAACGTAAACAAATGACAGATTAAAGAAAAATCATTCTGAATGGAATCAGGGATTAAAACACACTCCCGATCCGCTCAAGTCTACTCCAAGGTTAGTGCGGGCAGACGTCCATCAGCCAGAGGAACAGCAGATTTCTGGAAGTCCAGACGGGATCTTTCTCTTTGACAGAGTCGCTCCAGTGGTCCCGAAACCACGGCCATGCAGCAGAATAATCCAAATCCACCCCACCAATTTTTAATTTCTTCCATTAGAATTAATTACGAAGCCCACAGGCAATTTGTGTACTTCATATTTAATACTGCCTGCACTATTAATTAAAAACTGGTTGCTGGAAAATTAATGGAGGAATTGTTATGCCCCTGCTTTAATGAGTCTTCTCTATGACATTAAAAAAAGTACACTTCACATTTCCCTTCAGGTTCTATGTGGAAAGCAGTGTGCATCAGTGGAAACGCACGGGATTATGGGAAATGTGCAGGGGCCACGGTTACACATGTGCTTCATTAGAAACAAACACTGAACAGCACATGTTCAAGTTGCTACTGACCTTTAGAAGACCAAAGAACAAGCACAATACGCTTTTAACAGTACATTACAGTACATCTGAAATATAGCATGACATGAAAATAAGACTCAATGCTCCTACAGGATTACATGTAATAAAAAAACTAATGTAAGCAGTTTATAATAAATAAAATAATATAATATAATATAATGCACTTCCGATGTCGTAATGCAGATGCAATATTATATGTATTCATATAAAATATAAACAAAAATGGTAAAACAAGAAATATATAATGAAAATAAATATGTAATCAATTTTATAATATATTATTTAATGCTTTTTAATATATTGAAAATATTCTTCATATTTTTAATCTTTTTTATGGATTTCAATATAATATAATATAAATGTAGCGTATATTTATTAATATTTCATACATACAGTGGATATTAAAAAAAATCATATTTGAACCTTTTCACCTTTCATGTAAAAATTAAAACCTATGCAATGTCACTGAAAACCAAATGTCAAAGTGCCATTTCAGAGAAAAACCCCACAAAACTGCATAAGTGTTCACCCCCCTGAACTAACACTGAGCTGAGGCCGCCTGGAGTTAATCACAGCACTCGGCCTGCTGGGATACGACTCGATCGAGTGATAGAGTATTTTACCAAATTTGCTCTTCTTTGTAAAAACGTTCCCAATCTGTGTAATTGTGAGGGTCTCTCCTGTGCAAGTCTTCTGTCCCTTGCCTCACTACTACAGATTTACTACAGGTTTACTACAGGTTTACTTTAGGTTTACTACAGGTTTACTACAGGTTTACTGTAGGTTTACTACAGGTTTACTACAGGTTTACTGTAGGTTTACTGTAGGTTTCCTACAGGTTTACTACAGGTTTACTGTATGTTTACTACAGGTTTACTGCAGGTTTACTACAGGTTTACTGTAGGTTTCCTACAGGTTTACTGTAGGTTTACTGTATGTTTACTACAGGTTTACTGTAGGTTTCCTACCGGTTTACTACAGGTTTACTGTATGTTTACTACAGGTTTCCTACAGGTTTACTACAGGTTTACTACAGGTTTACTGTATGTTTACTACAGGTTTACTGTAGGTTTCCTACAGGTTTACTACAGGTTTACTCTATGTTTACTACAGGTTTACTGTAGGTTTACTGTAGGTTTACTACAGGTTTACTGTAGGTTTACTGTATGTTTACTACAGGTTTACTGTAGGTTTCCTACAGGTTTACTACAGGTTTACTGTATGTTTACTACAGGTTTACTGTAGGTTTCCTACAGGTTTACTACAGGTTTACTGTATGTTTACTACAGGTTTCCTACAGGTTTCCTACAGGTTTACTACAGGTTTACTGTATGTTTACTACAGGTTTACTGTAGGTTTCCTACAGGTTTACTACAGGTTTACTGTAGGTTTACTACAGGTTTACTGTATGTTTACTACAGGTTTACTGTAGGTTTCCTACAGGTTTACTACAGGTTTACTTTATGTTTACTACAGGTTTACTGTAGTTTTCCTACAGGTTTACTACAGGTTTACTCTATGTTTACTACAGGTTTACTGTAGGTTTACTGCAGGTTTACTGTAGGTTTACTTCAGGTTTACTACAGGTTTACTACAGGTTTACTATAGGTTTACTATAGGTTTACTGTAGGTTTACTGTAGGTTTACTGCAGGTTTACTGTAGGTTTACTGTAGGTTTCCTACAGGTTTACTGTAGGTTTACTATAGGTTTACTACAGGTTTACTGTAGGTTTACTGTAGGTTTACTACAGGTTTACTGTAGGTTCACTGTATGTTTACTAAAGGTTTACTGTAGGTTTCCTACATGTTTACTACAGGTTTACTTTATGTTTACTACAGGTTTACTGTAGGTTTCCTACAGGTTTACTACAGGTTTACTCTATGTTTACTACAGGTTTACTGTAGGTTTACTGCAGGTTTACTGTAGGTTTACTTCAGGTTTACTACAGGTTTACTATAGGTTTACTGCAGGTTTACTATAGGTTTACTGTAGGTTTACTGTAGGTTTACTGCAGGTTTACTGTAGGTTTACTGTAGGTTTACTGTAGGTTTCCTACAGGTTTACTACAAGTTTACTACAGGTTTACTACAGGTTTACTGCAGGTTTACTACATGTTTATTTTAGGTTTACTGTAGGTTTCCTACAGGTGTCCTACAGGTTTACTGCAGGTTTACTACAGGTTTACTACATGTTTACTACAGGTTTACTGCAGGTTTACTATAGGTTTACTGTAGGTTTCCTACAGCTTTACTATAGGTTTCCTACAGCTTTACTATAGGTTTACTGCAGGTTTACTATAGGTTTACTGTAGGTTTACTGCAGGTTTACTGTAGGTTTACTGTAGGTTTACTGTAGGTTTCCTACAGGTTTACAAAAGGTTTACTACATGTTTACTACAAGTTTACTACAGGTTTACTACAGGTTTACTGCAGGTTTACTACAGGTTTACTGTAGGTTTACTGTAGGTTTCCTACAGGTGTCCTACAGGTTTACTGCAGGTTTACTGTAGGTTTACTGTAGGTTTCCTACAGGTTTACTACAGGTTTACTACAAGTTTACTACAGGTTTACTGCAGGTTTACTGCAGGTTTACTACAGGTTTACTGTAGGTTTACTGTAGGTTTCCTACAGGTGTCCTACAAGTTTACTGCAGGTTTAATACAGGTTTACTACAGGTTTACTATAGGTTTACTACAGGTTTACTACAGGTTTACTGCAGGTTTACTATAGGTTTACTACAGGTTTACTGTAGGTTTCCTACAGGTTTACTACAGGTTTACTGCAGGTTTACTACAGGTTTACTATAGGTTTACTACAGGTTTACTGTAGGTTTCCTACAGGTTTACTACAGGTTTACTATAGGTTTCCAACAGGTTTACTACAGGTTTACTGCAGGTTTACTATAGGTTTACTATAGGTTTACTACAGGTTTACTGTAGGTTTCCTACAGGTTTACTACAGGTTTACTGCAGGTTTACTACAGGTTTACTATAGGTTTACTACAGGTTTACTGTAGGTTTCCTACAGGTTTCCTACAGGTTTACTACAGGTTTCCTACAGATTTACTACAGGTTTCCTACAGGTTTACTGCAGGTTTACAACAGGTTTACTGCATGTTTACTACAGGTTTACTGCAGGTTTACTACAGGTTTCCTACAGGTTTACTGCAGGTTTACAACAGGTTTACTACAGGTTTACTGTAGGTTTCCTACAGGTTTCCTACAGGTTTACTACAAGTTTACTACAGATTTACTGCAGGTTTCCTACAGGTTTACTGCAGGTTTACAACAGGTTTACTGCAGGTTTACTGTAGGTTTACTACAGGTTTACTGTTGGTTTACTACAGGTTTACTACAGGATATAGGGCTCCGACTGAGCCAAAACATTCATCTTTCTATGCTGAAGTCTTTTTTTTTTATGTATTGTTTTGGATGATTGTGATGCTGAAAGGTGAAAGTTCTCCTCATTTTCAGCTTTCTATGTATGTAATGTATTTCTGTGTATGTTCTAAGAGTCAGATGAAATAACGAGTTAACACATGAGAAAATGTATTTTATTTAATCAAATTACTTTGCCACGCGAAAAGACGGTCCTTTTACAACATTGGCCCAAAAGTTAAATCTTAGTCTAACATATTTGTCCACATGGTTTTGGGAGACTGGATATATGTTTTTGCAAAGTTTCGCTGGGCTTGGATGTTTCTTGTATCTCACAGACCAGACGCGGAGATCCTGTCGCCTGCTTCATGACAGATCTTCTCTTGCTCTTCCTATCAGTTTTAAAGCGGGACGTCCTGTGCTTGATATACACACCGCCGTTCAAACGTCTGCGATCAGTAAGTTTTTATTCATTTTCACCAAGGCTGCATCTATTTGATTAAAAATACAAAAACTGTATAAATTGTTAAATATTATGACAATTTAAAATATCTTTTTTATATTTTAAAATGTAATTTATTCCTGTGATCAAAGCTGAGTTTCCAGCATCATTACTCCAGTCTTCAGTGTCACATGATCCTTCAGAAATCAGTATCATATGATACTCAAGAAAAATGTATTATTATTATCAATGTTGAAAACAGTTTTTATTTCAGGATTATTTGATGAATAGAAAGTTCAAAAGAACAGCATTTATCTCAAATAAAAAAGCTTTTGTAACATTAAACACTACCGTTCAAAAGTAATGATGCTGCTTTGCATCACAGAAATAAACTATATACAGTATTTTAAAATATAGGCTTTTCAAATAGAACACAGTTATTTTAAATTGTCACAATATTTAACAATATTTTTTTTTAAATAAAATAAATGCAGCATTGGTGAGGATAAGAGGCTTTTTTTTAAAACATTGAAAATCTTAGCGATCCCATGCTTTTGAACAGCTGTGTGTGTGTGTATATATATATATATATATATATATATATATATGCAGTTTAACCTGCTATTGAATTGAGCCCCACTGAACTACTTACAATATCAGAACTTTTTAATTTAGAGGTTTTTCATCAGAAAATGCATTATGGAGCTGGTAATGAATATGAATATAAATATATAAATATATATACACACACACACACACACACCCGAGAGAGCCGTTCACCTCCCGCTGGAGAACATGACCCGCTGGAAACATCTGTGGAGGAAACTGATCTACTCTCCAACACTGACTGACACACACACACACACAGATCTCTCTGGGACTTAATGAAGCGTGGACTCAAAAAGAGGGAGTGATTGTACCTGCGAGAGAACACCATTAAACTTTATGACTTTCACGCTTGTGTTTGAGAGCGTGTAATGGAAGAGGAGCGTGTCTGTGATGTTCGTGAGCAGGAGATAACGGATCCCATGAGTGAGACCCGGAAAACAGGAACACACAACCGTACACACACACAACACTTCACGCTCATTCCTTAACATCACAATCTGTTTGAATACATCAAATGATTGAGCCATCCAAAACAGGGGTTGAACGACTTCAGATTTTCTATGTGATGAAAGTTGAGTCGACGACGACTAGTCGCTGATGACGTCATTAATGAACAATTTATCCTGAAGCTCGAGCTGAGACTGGAACAGATATGGCGTATGACGCAGAGCTCCTACATAACAGCTTTGTTTATCAGTTCTTTTGTCTTTGGGTCGTTTTCTGTGTTAATGAATGATTATGTGTGCCACGATTCAATTGTAGTCTTGTAAAAAGGCATCTGAAGTAATAAACGAAGTGCAATGTAGTGTCGTTAAAACCATTAGCCACAGTGGCGGGTGAGCAAAAAAGTTAATGTCAAGCCCTGTATATTAAATATATTTATGAAAAACAAACTTGCCAACAGTTTAGTTAAGGTTGAAACACTGAATAAAATTTATTATATTAAAAATGACACTAAATTAAAAACAAATCTGTAAATAAAATTAAATTAAAAATTGTATGCAAATATTATTATATTCAAGAATAATTGCATATAAATAATACTAAAATAACACTGACATTAAATAACCTTTCCATGTTATAAAAAAGGTCTTATATAATTGTCAAATGTCTCATAATTTCATGGTCATTACTTTGGATGGATGGAGGGATGGATGGAGGGAGGGATGGATGGAGGGATGAATGGATGGAGGGATGGATGGATGGAGGGATGGATGGATGAAGGGATGGATGGATGGAGGGATGGATGAATGGATGGAGGGATGAATGGATGGAGGGATGGATGGATGGAGGGATGAATGGATGGAGGGATGGATGGAGGGATGGATGGATGGATGAAGGGATGGATGGATGGATGGATGGAGGGAGGGATGGATGGAGGGATGAATGGATGGAGGGATGGATGGATAGAGGGAGGGATGGATAGAGGGAGGGAGGGATGGATGGAGGGATGGATGGATGGAGGGATGGATGGATAGAGGGATGGAGGGATGGATGGAGGGATGGGTGGATGGAGGGAGGGATGGATGGAGGGATGGAGGGATGGGTGGAGGGAGGGATGGATGGAGGGATGAATGGATGGAGGGATGGATGGATGGATGGATGGATGGAGGGATGGATGGATAGAGGGATGGAGGGATGGATGGAGGGATGAATGGATGGAGGGATGGATGGATGGATGGATGGATGGATGGAGGGATGGATGGATGGAGGGATGGATGGATGGGTGGATAGAGGGATGGATGGAGGGATGAATGGATGGAGGGATGGATGGAAGAGGGATGGATGGAGGGATGAATGGATGGAGGGATGGATGGATGGAGGGATGGATGGAGGGATGGATGGAGGGATGGATGGGTGGATGGATAGAGGGAGGGATGGATGGAGGGAGGGATGGATGGAGGGATGAATGGATGGAGGGATGGATGGATGGATGGATGGATAGAGGGATGGATGGAGGGATGAATGGATGGAGGGATGGATGGATGGAGGGATGGGTGGATGGAGGGATGGAGGTGTGGATGGAGGGAGGGATGGGTGGATGGATGGAGGGATGGATCAGTAAACCAAGTGTCAATTACCAATAAACCACATAGAAACCACCCATGAAAAACTAGAAACCATGTAGCAAAACTCTTTGATGGCCAGTTTTATGCAGACCACGAGCACCACTCTCATTTACTTCAGAAAATACACACACACAAACATCAAGCTATAGTTTTGAAGCTCTTCTTCTGAGAGCCAGAAAACACAGACAGTGGCCCCTGATGATGCAATGGAGGTATTTCAAGATATCGTACTCCGAACTCTTCGTAGGAAGAAAACATTTCTTCTTAATCTCCCTCTCTCTCTCTCTCTCAAAATGTAATTTCTCCAGTTGATTTGGAAATGGGCCTCTGTGGGAAGCAGCGTTGATGTTTGCATGATAATCCTACTGTTGTGTCTTATGATTGAACAACTGCGGCTCGCACGCTCGTTCTGAGACACCCCCCCGCCAGGCGTGTCTTCATAAGCAAAAAGCTAACAAATGGTTTTAATAGCTCAGGCCACATAATATAAAAACTCCCTTTAAACTTATTAATGCGATCAGGGGGGTCTTCCACAAATGTGCAATTTACGTGTCGGGGCGAGCGGGGGCGGAAACGAGCGAGCCGGGAGGAATAACGCTCCATACTTACTTTAAAGAACCCCCAGGGCACGACCTTTGACCTGAGAATAATCTCTGCCCATAAAAGAATGATTGCTTTTGTCTCCCTCCACTCCGGCCGGCCGTCATTAAGACCTGCGTTTATGGGCCGCCGAGAAAATGTGTGGCTAACAGAGAGATGCTTTAAAATAGACAGACACACATAAACGCTGTTACACAGACGGCACCCACAAACACACGTCATTAGCAAAGCCACGGCGGTAAGAGTGATTCTGTGGAGACTCTGATAACACACACACTGTAAAAGACTATTCTCACAGCGCCAAGGTTTTATGGGCAATGAGATGTTAAATATAAATGATGTACATCTATGGATCTCTTTGTTATGAAGTCTTTTTTCTAGCTGTATATAAGGTTCGTAACTGGCATTGATGTCCTTTATCATCCAAGGAATATTTCCATTGCACAAAAGATTCTTAAAAGGATCTTAATATTATTAAAATGTTCTTCACACAAAGATAAAAAAATATATATTTTAAGAAAGGTTCTTTAGGGAACTGAAAATGGTTCTTCTGTGGCATCTCTGACATTTAAACGCAACCTCAGTTTAAAGAGAAAACAGGAGGTGCACACGTTATATGTAGAACGCATGTAAAACAATAAAGGAAAAAGTTTTTGATATATCAAAGTCTATTTAGCGAAGTCAGTTCAGTGCCCGGCCGTCCATGCTCAATACTGTCTCTGTCTATAAACCTGCCATTATATTACAACAGCAGTACTAGAAGTATTGTTTACATTTACTTTATATACACAATGTGCTATTATATACATACAATTATGCAATGTAATATATACATTTCATATTTAGTTGTCAGCCATTACATTTTACCAGTGTGTTGTGCTTTCATTGTAGAGGGATTCCATGAAAGACGTTTATCGAAGTGGCTTGCAAGCTGTAGTAAACAAAAGTGCCTCTATTGTTTTTTCAGATTTGCGTGTCATGTAGTGTGTAATAAAGTTGTTTGTAAATGTAAAAGCTCTGCAAAGTTTCAAAGTTCAAAGAGCAGATAAATGGAGTTATTGTCTCCTAAAAGATAGAAGTGATTCTGAACTGCTGAAACGAGTCGTCAGTGATTCCAGTCTCACTTCCTGCAGAACCTGCGTAGGTTTGCAACTAATTTGCATAATGCCATTCTATGGTCTTCATTGGCTGTCGGCGAACAACATCTGCTTTGCCCCGCCCATTAAACACTGCAGTTTATCTGAGACTGGAAGAGTTTGGTTTGTGTTGTTCATGTCGAGAAGATACTGTTTTCTGCTGCCAAAGCAAATCCACTCTGATGAGATGGTCATCTGACCAATCAGAGCAGAGCAGACCAATCAATAACACTATCTGACCAATCACAGCAGAGCAGACCAATCACACCATTTGACCAATCAGAGCAGAGCAGACCATTCACACCATCTGACCAATCAGAGCTGAGCAGACCAATCACACCATCTGACCAATCAGAGCTGAGCAGACCAATCACACCATCTGACCAATCAGAGCAGAGCAGACCAATCACACCATCTGACCAATCAGAGCTGAGCAGACCAATCACACCATCTGACCAATCAGAGCAGAGCAGACCAATCACACCATCTGACCAATCAGACCGGAGCAGAGCAGACCAATCACACCATCTGACCAATCAGAGCAGAGCAGACCAATCACACCATCTGACCAATCAGAGCAGAGCAGACCAATCACACCATCTGACCAATCAGAGCAGAGCAGAGCAGACCAATCACACCATCTGACCAATCAGACCAGAGCAGAGCAGACCAATCACACCATCTGACCAATCAGAGCTGAGCAGACCAATCACACCATCTGACCAATCAGAGCTGAGCAGACCAATCACACCATCTGACCAATCAGAGCAGAGCAGACCAATCACACCATCTGACCAATCAGAGCAGAGCAGACCAATCACACCATCTGACCAATCAGAGCTGAGCAGACCAATCACACCATCTGACCAATCAGAGCAGAGCAGACCAATCACACCATCTGACCAATCAGAGCAGAGCAGACCAATCACACCATCTGAACAATCAGAGCAGAGCAGACCAATTACACCATCTGACCAATCAGAGCAGACCAATCACACCATCTGACCATTCAGAGCAGAGCAGACCAATCACACCATCTGACCAATCAGAGCAGAGCAGACCAATCACACCATCTGAACAATCAGAGCAGAGCAGACCAATCACACCATCTGAACAATCAGAGCAGAGCAGACCAATCACACCATCTGACCAATCAGAGCAGAGCAGACCAATCACACCATCTGAACAATCAGAGCAGAGCAGACCAATCACACCATCTGAACAATCAGAGCAGAACAGAGCAGACCAATCACACCATCTGACCAATCAGAGCTGAGTAGGCTCTCAGAAAGGACTTCTATAGTGGTAAACAAGAGACTACATTAAATATATATTTTTGTGCTTCCATTTGCTCAAATAGCAAAAGAAAAACTCCACAATATTGTTTTTACAAATTTAAAGAAGGGAAAAAAATAGAGAGAGATTGTTAATGGCAGTTAGAAGAGAAAAGACCATCACTCCCACAGACGCTGGATTAGAAAACCTTCAGCAGTGCTATCTAGTTTTCTGTCATTTGTTCTAAAGATTATATAATACAAAGTATAGTGTTATAAATGTATACATTATAAAAAAAAACTAAATAAATTAATAATAATAATAATAATTCACAATTCTGACTTTTTTTCTCACAATTGCGAGTTTACATCTCGCAATTCTGACTTTATTTCTCAGAATTGCGAGATGTAAAGTCAGAATTGCGTGATATAAAGTCGCAATTGCGTGTTATTAAGTCAGAATTGCGAGAGAAAACTAAGAATTCTGACTTTCTTTCTCGCAATTCTGACATATTTTCTCAGAATTGTAGGATATAAACTCGCAATTGCGAGTTATAAAGTCCAATTCTATGGGGAAAAAAAAGACTGACTTTTTTCCTCTCAGAATAGTTTATATCTCACAATTCTGACTTTATAACACGCAATTGCGACTTTATATCACGCAATTCTGACTTTATATCACGCAATTGCGACTATATATATCGCAAAGCTGACTTTACAACACGCAATTGTGACTTTATAACTCACAATTCTGACTTTATAACACGCAATTCTGACTTTATATCACGCAATTCTGACTTTATATCACTCAATTCTGACTTTATATCACGCAATTCTGACTTTATATCACACAATTCTGACTTTATATCACGCAATTCTGACTTTATATCCCGCAATTCTGACTTTATATCACACAATTCTGACTTTATATCACACAATTCTGACTTTATATCACACAATTCTGACTTTATATCCCGCAATTCTGACTTTATATCACACAATTCTGACTTTATATCACACAATTCTGACTTTATATCCCGCAATTCTGACTTTATATCCCGCAATTCTGACTTTATATCTCGCAATTCTGACTTTATATCCCGCAATTCTGACTTTATATCACGCAATTCTGACTTTATATCACACAATTCTGACTTTATATCACACAATTCTGACTTTATATCACACAATTCTGACTTTATATCACGCAATTCTGACTTTATATCACGCAATTTGGACTTTATATCACGCAATTCGGACTTTATATCACGCAATTCTGACTTTATATCACGCAATTCTGACTTTATATCACGCAATTCTGACTTTATATCACGCAATTCTGACTTTATATCTTGCAATTCTGACTTTATATCTCGCAATTCTGACTTTATATCTCGCAATTCTGACTTTATATCACGCAATTGCGACTTTAGATCACGCAATTCTGACTTTATATCTCGCAATTCTGACTTTATATCACGCAATTCTGACTTTATATCACGCAATTCTGACTTTATATCTCGCAATTCTGACTTTATATCACGCAATTCTGACTTTATATCACGCAATTCTGACTTTATATCTCGCAATTCTGACTTTATATCACGCAATTCTGACTTTATAACACGCAATTCTGACTTTATATCACGCAATTCTGACTTTATATAACGCAATTCTGACTTTATATCTCGCAATTCTGACTTTATATCACGCAATTGCGACTTCATATCACGCAATTCTGACTTCATATCACGCAATTCTGACTTTATAACACGCAATTCTGACTTTATATCACGCAATTCTGACTTTATATCTCGCAATTCTGACTTTATATCTTGCAATTCTGACTTTATATCTCGCAAATCTGAGAAATAAAGTCAGAATTGTGAGATAAAAAGTCGCAATTACCTTTTTTATTTTTCATTCTGAGGCAGAAAAAAAACAAGCTTCCATACTAAACCCACAACGACACGGACCAAGAAAATAAATATAGTAAACAAAAATGACAGATTATTTCCATGCTTCGCCACAAAATGACTGTTTATTATGTAGAGAAAGCTCAGACTCTCTATATCCCGCTCAAACACTCATACGTACGGACACACACTCGCAGAGGAACGGGGAGACATCAGTAAAATAGTTTAAAAACTTTAAAGCTCCATGATGTTGTCAGTAGTGAGGAAATAACGGCGCTCTTCTTGAAGCTGATAAACGTACAGTTTCACTATTAGGAGAATTATAGTTGTCTCCTTCCCCAGGTGACGTCTATGTTTTCTACGCTTATGTTTTGTCAGTTCTTACATGATTCATCAATCATAACATTTAAAAAGAAATGTATAATCATATCACTTTTAATTTATTATTAACACAACATATTAATTTATCTGCTCCAAATTCCTATACAACTTTTTGGGGGAAAACAAAACAAATTATAAGCCAGGATTGCATACTTTGTGGAGAGGGACATCTCATAATAACAAATAAAACAAAGCATTTATTGTTGAAAACAAAACAAAATTAGCTTATCAATAAACTTACTGCAATAGGAGTAGATCATGTGATTTACCATAGACAGCTTGATTGACACACAATAATGCAAACTTTTCTCAGAGACTTAAATAATTACTATATAACTAGTTTTGGTGAGAATATTAGCATTTTTCTGTTGCATATCTGAGTGGCTTTATTGCATTTCTCTCGGATTGAACACCTTGAGTCAGGAATTTGTCCACAAGGAATCAATACACAGTGAAATTAAACATCATAGGCGATCAAGTACACTTCACAGCAGACCGAGTTAAACACTACAGAACCCGATGAGAACAAAGGGATGATAAGTGCATGTAAATGTGTTTCCCGTGCCCACCTGAACACACTGAGGGTGAAGAACAAAGAGAGAGAAGGAGTGAGCGCGGGAAGGTGGGGGTTTACAACGGCTACAAAAGAAAACGGGGTAGGAAGAAAGTGGCGAAAGCAGCTGTGATTGAATTAAGCTCCAATGGCAGTAACTGTTAGTGTGTGTGTGTGTGTGTGTGTGTGTGTGTGTGTGTGTGTGTGTGTGTGTGTGTGTGTGTGTGTGTGTGTGTGTGTGTGTGTGTGTGTGTGTGTGTGTGTGTGTGTGTGCCGGCAGACATCTCGACGGAAACAGAAACAGGGAGGCGTGTTGTGGTCTCACCAGCTGCCTTCTGCCATTCACACCTGAGCACCTCTCCATTCTGATGAGAATTAATCTACTCCACCTCCTCCGGGACACACACACACACACACACACACACACACACATCCTGGGAACCGCTAATGAAGAAATACAACCTTGGCCGGGAAGAGAGAGGATATTCATCCATTCATTCCCTCACTCACTCGGGTTGATCGGGTCACATGAGCTGGAGAGCAGATGAGGTCATCACAGGTTACTCGGCTAAACACATTAAGATATTTAGATATGTTGCATACGCAGGATTAGGGATCTGAACAACGGTTTAGGTCAAACCTTACTTGTAGAACACCTCTCTGTAGGAAACAAACCCCAGGAGCTTATATTTGCTTTCAGCCAAACAAATGTGCATAACGTGTGTTTACTTTGAAGAGTCAAAGCGCTACTTTCATGTGTGAGTCTCAAACCTTTCATTGGCAACTCTCCTGAGCTGTGAAGTGGAGAGACAGACAGGGGAAATATGGAAACTGGATGTTCAAAGCGGCAGGGAGAAAGCCCTCTCAATCCCCACACTAACTGTGGGTCACTGGGCCAGATAAATGCCTTGGGTCCCGGACTAATAGTTTAATCTCTGCTCTTATTAAAGGCTAACAGCTTCCATTATGATCGGAGCAGACCAGATGTGTTTGGGAGGCTGAGGTACAGACACGGGAAAGATCCGCACAAACCCGATCCGGCACTTTAGCCAACAAGCCAAGACACTCGAAACGAAAACGCATTCACACACACACAGCAACACTAGCTGTACACAAACATGAATGCATACAGACCCAGATAAGCCTAAACAATCCTGCGATACACTTGGCTCTGCTCCAAAACACTTCTCATAGACAGCATTTTCAACAAAACAAATCACAAAGCAGCAAAACAAAACAATTCACAAAAAGCAAAGCAAAATTAAACACAAAAAGAAAAACAGGACAAAATGGAACAGAACAAAAGAAACGTGCCCAAAGTAATATAACACAATGGTAAAACAAACTAAACAAAACACGAAAGCAAAACAACATAAAAACAAAGCAAAGCAAAATAAAACACAAAAAGCAGAACAAAAGACAGGACAAGCAAAGCAAAACAAAACAAAACAAAAGCAAAGTACAACATAAAATACAAAAACAAAATGGAATACGAAGAGTAAAACAGAACAGAACCTAAAGCAATACAACACAAAGGTAAAGCAAATAAAACAAGACAAATCAGAACGAAACATGACACAACCCAAACTGAAGCAAAACAACACAAAGGCAAAACAAAACACAGAACGCAAAAAATAAAAAAACAGACAAAACAAAGCAAAGCCAGACCACACACAGTGAGCCGCACAGTGCAGTCTTTGTGTACAGCGTGACTTACACAAAACATTGCTGTTGAAATTCAACATTAGCTATTCTGCCCAGATACCTGCGTGTGCGTCTGTATGCGCGTATGAATATTGCACTGTTAGCTTAGCAACATGCTTAGCTTCACATCTAGGCTTTCGGCAGGGCTAAAACTGGGTCTTAGGGCCCAAAACACACATCCTTCTCAGGGTCACTTGTGGAAACACTGCTCAGAGATCCTCACTCAGACAGTCAGTGTTTAAGGAAGTAGCGTTGACTGAAGGGGGGCGGGGGGAGCGGGGGGGAACGGCGGGAACGGGGGTTGGGTCACCTCCAGGACTCTGGCTGCTGACCAAGCTCTGCTGCTGTCGTGCCCCGGGGCCGGCCGGGGGCCAGATGAGTCCTGCAGGCCCTCGAGGGCCCGGGACACCCCCACACACCTCTAACACACACACACACTCACACACACTGGATGGAGCGGTGAAGGTCGAGGAACACTGAGGAACTCCGTATAAGAACAACTCAAACACAGTCATTCCAGACTACAATATGCCTGATTTAACACCAAAACACCAATAACACTCAATTAATGATAAAACAACAAAAGTTACTATTATTATTATTATTTCAATATAATCCATACTTCACATTTCTTTTACTACAGCACAAGGTATTACATCTGAACGGACACAGTTCTCTCAGAGCAAAGACAATATTCTAGACGCGTCTATATTAAATCATCATTATGCCTCATTAGCCTAATTACTGATCACTGCAGCTCACCATCACAGACTAATGAATGTTTACAGATTAAAAAACACTGTATTGATATGATAATAGAAATAGAATAGAATCTATCTATCTATCTATCTGTCTGTCTGTCTCTCTGTCTATCTATCTATCTATCTATCTATCTATCTCTCTATCTCTCTATCTCTCTATCTATCTATCTATCTATCTGTCTGTCTGTCTCTCTGTCTCTCTGTCTCTCTGTCTATCTATCTATCTATCTATCTATCTATCTATCTATCTATCTATCTATCTATCTATCTATCTGTCTCTCTGTCTCTCTGTCTCTCTGTCTATCTATCTATCTCTCTATCTCTCTATCTCTCTATCTATCTGTCTGTCTGTCTCTCTGTCTATCTATCTATCTATCTATCTCTCTATCTCTCTATCTCTCTATCTATCTATCTATCTATCTCTCTATCTATCTATCTATCTATCTATCTGTCTCTCTGTCTCTCTGTCTATCTATCTATCTATCTATCTATCTATCTATCTATCTATCTATCTATCTATCTATCTATCTATCTCTCTATCTATCTATCTATCTATCTATCTATCTATCTATCTATCTGTCTGTCTGTCTGTCTCTCTGTCTATCTATCTATCTATCTATCTATCTATCTATCTCTCTATCTATCTATCTATCTATCTGTCTGTCTCTCTGTCTCTCTGTCTATCTATCTATCTATCTATCTATCTATCTATCTATCTATCTATCTATCTATCTCTCTATCTCTCTATCTCTCTATCTATCTATCTATCTATCTGTCTGTCTGTCTGTCTGTCTATCTATCTATCTATCTATCTATCTATCTATCTATCTATCTGTCACTGTCTGTCTGTCTGTCTGTCTATCTATCTATCTGTCTGTCTGTCTCTCTGTCTATCTATCTATCTATCTATCTATCTATCTATCTATCTATCTGTCTATGTCTGTCTGTCTGTCTGTCTGTCTGTCTGTCTATCTATATAACTATCTCTCTATCTCTCTATCTATCTGTCTTTTTATTTATCAGCAACAAAACAATAAAACAATAATAAAATATAGTATTTATAAATGAATTAATAAAACTGTTTATGTATGTATATATGTATGTAATAATTATACACTAACATAAAATGGGTGTGCATATAAAAAAATAAAATAATGTATATTATTTATAAACAAAATAATGAAACTATTTATTTATTTATTTAATAGCAACATAAGAATAAACAAAAATAATAACAAATTAATAAATTATATTATTCATTAATGAATGAATTCAAATATTTATGTATGTATGTATTTTCACCACACATGTATAGACTGTCCTGTCCACAGTTCTGCGCAGTGCAGCTGAACTTCCCGAAAGCGGGTAACAGTCATTGATTTCACCAGGAGCCTGTGAAGGACTTCCCAATCCCTGATTGATGGAGCTATAGCTAAGGTGCGGATACCGTATTGAGCAGCGAGAGGGACGGGCCCAGGATGAAAGAGGGGAGACCTTTGGCCCCTTCTCTGATGTGATAGTTCGTTAATGGAGCCGGTGGGGGGGTTCAGTCTCAGGACAGAGCCAGTGGAAAGCTTTTCATGATGATCTAGCCAGAAGCAGTTCATCCTTGCATTATAATTCTGTTGTATCTTGTATTACTTACAGTTTCCTGGCTTTGAAGATCTCGGCAAACTCTCGGCAACTCCTCAAGGAAGCCAAATCCAGCGTCATGACTTCAACACGAGCTTTGCTCTAGGAAAAAAAAGAGAGAAACCAGCAGATATTACACCAGCTACATCCATCACTATCACACTGCTAACAAACTGAAAGCCATAGCCCACACATCCCGCTCTAACTCACTGAACACTTCCAGCCCGAACCCTCACTGCATCTCACAGACACCATGAAAAACAACTCCATCTCTCTTTGCCTAAATCAGGGGCGCATTTCCAATAGGGAATGTTGCACATTCTGTGGCAGGAGAGCATCTCAATATCCTCTTTATGGCATTTTTATGACCCTGCATCCGATCTTGCGTCCCGGCATCCTGTGCTTACACTAAGTAAACGGTGAGGCAGTGGCTCCCTTCTTTCATAATGTCCATAATGGCATATAGAACAGGCTCAAGGAGATAAATAATGTATGAGCAAAGCCAAATCCACAATAATGGTCTCTCTCAGCGCTGGCTTTTAGGTGTACCTTTGATCATAGCCGAAGACGATCGATATGAAGGAAGACACATAAATCACTCCACAAAGAAAGGATCCGAGTCTGGCTGGTCAGAGGTCAGCTGAAGTTCTCTCCAGGTGAAGTCAGTGCCAAACTCACAGGGTTTAACCACCAACAACGTTAAATACATAAGATAAATCTTGAATACAAATTCAATTGTATAGCCAGCCTGTAGAACTAATTGATCTAGTTTTAATTTCTTTTCATTTGCCAAAATACATTAGATTTATTTAAACTTGAAGATCGTTTTATATGTGAAAAAAATAAGAATAGTGATTAGGATTAAGTATGTTTGCTTATATGAAGATTTTTACTAAATTAAATCTTCAAATTTTCTAAATGTACACAAATTTTTAAATTATGGAAATGGCAAATTACATAACAGTTACCTAACTATGAACAGCAACTACAATTATTATTATTATTTTACCTTTTTTTAAATAGATTTATATATAATATAATAGAAAACAGAATATGTATATACGTATACACTGTGTATATATATATATATATATATATATATATATATATATATATATATATATATATATATATATATATATACACACACACACATTACAGCTTTGGTGAGCAAAAGATAATTCTTTTAAAAACACTAATAGTGACTGAAATTTTAAATTATTATAGTTTTTGCATAGAGATTTCTGTATGCAAAATATTATATATATATATATATATATATATATATATATATATATATATATATATATTTATAGTATATATTTCAACTAAAATCAATATTTAATGTCGAAATATTGAAATCATGTAATAACTAAGATAATGCAAAGTCAAATATTAGTATAAAACAACTAAATGATCAGAACTAGAGAAAAGAGCACTTATTAGTAAGCTAGTAAAGCCATATATGCTGAGAAAGGAAATTTTAGGTCTGTTTCGTTGACTGTTCTCAGTGTTTCCTTCACGCCACAAACAGCTGTGTGCTAACTTAGCAGGTTCCGCTAGTCCTGTACGGCATCTCTGACGAGGGATTTTTTTGATGAATGACTGTATAAGCTCTGCTAATATTACAGTGGGGTTAGGAGACATGGGGCAATTTAATTATGCCATGTACAGTACACCACCAGGTTAACAGGAAAACCACCCCATCAGCATTTCTCCTATCAACAGCACGTCCACCAACCACTTACAATTGCTAATCAGCCACTGTGCAATTAGTGCGGTAGACGATTCTAGATGGCTACTGTCCTATAAAGACTTCAGAGCGATCACATAGTCTTGTCATACGCCCTCGATGGCAAACTACAAGATATACAATAACTGTTCAACATCACTTTTCATCAGATTATTACTGTCCAATGGGGCTTGACTAATGCCCAGAGATGTTTGTTTCAGCGTTATCGCCAACAAAAATTAGGTCACTTGGTTATTAAAGCCC
This sequence comes from Siphateles boraxobius, assembly GCF_051911475.1. Classification (NCBI taxonomy): domain Eukaryota; kingdom Metazoa; phylum Chordata; class Actinopteri; order Cypriniformes; family Leuciscidae; genus Siphateles; species Siphateles boraxobius. Next base: position 843,106 of record NW_027509217.1, on the reverse strand, counting down.
ATCAATATAATATTAAAAAGGAAGTTGTGTTGACCCAACAAAATGCCCACAACAAAATTATTGGCTTCCATCTAATGACTCCAACACAAAAGTTCAATATGCAGCAATATGCAGATTTACAAGCATAAGCACTCACACACATGCTGTTTTTTTATTTTTTACAAGTGCATTAAAATGAAAAATAAAGTCATGACTGGGATTGCTATGAAGTACATTTTGAAGTCTGCATCATATATGTCACTACCAGTCAAAAGTTTGGAACATTAAAATTTGTTTAATGTTTTGAAAGAAGTATGTATATGTAATACAATTACTGTACAAGCGCATTTGGTCCCCCTATGGAAAAGCAAAAACAACTACACCAAGACACACACACACCGTTTTATTCGTACAGACAGGCTTATTTGTCAGTAGTGCAAAGCTACTCTATCTAACAGGTCTTATTTATCTAAATCAGGTTTAGCCTGTGGGCCTGCAGTCCTTGGCTGGGGCGCTGTGATTATGCGATAAGACTGAGACGTAGACAGCATAAGTCTACTCTGAAACTGCCACAGGGCAAACACGAACAACAGAAACCGATGTCAGAGCAAATGGATAATTATTTCAGAAGGATCTCAGAGTCCGTCTGGAGATTATATTCTCAATTCAATGTGATTTATCTCAGTGTTTCCCTAATTTGAGTTGTGACCCAAAACTTGGCTGTTCAGATGGGTCGCAAAAACAATGAAATGTGAATAGGGGTTCACTTGCGGCTAGGATAAACATGTATTTTATGACTGATAGGTGGCAAACAGTGGCATGTGCACACCTGAGGGCTGCTTTCTAGTGTACGCAACAGATGATCAATGACGAGCGTCCAGTTAGACTGATTGCTGCGTGAATGATGTGCAGCAATTGCCTGAGTTATTGCATGTCAGGCTCTGCTAGCCGTGTTTGGCAGGTGTATGGCATGTGAAAACTGGAAAACAGGAAATAACAGCTGCTGGGAAACACAAGAGGACAGATGTGAAGACTGATGACTAAATGATTTGGACAGATATCAAACCAGAACAGATAGGTTTGATGTGTGGTACTGTTGGTTAACAGACTGTACAAGTCTGACACAAGCCAGACTTTTGTTATCAGCAAAGTCTGGTCCACTTCATAAGACTATTCTCCCAAGAAACGTCTTTTTTGACAGAAAGAAGTGTCTGACATGTAAAAGGATAAATGAAAGTTAGCAATTAGATTTATTTATTTTAGGGGTGGGTAAATATGATTTGGAATTTGAAATCAAGTGTTAACATGTTCCATTATAACTGAGCTACAGCGAGCAGTGATGTAGTCCAGATCTGAGTAGATTGAGTATGAGTCAAGACCAAGACCAGAGGAGGCTAGGGTCCAAATCAAGACCGAGATGAGGGTGGAGTCCGAATCAAGACTGAGATCAGAAGAGGATTGAGTCCGATTCAAGACTGAGAACAGAAGAGGATCGAGTTCGAATCAAGACCGAGACGAGGGTGGAGTCTGAATCCAGACTGAGACCAGAAGAGGGTCGAGTCTGAATCAAGAGAGAGAACAGAACAGGGTCGAGTCCGAATCAAGACCGAGAACAGAAGAAGGTTGAGTCCAATTCAAGAGAGAGAACAGAAGAGGGTCAAGTCCGATTCAAGAGAGAGAACAGAAGAGGGTCGAGTCCGATTCAAGACAGAGAACAGAAGAGGGTTGAGTCCGAAACAAGACTGAGAACAGAAGAGGGTCGAGTCCGAATCAAGACAGAGAACAGAAGAGGGTCGAGTCCGAATCAAGACTGAGACCAGAAGAGGGTGGAGTCCGAATCAAGACAGAGAACAGAAGAGGGTGGAGTCCGAATCAAGACTGAGACCAGAAGAGGGTGGAGTCCGAATCAAGACAGAGAACAGAAGAGGGTCGAGTCCGAATCAAGACTGAGACCAGAAGAGGGTGGAGTCCGAATCAAGACTGAGAACAGAAGAGGGTGGAGTCCGAATCAAGACAGAGAACAGAAGAGGGTGGAGTCCGAATCAAGACTGAGACCAGAAGAGGGTGGAGTCCGAATCAAGACAGAGAACAGAAGACGGTCGAGTCCGAATCAAGACTGAGACCAGAAGAGGGTTGAGTCCGAATCAAGACAGAGAACAGAAGAGGGTCGAGACCGAAACAAGACAGAGAACAGAAGAGTGTCGAGACCGAAACAAGACAGAGAACAGAAGAGGGTCGAGTCTGAATCAAGACAGAGAACAGAAGAGGGTCGAATCAAATCAAGACCGAGAACAGAAGAGGGTCGAGTCCGAAATAAGACAGAGAACAGAAGAGGGTCGAGTCCGAAACAAGACAGAGAACAGAAGAGGGTCAAGTCCGAATCAAGAGAAAGAACAGAAGAGGGTCGAGTCAAATCAAGACAGAGAACAGAAGAGGGTCAAGTCCGAATTAAGACAGAGAACAGAAAAGGGTCGAGTTCGAATCAAGACAGAGAACAGAAGAGGGTCGAGTCTGAATCAAGACAGAGAACAGAAGAGGGTCGAGTATGAATCAAGACAGAGAACAGAAGAGGGTCAAGTCTGAATCAAGACAGAGAACAGAAGAGGGTCGAGTCTGATTCAAGACAGAGAACAGAAGAGGGTCGAGTTCGAATCAAGACAGAGAACAGAAGAGGGTCGAGTCCGAATTAAGACAGAAAACAGAAGAGGGTCGAGTCTGAATCAAGACAGAGAACAGAAGAGGGTAGAGTCTGAATCAAGACAGAGAACAGAAGAGGGTAGAGTCTGAATCAAGACAGAGAACAGAAGAGGGTCAAGTCCGAATTAAGACAGAGAACAGAAGAGGGTCAAGTCTGAATCAAGACAGAGAACAGAAGAGGGTCGAGTCTGAATCAAGACAGAGAACAGAAGAGGGTCGAGTTCGAATCAAGACAGAGAACAGAAGAGGGTAGAGTCTGAATCAAGACAGAGAACAGAAGAGGGTAGAGTCTGAATCAAGGCAGAGAACAAAAGAGGGTGGAGTCTGAATCAAGACAGAGAACAGAAGAGGGTCAAGTCTGAATCAAGACAGAGAACAGAAGAGGGTCTAAACGATTCCTTTGGGGTGAATGAAGACTAGTTTACATGATAGCACAGTCTGCACAGACTAAAGACTATTTTCAGTGTTTGTGCCTTTGAGATAAAGTCCAAATGTTTCCGAGTCCATCGCAAGACCATTACAATACGCTCTTGGAATCATGGCCAGTCTCAAGTACTACATACAACACTGACAGCAGGTTTTTGTGTAGTCAAGTAACAGCTTTCATCTGTCTTTCCAAGCACAGTTACCTTTGTACAGCGAAGCTCCAACGACGAAATCATCTCAAAAGACCCAACAAGATCTTAAATTTCAGGTGATGGCATTTGAGGCTAAAACTTACCCCACACGACTTTCACATCGCAGTCAAGTTTGTCGAATTTTTAACACACAAATTCACCAGGTTTACCAAAACAAAGCTGCTTGGTTTGGAAGTAGGGGTGTGCGATATAGCCTCAAAATTCTATCACGATATTTCAAGAATATTTGCGATAATGATATTTATGACGATATAGAAATTTTTTTTGTTGTTGTTGAAAAATATTTCTTATTATGTTTATCTCGCCTAAATGTTTGCTCACTCATTGCGTTTTTACAATGTGGTAATTTTGTTGTTAAGAGTTTACACAACACAAGGAAGCTTGATTTCAATCTTTGAATTAAATGTTAAATGTGTGTAGGTTTAACACCAGTATTCAGAAATACTACAGAAACATAATAAAGTAATCAAATGTAAAATAGCACATAGTCTTTTAGTTCTGTTTCCTGATTAAATTAAATACATAGGCTAATAATTCTCATTCATTACAATTAAAGCTATCTTTTGTTGTTTTGACGACAACATTAATGACAGACGCATAGCCTGTGGCTGCTGTCACTTTTACAGCTAGTGCACGGATCCATTGCTGTTTTCATTATACTGTCTGTCACACTGTCACATGCGTTTTATATATAACCGACTGTGTTTATGAGTATACTTACCAAGACCGGAAGTTTTACACAAGTTAGCGTTTTTCCCCCAATTAAAGCGATATAAACCGCGAAAGATAACTTTAGTTTCTCGCGAGCTGTAGGCTACTCTATGTATGCACGCAGTGCAACTCTCTCAGAGAGTGCGCGAGTAGCTTACTGGATAGTTTAAAACCGCTTGAATGTTTAAACTGATAAGAATTAAGAAGACTTGAAAATGATCAACTTTAGTTACGATGCACTGATGGCCCGATTGTAAAAGAGACCATTCAGTCATGTCCCGACTCCTAAACGCGCGCGAGAGAAGACGCGCGTCGGCAGCCCCGCTGAACACTCAAGCTGTTTGTGAAATTGCTAAATCGTCATCGGAGGCTGACAGGCTGCTCTCGCGCTCAGACAGGTGTTGTTGTTGTGCCTGCTAGGGAACGTAAATGCGCCATACGTCATCGAGTCGCTATATAATTGATATCGCGATATGACACTTTTTTATCATGTAAAAATGTATACTGGTATTATCGTGGACGGTATACCAGTTGGTATACCGGTATACCTGCTTTGATACAATCTGTATTGTAAAAAGCGCTATATAAATAAAGGTGACTTGACTTGACTTGACTTGACGGTATGATATGGCACACCCCTATTTGGAAGTGACCTCTGAGTAACCGGGGCTTCACGCTACACTATTGACAATAAATCTGCTTTGCCCATGAAATTTTCATCCACTTGCATTATGCTTGCTCAAAAAGATGGATTATTTTTCCATTTATTAATATTATCTGTTCCATAGAATAAAGTCATATACATATGGGACGGCATGAGGGTTAGTAGATGATGAGAGAACGTGCATTATCGAGTAGAGTATCCCTTTAATTGTGGTAAGGAAAGGGAATCTGTTTTGAGAGGCCTCTGGATACACAGGACCATGATCAAGCCCTTCCCTCAACTCACTTTCTCTCTTTCACTCACAGACAAAAAAAATGTAGAGACCACTGTTATCCATTAGCAGATGTATCAGAAGATACTTACAGTACACTAATTGCAGCTACAGTCCCCCGGGAGCAACCTGGGGTTAAGTGCGCTGCTAAAGGGCACAACAAGGGTTCTTACTAATTGTCCAGTTAGTAATTGTCCAGGTGGTCACCCCCACCCGATAGCGAGTCTGCAACATTTGCATAACCAGCCCAGAGTCTTAACCAACACACTGCAATAATATATTGTCCACTCTCTGCACAGTCTGTGTAGAGCACAAGCAATCAACAGTAACGTCGCCCAGAGCCACACCCTGTCATGGAAAAATTACCCCACATCCCCAAACACCATTCATCAATGTGGAACTGTGCTTGACGGGGACCTTGTCAAACCGCACAGCCCACAGTCACCTTCCACTACAGCGCAGCTTAATCAAGCTGTTAGTGAGGTCTCCCGTAACTAGACGTGTACTAGGAATAATACACCGATAATGCGGTAAAGTCAACACGAAGTCAAATATGACCCTATGTACTTTCATATTGCAGGTTTATAGCCTTACTGTGCTGGATTTATTTGGTGTTTCTTGTTCCAAAAGTCTTTGTAGCCCTTCATTATATTACTTGATCCAACCCTAACTTTTCCTATCTGACTTAAGTCATCAAGCCCTCTTATTTTTCAAATGGAATAACTAAGTGACTCTACAAAAGTATTAATTATTTAAGTTACTTTAATGTATGACAAACTTTTTGTCTTGAGTTATGTTGCACTTTTATTGCTATGGTGCTAATTTTTCAAGTTTGAGTGTGTATATTTGTGGATACAATTGTGTATTTGTATTTATTTATTAATGAGATGCTGATCGTCCATTTACTTGAGATTGTGTTAACCGGATCTCAGTACTAATTTTGTTTCAGATCATGTACCATGTTTTGGAATGACAATAAAATCCTTGAAATCCTTGAAATCCATTTCAAAGCTAGTGAATTTTTTCTGCTCACATAAACATGCAAATTGTATGAAATATCAGTGATATAGGTCCATTATTTTTGCAATTATGTTTGGTGATGCAAATGGCATACAACTTATCCAGTAAAAAATTACAAAACAGAGTCATCTGTCCTTCTGTTTCAGGTTTTGTGACAGAAAACATTCTCCAGCTGCCACTCTGTCATTCATCATGTCTGATATCAGTTTCAGAGAATTGTTGTTTCATCTCTGGGATTTAGGGGACCTACATGCCATTAAAAGAACAGATGAAGATGAGTTAGCAAAGCCAGAGTTCATCATCAAATGACACTTTTTTGTATCGCTAAACCATTTTCTTCAGGTGGATGAATATTTCCCCAGCACACTTTGCTTGGAGAATCAGAAAATTGAGGTACTGATACAAGGGAATGGTTCAAATTTAGCTGACTCCTCACTTTAGGCAGGAAAAAGCCTTGAGCTGCATCAAATTGTTGTAAATACGTAGTTTATAGGCTATAAAGCATTACTAAGCTGTAAAAAAAAAACAAGCAAGATATAATGTGGACACTGAGAAAGCAGGAAGTGGGGGAATTCTGGGATGCTTCAGTGACTGACGACACCTGCTCCATGTTTAGCTACAGACCCTGTTTAGAAGGAGATAAATTGGTTTGGCGGGAGCCGACAGAAGCCGAAGCGTTGCTCTGAAATGATTTGATAAATGTATGATGGAGATGCAACAAACAGGTTTATTTTTTAAAGTGCCGGCACAATCGCTCTGGAGGGTTATTCCTCAGCCGGTGTTGCCCCACTGTAGCGCACACAGATTTATAACACACCGAATCTATAAGAAAGCCAGAGAGACCGGGAAGGACTAAATTCGAGGCAGCATTGGGGGTCCCCGGAGTGAAGAGTCATAGAGACAAATATGTTTTTTCATTAAGGATGGAATGGATCCATTCTTCAGTCATGTGACATGGCATGATGGTAATCAGGCACTATAAAGACACACTCATATGGGTATGGGCTGAACAAATCATGCAAATGAAAGGTAGATGGTTTCAATGGCCTGAGATATTACCATCGCCAGTGAATCACTCATCTTTCTTGCTATAGATGACATATAATTTACCATTTCATCATTTCTAATGTGCTAAAGATTGTCAACAGATAGACAAGTAGAGATACTATTTGTATACACACACATAGATTTACAATACATACACTGTATTTACATGTATTTGGATACATATATATAAAAATTTACTATATATTCTATATAAAACTATGTATTCGGATCACTCTAATCGCTTAACTTATTGTATCTTGAGTAACTGCACAAGGCATGGAGGAACAGAAAGACTGGAGCAAGTCCAAAGAGAAGCGCACAACCTGGACGCCTGCTTTCCTGTGCAGATTAAAGTCTCGTGAAGAAAATAAAGTTTATTGCCTGGAAAGAGGAGGGAGAAGGCATGTAAAAGCATTAAAGCAACGGAGGTGAACAATTAGACAGATGGCCGGGTTTCAGAGGAAAAAAAGACTTGAGAAATAGAGGGAGAGAGAGAGCATACATGGGCGAAACTGTTAAAGAATTTTATGAGAAGGCCCAACAACCGCACACATCTCTTCAAGGGCACGTGAAGAGCGGAGAGATGAGCTTTCTCTGGTGAACTTCAGTGTGTAACGCTGAGTGTGCATGCAGAGCAGAGCAGGTGACAGACCGAAGCGCTCAGAGACACTGCAGCTGGAAACACACACGCTCGGGGAAGAGCTGCTTTATAGCCGGACCATTTACACATTCTTCTCATTAGAAAGAGACTTTTTAAACCTTTTTTTTTAAATGGATGGTTTATGTTTGTTTTCATTTTGAATCTTTTGACTCAAAACTTTAAAAATATATATTATATTATATTATATTACTAAATGCTTGAATTTTGCAGTCAAAAATATTTTGTTGTAATGTATTAATTTCTGTATAAATTATATACTTTGCTTGTAGTACTATACTATTATAATTTATTGTTATTATTATCATTTATTATTGTATAATGCAGCTGAAAACAGCAGCATTAAATAATTAAGGGGATAAGCTTTTTTTTGATTGAAAGCTTTTTTTAGTTTAGCTTTTTAGTTGTTTTTTTTTTCAATTAGAAAGCTACATTTTTATTTTTTATTTGACATTTATTACAGTTGTAATTATTGTAATATATTACTGCTTTTTACACTTTACATGTTTATAATACATCTCTCACAAGAACACAACTGACAAAAATATTATATTATATTATATTATATTATTATAGAGAAAAGCCATTAAAGCAAACATTCTCTTTATATTATATTATAATAAATAAGTATATGCTTGAAATGTGTTTGCATTCAAATAAATCTTTATTCCTGTGTATTAATTTATGTAGAAAATTTTATAATTTGCTTGTAGTACTAGTAATAATAATTATTATTATTTATTATTCTTAACTAACATCAACAAAGATTAATAAAAACTGTAACAAATAAATTGCTTAGTTAATGTTAGTTAATGCATTAAATAATGCACCTTATTGTATAATGCACCAAAGTGTTACAATTATGATGATGATGATGATGATGAAAATTTTGCTAACACTTTACAATAAGGTTCCTTAGTTAAAATTAGTATATGTATTTACTAACATGAACTAACCATGAGCAATACATTTGTTACAGTATTTGTTCATCTTTGTTAAGGTTATTTATTTATCTTTGTTTATGTTAGTTCACAGTGCATTAACTAATGTTAACAAGATTTTAATAAAGTATTAGTAAATGTATAATTGCAGTTCATTATTAGTTCATGCTAACCAATGTAGTTAACTAATGTTAACTAATGAACCTTATTGTAAAGTGTTACCATTATTTTGTATTATTAGCTGAACTGGAAAGTGACGTAAAAGTGGTCAAAAAGTGTACAGCATAATTGTGTCATAATTTTTGTCATATATCATTATAATTGTTATTATTATAAAAACGTTCCCATGATGCTTTAGAAAGCTATCCGGAGTCTAGCAGTACAAAGAAAATACACATTTGTTGGTCACTACTAGGGATGGGACGGTATGAAAATTTCATATTTCGTTATTATCACGGTTTTGTTAAAACGAGATGAAAGTGCTCAAAAAGAACTGATGCTTACACTGAATACATTTCAACAAGTTTCATATTTGAAAACCAACAAACAACTAATAAAACAAGCAGCTCTATGCAGTTTTTAAAGCAAGATTCTGTGGCATTTCCTTCCTTATAATGACCGTCGTCAATAGCAACATATTATAACAGCGCACATCCATGCATCACAACGGACGCGCGCTCTCATTTCATTCAAATACAACTTGCCGTCTTGCGTCATTTCATTTGCGTCATGTGGATTTAACTGGTAAGATTTAAAACATTAATGTCAATTCAATATGGCCCCGTAATTAAAAAATCGGTGTAATAACTGTGCAATGAATATACATTATTATCTCTTAAACGTCACTCAAACTGTAACGTTAGTCTTGTTTGAACTTGTTTGTTCGTCTTTGGCTCAAAGCCACTTGCTGCAAACTTTTCTTCAAGGAAGCTTCACGTTTATGTCAAGTGAATGAGATAAAATATTTCAACTCAAAACAACATTTTGTGCCCAATTATTTCCCAGATGTAGTTCTGGTATTGAGGTCAAAGTTAACTTGACTTGTGTTCGCTATACAACAGTGGGTGGTGGTCACACAGGACGACTCGGCAGATTTGAAGTGTTTTTCTCTATTGCAGCGAATCTTTGTGCATGTTCTGCAGATGAATGACCATCCTCGACCAAGTTTCCCTCAGGACTTTTGTAAAACCCAAAATATGACCAGACCTCAGATTTGGTCCTCTTAAAAGGCTGAAAAATCTCCCGAGCACGGTCACTGCCTTCTGCCATTCCTTCTCGAATAAAAAAAAAACAACAACGCTGAGTGCCTGCGTCAGACTGTTGCTGGCTGGACAGGATTTATGTTATTAAAATCGCGATAATCAAACACGGTTTTAATGATAATTACATTTTAAACAATAATACTAACCGTCAGTACATTTTATCGTGGTTTATAGTAAAACCGGTAATCGCCCCATCCCTAGTCACTACATAATTCCTATACTTTCATAAGATATTGGTAACACTTTACAATAAGGTATTTTTTTGTTAACATCAGTTAATGTATTAACTAACTGACTGGTGTTGTACATAGCAAAAAAAGAGAGGGAAATAGCTTTATTTTGGGGAAAGGGGGAGGGCATAAACCTGAAAACCGTTGCAGGCTAAACTTGAAGCTGCATGGTCATCAACATGCCGGCTCTGACATACTCCACGTACAGGACGAGTGGCTGAGCACAGTCTGAAGCACACATGAGGACTCTGGGGCATTTATCTAGGACTGCACCTCCTCATCCGATCGCCAAAGGTAAACGGAGTGTGTGTGCTGTAAAATAATTTGAACTAATGGATGGGCCGTTACCACATCCATTTCCTGCCTATAGAGGAAGTGCCGCTAATAAAGTGGCCATTCACTCTAATGTGAACAGGATGCAGTTTCTTTCTCAGACACAAAGTAATTAACATAAGACTAGGAACGGGACTATGATGTGGATCCGGGACACGCGATTACACTCTTCAAAATAAAGGGACCAAACGGGGGGTTTCACAGCGGTGCCATAGAAGAACCATTTTGAGTAATTTAAATAATCTTAATTTACAAAAATTTTAAACTATTTCCACTATAAAGAAACTTTTGTGGAATGGAAATATGCCATGGATGTTAAAAGATCTTCATGGAAGCACAGATGGCAATAAATAAACTTTATTTTCAAGAGTGAAGCATATTTAAAGGGGTACTTGATTATGATTTCACTTTTTTAACTTTGGTTAGTGTGTAATGTTGCTGTTTGAGCATGAACAACATCTGCAAAGTTACGACGCTCTAAGTTCAATGCAAAGGGAAATTTTATTTTACAGAAATCGCTTTTTAAGGACTACAACAAACAGCTGGTAGGGACTACAATGAGCTTTATCCTGGGTTGGTGACATCACTAACTCCCGAATATTTACATAAACCCCGCCCCCAGAAACACGCAACAAAGGGGGCGAGGCCATGTTGGGCTGCTTTAGAGAAGAGGAAGAGTGCTGTTGCTGTTTTTTACACCCCAGAATAGTTTGTCCTAAGGCTGAAGAATTTAGAGAGGTTCAAATTTATTTTTAACACTGTCCCTGATCATTATAACCTCAACGTTTGTCTGTTTGCTGCACATTTTACGGAGAACAGCTTCCAGAAGAGAATACAATGCAGGCTATACTCTCAAAAGCTTCTCCCGGAAGATGGAACCATTCATTCCCTGTTTGTCGGGACAATCTGTTGTTTATGGATCACAACTTGTAAGCATGTCTTATTAAATGTAGTTGTGTTTTCTATTATAAGTATATTACTGTATTCTGCAGTTCCAATTATAAGCTTTATGCCATGATAGCTATGATGTAAAGGAAGGGCAAAGCTTTGCCTCAGCTAGCCTGCTAACTAACATTACAGTATTGATGTAGTGTTTACTGGAGCTTCTGTAAGCTCTTGTAAGTTTTTTTAAGACTGTTCGCCGCCCCTAAGGAAAATTATCCATGATTTTGTGATCGATTAGTCTACTGTTTGCATTACAAATTTTTCAGACAAATATGATTAAATGGTGGATAACATCGTATCTAAGAATATTACCAAAAAAAAACATACACTTTGAAACGTCCTGTAAACTCCGTGCTTGAAATCTGTTCAGCACAATCCTCTTATTCGTTAACATAGTCAGGGTCTGAATCGCGCTCGAAATGGTTTGAAATGGACTCCATTGTAAATATTTACATCTGAGTAGAGCTTGCTTTGTGTGACATTTCTTGAACATGCACTGCCAATCACAACACACTGGACCAGCTAACCAATCACAGCACATTTCATATTTCAGAAGGAAGGACTTCATCGAAAACACCGCATTCAACCAGACTGGGGAGAGAGGAGCTGTAATAATGTAAATGTGAAAAAAAAGTTAAAAAAAAAAATACAAAATAGTTTTTTAAACAATCAAAGCATGAAAACATGTTCTTGTACACCCCAAAAACTAAATTAAGACTTTCCACAAAAGGGCATTATAGGACCCCTTTAATGCATTAAGCCATAAGAGGCTGAACTTTATAGCAAATTTACCATGATAGAAGATTGAAAAGAACTTAATAGGGAAATAATTTTGAATAAGACGATTAAGTTAAGAATCGGATCATTTTGTGAACCTGTTTTGCTGATTGACTGAACAAAAAACACTTAAAACGAACACAACTCAGCCAATCAGGATTAAAATCTGCACAAATAAATCAATTACAAAAATAAATAAAAACCGTTGCATTTCATCAGGCAAACAAAATTATGTTACAGCACTAAACCGTGAGATTGACTATGGTAATGGAGAAAAGGAGTGTAAAAGAGTGTGCGAGTGTGTGCGTAACGATACACAGAAGTCCTGATCTGAAAAGGGCACCTTTTAAAAGCAATTAGACGGGTGACTTTGAGACCCTCATCTTTCCTGCTCCATTATTATTTGCCTTTGATGAGCGCAAGTCTTTTTTCCCTCTCCCTCACTCTCCTTCTTACTCAAAGAAAAGAGAAACAGCGGGAAATTTCCCTGACCTTGCCGTGACCTGACCACACAAAATTGGTCATCAACTTTTAAGACTGTATTTTATCATATATTTTTTAAAGAAGGTGAGGAGGAGAGAAAAATGGCCAGCGTCGCTGCTCCATACATCATCCTGTCACGATTATGACACTCCTTCATAAATACCCTCCAATCTCTGCTCCACCTGGCTGCCTTGCTTTCAGGCCCTCTGGAAGTGCCTAATTACTCCACGTACACACACTCACACACTCACACTTCTCCGTTTCTCCTGAAACACAGACAACAGAGAGCGGAGCGAGCGCAGACCCTTTCATTCGCACGCAGCAATTAATAAAGAGGCGGCTCCTCTCCAGGGCCGATCCGAAGTGTCTGCTCAGCACATCGCCAGAGAATATGCAATTTCCTCAAGTTAAGTCTATATTAAATTGATTTCTTCTGTATCTGACAGGGCTTGGGTCCCTCTCTCTGTAATCTACAGGTCCTCTCTCTCTCTCTCTCTCTCTCTCTCTCTCTCTCTTCTGAAATCAAGTTGCAAATCAAACAGTTGGAGATATGAAGGAGGATATGGAAGGACACGGAATCATTTTCCAGCTGAGAAACGGGAGAAATGAGTGCATATACGTGAGCTCAATGAGAGAGAGAGTCGGGATAACAGACGAGAACGGGATGTTCTGGGTGTTTTTGAGACACACTGGTGAAAATAAAGGCTCTTCATCGGCGTTGATGCTTCCACTGAGAGCCTTTAACATCCAGTCTTTCCATCCACTAAAGGTTCTTTGGTAACACTTTAGTTTAGGGTTCATTTCTCACTATTAGCTAGTTGCTTATTAGCATGCATTTAATTAGGATATTGGCTGTGTATTAGTACTTATAAAGCACATATTAATGCTTTATTCATATTTGATCACCAAAATAACACATTTAAGTGTTTTTTCCTTGGAAAAAATGAGCCCCGCCTCCACTCACTCACTCACTCACTCACTCACTCACTCACTCACTCACTCAGAGATCCACTCGTTGACGATCACACGTTGATCTGATTGGTTACAAGGTAGTTTGTGACGTCAGAAACACCAGCGATTTCCAACCGTGTTTTTGAGGAACAGCAAAAGCTCTGAGAAAGAGAGTGTGTGTGTGTGTGTGTGTGTGTGTGTGTGTGTGTGTGTGTGTGTGTGTGTGTGTGTGTGTGTGTGTGTGTGTGTGTGTGTGTGTGTGTGTGTGTGTGTCCTGTGAGTGACAGCGTTTGGCTGTTTGCTTTACAATTCCATTTCATTTCAAACAGATCGATAATATCATATCAATACTGAATAATATCATACACAAAAAAGGGCCCCCCTCAATTCTTGTCCCTTAATTAAATAATTAATTAATCCTCAATTAACCCCACCCACATCACCCTCATCATCATCATCATCATCATCTCTCTCTCTCTCTCTCTCTCTCTCTCTCTCTCTCATCAGAAAGTGAAGTACATTGAAATAATGTGTCTTTATCACAGCAGATATTGAGAGATTTACTCCCAATTTTCCTCAGATCTGCACACGGTGCAAAATTTGCCAACACATCTGCCGTGTTCCCTGATATCCTAACAACCGGATCTTAATGCAACACCTATCGCTCCCCGATATACGCGAGAGCTCGGAATAAACCCCGCCAATTACATATTTACACCAGGTGTGTTTTGCAATTCTGCAGGTTTTGATACGCTGGCCGAGATTTAAGGACGTATCAATTGCCTGTGTTAGATCCAAATGAAGCCTGTTCAGAGTAAATGTCACCGCGCGTGCAAAACTTCAGATTGTTAATGTCAGCAAAATAAGAGCTCCCAGAGACAAAAAATAATGAGTTTCTTCTTTTTATATGCCGTTCTCTGTATGATTGCATTGTTCCAAATCAGGTTGATGTAATTTTCCTTTATACTCTCAAAATGTGTATTTTTCTAAAAACAATCTAATATATAATTTCAATATCCTGGCGTAAAACAGTTTTTAAAAGCACCAGAGGTTTTTCTGTGTTTTTATTCTCTTTGATCATCACTTCAAATGACATGTGCATTAAAATAATGTATTTCCCTATGAAACACACACTACAGTAATTTAATTCAAGATCAAAAAACAGATGGAAGCATTTCATATTTTTGTCTCGCCCAATTATATGTATGTTCAGTGGAGGCAAATATCTTAAAATTCATTTTAAATGTTATTATAATAATTGTATATATTATATAAATATATTTATTATATAAATGGCAAATATTTCTTTACATTTAAAAACAATCAAGACAAATAACTAATCAACAATCGAGAGATTTATATCATTTTTTTACAAGTATTAGTTTTAGTAAAACTGCCCTTTAAGATTTTTAAGAGCTACACAAAGTGGGAGTCAATTTTTCTAAAAACAAGAAATTAAGATTTAATTACTTTCTTTAAATATAAATTGGAATAATAATGTGTTTTAAAAGCAGGCCAGTGATGAAAGCACATAGCGAAGCACTCTACGCATGTTTAATGCCATCAGTGCCCGTGTAATGATGAACTTCACAGAACAAAGTAATAAATTTAGCTGGTGAACCATGACAAGGTCAGAGGTCAAAGAATTGCCGGCTGCCGCTGGAGCCCTGCTTGACAGCAAATAAACGATGCGTTGTAAACAAATCGTGTTATTGCTTTAATTCATGCAGGCTAATTTGATTTGGCGGGAGAGGAGTTGTTCAGGAGGAGCCGATGAGAGACTCGGAGACGTCGGTTCCTCACGATCCTGTAACTGCATTACAGACGGTCTGCAGTGTCTCAGGCTTCCTCCAAAGTCCATCAACACTTCCCTGCTTTTTCAGGACAAACTGAGTCAGAATAAAGCAGAGCAAATCAAACTCGACTGGGAAAACAGATACGAGAACAATCGCCACAAACGAACGCAATCAAACTATACAACAGGAAAGATGAAGACTTGCAATTGGAAAATAAACACCCTTCTTCGAAGAGCAATTTCTCGTGGCGTACTACAGGAAACAACACACATTTTCCTCATTAAGTTATAGGTATAAATGCTTCAAAGCATGAAATTACCCTTGAGCCCCCTGCTAAAAAATAACCTGGTTTGCAAATAAATGATCCATGTAAAGCAGTAAAATGCACATTATTAAAATAATAGGAGGGATTAAATTTGCATCCGCAAACTATTGAGAGCACATGAACAGCCGCCCACATGCTCTCCTCCTTTGTTCATTTCATTAGTGAATGATTCAAGGGTGATTCCCTAAAAATAAACACCAATTCCTCTTGTTCTTAACAAGCGAACATCCTAATGTCACAGTGTCAAGGGCAAGTTCATACAGTCAAACCTGAATGTATTCAGACACCATCAACATTTCTCACATTATCAGTTTATTCGGTATAGTTTAGAAAAGGATAATAAAATATAAGAAGAACTGGTTTTGTCCATCCTTCTGTTAGACTGTCTCACACATGAATTATGTTGAATATCTGTCAGCTGGTAAATTTAACTACACAATTAGATAATACCAGTTCAGCTCAACCGATTACCAAGCAATGCTTCATGTTGTTCAGTCTGTGTGTAAAAAGGTGCATTAGCAATTAAAGAAAAAACACTTCAGCAAAACATCATCAGCTCAAAGTGTCTGAATAATTTTTGGTCCCAAATGTTTATAAATTTTACTGGTAGTCACTATATGAAGAATTTTGTCACAGTTTACTTTATTTTCTATCCTCACTTACATAAATGAACTATAATCAGTAAATTATGTCTGGTGTCTGAATAATTTTTGGTTTGACTGTATATTTAGAAAGTTTGACACTCTTGTGACTTTTCCTTTTTACTTGTCATCGACACTCGTTCTTTCCTTCTTTGTCGCTTACTTTCACCATATTGTCTTTCACGTTCTCCAATATAAAGAAACATATCCGACAATGTTCAGACACAATAAAAACCTCCCCTCTCTCTTTGATATTGGGCGAATGTCCCATCTGGTCCAAATGGAGAGAAATGACTGGCCATCCATGCTAAGATCTACATTACACCTGAGTTATGGCTACCATTTGCAATTCAGAGTGGCTCTTTGGAGACTTCACCACCTTGGAAACGCACCCATCAGAGCTGGGGTACACAACACAATCAGGTAGATTTACTGTGCCGGGAAAGAGGCTTCAGGAGATTGTGGGCCACATGAGGGCAGGCCGTCCCAAACTCCCATTCTCGCAAAGGCCCTACTGGGCCACATTCAGCTACTCTTAATGAGAGAGGCCTAGATAGAGAGACAGGAGCAGAACGAGAGAACTAGACTGAAAGAATACTGGTATGATTGAAACAGAGTTGAAATCCCCAATCCTATGTTTTTTATTTGTCCAAAAAGTTGGCATTGGGACAAGCATCTCTGGCATTATTCTCGTTAACTCATGCCCTCAAATGCTGGGTTGTGAAAAGAAAGTGCGCAATTCAAGTTTGATTAGTGAACAAGATAGTATAGGGATCAGAAACAAGCTTCTGAATAGTTAAAACAATAAAGGTGAAACAAAGGAGATGACATGGGAAAAACCGAAATCTGATTATGTGTACAACAGGGCCAAAGAAAACATATACTGTGTAAAAAAAAAAGAAGAATTGTATTTATTTTATAGTGAACATTTCCGATTTTGTTATCATTGAGAGCACCGAACTGTATCAAAGACCTTCAAAGTATACTCTACATACAGTAGAGATAAAAAAAAACATACAGAAAAGCAGAAAAAGGCATGGGATTGCAATATGAAAAAGTTGTGCTATTCATTACATAAGGTGGCAGGTGCAATACGTAAGCCAAACGTGAGTCAAAGAGGAATAAACAAAAAGAGCCGGAAAAAAAAGAGCTGGGGCTTTGTGATGGTTAGGGATCAGATATTAGCAGGAAGAGGGAAAAAATCGTACAAAAAAGGAGGGCTCTGAAACATTAATCAAACTCTTCACCTAGTGGGCAGCCATATGGCTGAACAGCATGCGTATCGCACAAACTTGCTGATCTCCAGTAACAGGGTGCAATTAATTCCGCTGGCTGCATCCAGCGTGTACTACCAGTTAAGAGCACCGGGAGTACGGAGGAACGGGAAAAAGTGCTGCACCTCTTTTTTCTGCCTTAAAAGCAGAGGGTTCAAACGCTGAGTGATGAATGAGGAGGTGGTTAGGGCCCTCTCCCAACCGCTCTGGAGAAAGAGGGATGAGGGATCAGCTGGGAGGAGGATATAGGGAAGGAAGACACAGAGAAATAAAGTATATAGATTTGGAAAAAAACTCTCATTGTACAACAAAAAAACCTGCATTTCTTGAAGAGAGTTTCGGCTCCCAAAGTGCATCACTCTCACAATTATAAACTTCAGCAACACACACAGGGGACACACTAAAAAAGACAGCAATTCTCTAACACAACAAGCAAACAATACATGCCCCACGTCCCCGAACACGTTATTACTCTACCTATACAGGACACCTGAACATGAATAGTGTCAGTTTCTCTCATACGGTTCAAATTCCCCATGACAGCGAAATGTAAGGTTATATTCAATGGTGCAGGAAAAGGCATGAAAATGTTCATAATTCTGACCAGGAAAATGTCAATCTCATGGACTACTTCCTTTTTGCCAGCACATTCCCATCCCATCCCAGAATAATGTGTCCTGAACCCTTGCAGTCCTACAAATCCACACTTTATTACGCAAACCAGTGCAGACCTACAGAGTGATACTATGCAAATTCAAAAGTGTCCAGTTGAGCAGTAGCAAGTTGGGTTGAGGTTTCACAAATGGACACAACAATGATGCAGCAAAGGCCCTCGTGAGCTCGAATCATTGACAAACAGGACATCATACAGGATTGAGGACTTCACTGGCAGTGAACCAAAGACAGTCTCAAAAACACGGTTTGAAATCGCTGGTGTTTCTGACGTCACAAACTACCTTATAACCAATCAGATCAACCTGTGATCGTCAACGAGTGGATCTCTGAGCTGAGTGAGTGAGTGAGTGAGTGGAGGCGGGGCTCATTTGCATATTCATAGAACCGCACATACTAAATGAGGCAAGAGTGTCGAGTTACATTCAAGATATTTTAAGGCATGAATAATTTTTTTCCAAGAAAAAACATTTAAATGTGTCACTGTGGTGTTTAAAGATGAGGTTTTAATCCTTTCCCCGCCAAACACGGAATTTTCCGGGTATCCCTGTTTTAGGTGGTATACGGTAAGGAAGACCCGTGCGCATGTTTTGAAAGAGTACGCAACTTTTTGATCAAAGAAACAGACTGCGATCGTTTCTATCGTGAATGAGTGGAGTAGTGAGAATGTAGGTCAAAATGTCAGACAGACAAATGCAGAGGTATAGCTACGGCTGATCACGTACTGGAGGTGTTGATGGACTCGGAGTCCGATCACTCATTATTTGATCATTTTGAATCTGATCGGGATGAAGTCAGTGAGAGAGATGCAGATGTTGTCACAGAAAGTTCTAGTCATGGACGTGACGCAGATAGATCATTCACCCGCATAGACTTTAAAAAAAAAGACCCGTCGATCTGGACGAAGACAAAGTTCACCTGTGTGTCGAAGATTGGACAGTGACAATTCAGACTGTGATACTTCGGACAGTGAGTGGACGCATTCAAGGCCAAGATCTCATTCGTTGTTCCAAGGTGCCAGAACGCATAGAGGTGAGACAAGATAAGAAAATATTTGAGAAAGTGTTCTATCTTTATGGGATAATAATATATAAATATATATATATATACTATAATATTTGTGTGTGAGTGTGCAGGCATTTATGTGTGGCTGTGTGCATAAATATGAGCGTGTAATGGCCAAATTGTTTCTCTCTTTGTGCACATTTGCCACATTGTAATATGTATTTATATATATATATATATATATATATATATGTGTGTGTATCTAGGTCTGTTTATTAAAAGTAATTCAAATTATTCATATCATTATTCACAGGTAGAACACAGCTAGGCAGAGGCAGAACGCATAGAGGTAAGACAAGATAAGAAAATATCTGAGAAAGTGTTATATCTTTATGGGATATATATATATATATAAACACTATATTTGTATATATATATATATATATATAAACTATAATATTTGTGTATATATAGTGCATGCATTTATGTGTGGCTGTCTGTAAATATGAGCGTGTAATGGCCAAATTGTTTCTCTCTTTGTTCACATTTACCCCCTTGTAATATGTATTTATATATTTGTGTGTATGTCTGTTTATTGAAAGTAATTCCAATTATTCATATAATTATTTACAGGTAGAACACAGCGAGGAAGAGGCCGGATGCGTCAAGTACATCAACATGGTGGCACTGTAGGGGTTGCGGAAGGAGACCTCGTTCTACTGCAAAAGTTGTGGTGTCCCCTTACATCCAGGGAAATGTTACTCTGTGTACCACTCAAAAGCAAATTATAGTGCCTAAATTGGATATATTTTACATTTATTTATATTTTAAATTTCTTTTGGTTTTATATATGAAGGAAACGACATCTGAATGTATTCCGATTGAAAATGCACTTGTTTGATAAAATGGCCTTTTTCTCAGCTTTTTGTCCAGAATGTTGTGTTTTTGACAAAACCTACCTCTGTTCAAGTGGCAATAAAAAAAGAACAAATGAAGATAAAATAAAATATTTTTTTTTTTTTAAAAGCAGAGGCTCAGATCTTTATTTTGATATATAGCATCTTCATATATTCATGGAAGAAAATATTCTGCGGGCCATTAAATTTTAGCAAAAATCATAAAAAACCCTGGCGGTGACTGGAAACTTTTTTTAAAAACGCTGGCGGGGAAAGAGTTAAGGTATTAATACAACTATTGACTACAGGGGGACTTTAACAAACACCACAAATGGCAAGTCTTCACCATACTTTTCTTGGCCACAGAAACATTTGCTATGAATGGTCAAGATGACAAGCTGCATGGACTGTTTGCTAGTAAACCACCGTAAAGTACGCACCAGTTCAGGCTTCAAACAAACACGCAACAAGGGTGCACTGGGGGCATTTGAAATAACTCTTTTGAACAATAAAATGACAAACTGGGACCAACTGATGCACATCAAGTGCGTTTGGGAAAGGGTCTCTTTTTCCCCTTGTGGTGTAATCAGGTTGTGTAGCTCATGCCTGTCCACTGCAGAGACTCTTCTGTCA
This sequence comes from Siphateles boraxobius, assembly GCF_051911475.1. Lineage (NCBI taxonomy): Eukaryota > Metazoa > Chordata > Actinopteri > Cypriniformes > Leuciscidae > Siphateles > Siphateles boraxobius. Next base: position 822,257 of record NW_027509217.1, on the reverse strand, counting down.
CAAGGTTAGACTTTATAATCATTACTTACAGATTCCTCCCAAAACTGCTGGCTTTGTTTTCCTGCAAAATTAGAAGCTCTTTTACATGCTTAATGAACTTGAGAGGCCTACGCCAGTAACCTGGAATATTTTAGTTTTGTAAATGAGAGGGAGTTGCCTATTCCCCTGGCCCTCTCCTCCGCCTGGCCCATACCAATATCCGAAACGACTTTGGAGATGTTTCCTTCATTAGAATATACTCCTCCTCCCAAGACTCTTTTTGCATTTTGAGCTGTTGCTTTATGATCCTTGTGGGACGCCATTAATGAGAGGAACTCCACGTCTCTCAAGTTACTGTGAGGACAGGTCTGCATTTCTCCACTTCTGCTGAAGTCCGGCAGGCTATAACAGAATAATGAGCTGCATTCATCACAGGCATGGCACCAACACACACGCATACACACATATGCAGAAATAAGACACACAACACATTGTGGTCACACTTATTCTCTCTGAAGGAGAATGTCAGTGTTTCTCCGCTCGCTGAAGTCTAAAACTGACACAAAACATGAAAACAGCAGCAATTTCTATATTACGATGAAAATGTATGATACAAGTATGCACTGCAAGAATTATCTGAGTTATAGTATCTCTCCTGATTAATTGAGAGTAAAGCATTATTCTCAAAGGTCTTCTCAGGATGGTCAAAATAATGTCATTAAAGTCCCCCTGTGGTGAAAATCCAGCTTTCAATGTTGTTTATATGTCTATGTGGTGTTTTGAATACGCTTTAAGACGAGCCATGTGTAAATTCATAAGTCGACAGCATTGCTGAGTATTTTCTGCTTAAAACTGCAGTGAACCAAAGACAGTCTCAAAAACACGGTTTGAAATCGCTGGTGTTTCTGACGTCACAAACGACTTTTTAACCAATCAGATCAACGTGTGATCGTCAACGAGTGGATCTCTGAGCTGAGTCTCATCCGAAACGGTGACGAGTCTGCTTACAGACTGGAGGTTGAACAGCTGGCTGCCTGGTGCAGTTATAACAACCTTGAGCTGAACACGCTCAAAACAGTGGAGATGATCGTGGACTTCAGGAGGAACAGCTCAGCACTCCTCCCACTCACCATCATGAACAGCACTGTGGAAGCAGTGGAGTCATTCAGGTTCCTGGGCACTATCATCTCTCAGGACCTGAAGTGGGACAATCACATTGACTCCACTGTGAAAAAGGCCCAGCAGAGACTGTACTTCCTTCGCCAGCTGAGGAAGTTCAACCTGCCACAGGATCTGCTGATTCAGTTCTACTCAGCCATCATTGAGTCTGTCTTGTGCGCTTCCATCACTGTCTGGTTTGGTTCAGCTACCAAATCAGACATCAGGAGACTACAACGGACAGTCCGTACTGCGGAGAGGATTATTGGTGCCCCCCTGCCAAACCTCCAGGACCTGTACTCTTCCAGAGTGAGGAAGAGAGCAGGTAAAATCATCACAGACTCCACTCACCCTGGACACCACCTGTTTGAACTGTTACCGTCAAGACGGAGACTCAGATCACTGGCCACAAGAACATCTCGGCACAGGAACAGTTTCTTCCCACAGGCCATTTCCCTCCTGAACAGTTAACACTCCTCCCAAGGCATATGCCTGTAAGTGCAATACTCCCACTGTTTAGTGCAATATCCCACAACTCAGGTGATACTTATATGTAGATTTACTTATTTATAATATTCAAAACACTGTAAATAGGGCCATAATCTGTAAATCTGAAAATGTCTATTCTGACTAAACCCAACTGTGATAGTTTTATTCTCATATATTTATATTTTTATTTTTTATTCTTATAATTTGTAGTATTATGTTTCATGTTGTATTTGTATATGTCCACTGGAAGCCTCAGTACCAAAACAAATTCCTTGTGTGTGCAAGCACACTTGGCAATAAAGCTCTTTCTGATTCTGATTCTGATTCTGATTCTGATTCTGAGTGAGTGAGTGGAGGCGGGGCTCATTTGGATATTCAAGATAGTTACATTCAAGATATTTTAAGGCATGACGTTTTTTTCAAGGAAAAAACGTTTAAATATGTCATTTAGGTGATCAAAGATGAGTTTTAAGGGATAAAATTATTAACTACAGTGGGACTTTAACAATCAATAGGGGTGTAATCTTCCACTCGACTAGTCAATTAATTGGTCGATACGTTGCTCGACTAAAATTCTGATTGGTCGACTTTTTGCTGCGTTAATTTTATTACATTCATTTCATCACTAATTGCTAATTGCTAATTGCTAATAGAGCACCCCTGTTTCACAGGTAACAGTCTGTCTTCAGAACACCCCCCTTGTTTTCGATTTTTTGGATTAGCCCAACCCACTGGAGACAGATTGAATAAAGAACTACTAAGGCATTGGTCTGCATCATCCATGGTGGTTTGCTGAATTTAGCATTTAATTTACTGTCAGAGTAATCTACCATGTCAAAGACATCGGGAGTGTGGCAGTATTTTATGAAAACAGAAAAGAGAAAAAAAGTCGAAGGCAAAGTTTGCATATCACAGCTCGACATCAAACATGGCATATCACCTAAGTATGGTAAGCAAACTTGTCTGCGTTTAGTTGCCCCGTCTGTTTTGAGTTGCTATATGAATGAACATATCAGAATTGGCATAAAACATTGAAATATGCCAATTAGAAATAAACGTTTTATAAGTTAACTGCAGGCGCACCCGCACGCAACGACGGTAGCATCCCCCAGACACACCCATACCACGCTGGAAACATTTTATGGTTCACTTTTATTATTGTGACCATTTATTTCTAGTTTTATTTATTGGATTTTTTTTTTTTGGAGCCTAATGCGCAATTGCGCTGTGCCCACCGTTTGTATTTGTTTTGAGCCTATGCTTTATTTTTCAGTTATGCACTTTATTTCGTTTCTGCTCTCGTCTTGATCTAGTTTGTTTAATAAATATTCATTTTTCATTAATGTTCGTGCCTTGTGTGTTAAAGATTAAAAGCTTTAAATAGTCTATTCGTGTCTCAGCCGCAAAGCTGAGCTTCAGCCTCGTCTGTCAGTTTTCCTAACATTATGACATGGGTTGAGCAAAGACACAGTGAATGTGACTGCACATAAGATGCGTAAAATGAAGTTTCCAAAAGGTTCATGTGGAGTTGTTGCGTCTTTGCACTTGCCCCACCACTGCATTTCACAGAACCGTAGAGGAGATTGGTCAAGGTGATGGTGAAGTATGGTGGTCACACATGCTCCCTTTATGGGTCGAGGTGCAGCAGCTTCCTTAGTTGGTCCAGCATCCCAAACTGGCAAGATTGAGGGGCATGGCATAGTCCACTTGGCTTTAAAACCGGAACATGTGTTCGTCCACTCCTCTCTGCGACAGTAGATCTTCCCTGTCCACTCCCTTCCTGGGCCTCAGAGGACAACACTGTGCACCAGGAGGAGAGGCCAATTCGGCAATTTATGGCTGAACCTTATCACACGCTTCCAGAGGTCCATCTTTACGGCACCCTTCTTCTTTTACATCTGCTCCAGTCCCGCTGCAGGGTGTACACAGACGGGACCGGATGGCACTGATGTGAGGGGAAGCTGTTGTTCTGTGACAGGGGCCATTCATCGCCAGTGGAGAGAACAATTTATGATTTTCTGAGCTTGTGGAAAGCACATTGATTCATGCACATTCTTGAACCTGAATGGGCTTCCATATTTTTGCCCCACAACTGGCTACATTTAGTTTGGGAAGAGGATGTGAAGATAAAGGTTTGTTGATGGTATTACCTACTCATTGAATATCAAGGTGCAATAGTTGGTGGAAAACAGCTCCCAATTCAAATAAGATGTCATCCTAAGAGGAAATCCTAAGTGGCTTCTTGAACACCAGGATTTATTTGTATTTATACTTACATGGATTTAAACATCACTGAATCTTTGTGGGAACTTCTGAGGATGTTTTCCACATACTTGAGGTCTTTCGAATTCAACAAATGACCACTTTTCTACTGCAAACAATTAAGGATATGCATTTAAGCATTCTCAAAATAGGAAACTGAACAATGAATGTAGATAATAATATATAAATTACAAACGTAATAGACGATTGATAGGATGGTGTAATAGACATTGAGATCCATCATATCCCATGACCCCCAGTATCCCAAAAGCTCCTGACTCCAAACCCCCAACATCTTCCTCTATCAATCAAACCTCATCACTGCACTCTCTTCCTCTGAAGAGTTGGCCTAATCTTTCCTCAATGTTTTTTTTTCTTTCCCTCAGACGGGGGGAGAAGGGGAGCGGACAGCAGCCATCATTAATCAATATGTTGGGCTTTATTTGTGATAATTCATCATGACACAATATTAATGGGCAGCTATGCCCTTCAGAGGTGAGGCTCATGCAAATGCGGAGGGGGAAGCAATTAACTTTCGAGCGACGCGCGGATGATTCTAAATGACAAGGATATGTCAATTACCGCAGCCAATAAAGAGAGACAGAGGCTGCGAGGGCAATCTATCCACTTTACGGCTTCTCCTCAGCCTCTTAAAGGTCTGTCTACACTAAGAGAGAGCAATCTTAAAACAGCATCTGGACAGGGCCTTGAATATGGCAGCTACTAAAAGACAACTTAATGATTTAAAACACTGTTTCCCAGGCTATTTCGGCTAGCCCTGCTGCCCTCGTGTCGTGCCCGTGTCATGATAGCATAACTTATTTGACTGCAAATGTCTGGAAAGTATGTGACTAACTGCTTTTTTTCAACAAGGTTCACATTTCTTGCGGTCACTTTATTAGAAACTTTTTTTTTTATTGCAGGCTACATGTAAAAGTTGGGCATGTCTCAAATCAAGTACATTAAAACTTTTGCCTCCCAGAATGCACCATAAAAATCAGTGAGCATTGACTTCTCACCACATACACCTGCCAAAAATGTCAAAACCTGTCAAATGTCATGTCTCCTAGGGACATTTACACACCTTAATGTCGGTCCAAACTTGTTTTTTTGTTTGTTTTTTGGACCCCAACAATTTCTTCTTTTGTGTTAGGTAGCAGAAATAAATGCATGCAGGTTTAGAACAATATGAGGGTGAGTAAATGATGATCAAATGTTCATAGTGAACTATCCCTGTAGGCCTCTCAAGACATATGGTGTGTTAACATCAAACTCGTTGATAAATTCATGTTAATTAATTGAGTCGTCAGTGTGCCAATGCTTGGATCTAGGCCTCTGCTAGTGCCTGAATTTGAGTTCATGATATACTGACTCACACTTAGGGATCTAGGGAATAGTTTTTATTTTTGCTAATATGCTAATAATTGCTAAACACTGCATGTGACAAACCTGTCTTTAAAAACAGTGGAGCATTTTAAGCACATTAGCACTGAGGTTGATAAAACAGGTGCAAGACTTGGCAGCTGTGTTCACCTCCAGAGAGATTTGAGTGTATCGACCTATGTTAATCAAAACCACCTTTCTATGAACAATTAGTTCACTTCTCTGCACTATGCTAGCCCAGTGTATGAATATGTAATGCTTTAAAATGAGTCATTTTCAGCGTGCAGGACTCCAGCAGAGAATAAACACAAACTATCCATCACAGGCCATGAAAAAATTAATGAGAGCCAAGCAGACGCACGTCCATTGGCCGCGTAGCTCTTCAGAACCGGAGCCAAGGGGCGAGGACAAATTAGCCTGCTTTATATCAGGGGCAAGGCACATGGTTTGGCTGGTTAGAGGCGAGGTTTCCCACCAGGTATACATCTTTGTAAAGTAGAGAAGCATCCATTTACAAGTGTCAAGACGTTAGAAACGCGTTTCACACGGCATAACTATACTATTGTGAGACCGTATTCATGTCTGAAAGAGAAACGATTATTCAAACAAAAAATTCGACCAAATATGGAACACATTCCTCATGCATATACACTGAGATTTCTTGTCAAATTGGCTGGACCAGTAGCTTTCATAAGTGCACTCCCCTATCAGACGAACTGCAGTAGACTCGGTCTCAGTCCACAGAGCGTAGCAGAGCCTGGCAGCGCTGTAATTTCCCCCCACTAAAAGCTCAACTGCCACCAGGGGACTTGTACAGAACATTACAGGTTAAGCCCTCATTTTGTCTCCAGGTTGCAGGAAGAAAAAAAGAGATCAGAGGAAGGAAGAAAAGAAACAAACTTTCCGTTTGCCCTGACCTGTAGCCGGCCGCATACCCATGGTGGACTGCATGGCCCAGAGGTGTCAAGAGTGTTTGGGTGTGTTTTCCTCCAAACGAAAGTGGTTATTGTGTCCAAGGTCTGCAGGGGACGAAAGGCTAATATTGTTTTATGTGAGAGTGAGTGGAAAGGGAAAGCCGGATTACGCTAGTAGGAGTTTAGGCCCCAGAGCTGAACGATATCAAAGACTATCAGAGAACTGCGGCAGTTTGTAACTGTAGAGGGAAAACGAAGAGTGAAATGAACAGTACTACGGTAATACCATGTGTTATGGATAACATGGTATTTGAAACCAGTACCATGGTACAACCTTTAGTGCGGTTAACTGCCATGGGATCTCAAGCGTTTAGTTGTGACATACGTAATAGTTCTAGTCTTGCAGTTTTTAAGAATCTTTTTAGAATATTTTATTGTTTGATGCGTTTTATTGTACTTGTATTAAAATGTGTGCTGTGTATAGTACTTGTCAAATGTTTTCTATTGTACTTTTAAGGTATCCTTGAAAGGTGCCCATAAATAAAATGTATTATTATTATTATTATTATTATTATTACTTTACCTTAGTATTCTTTGAACAACCTTTAAGTATCAGGTTTCACACATCATCTGATGCCAACAATGGATCATGGTTCCACTGTACTTTTTAAAAGAGGATCTCAATCCAATTTTAGTACTTCTACTTAAACCTATTTTATTTCAGTTAGTTGCCAAGGCAACATTTCTAAGTTTAAGTTTGTCATTCAAAATATTTATTTTTAATTTAATTTTAAAAGATTTATTAAAAAGATTTTTACTACTTTTGGTTTTAATTAAAAATAACAGCATTGACAATTACATTTCAGTTTTGAATGCAGTTGAATGTCCAATTTATGTGCAGTACTTTAGGTTTACTGAATTTATATTCAATATAGAAGGTATAATATAAAAAATATAAATAACAGCTTACTGAGGGACCTAATGTATATGTGTAGATTAAAAGAAAAAAACATATACATAAACATTCATGTACACACACACACATATATATACATTTATATACTATATATAAAGCGATTAAGTGATAACTAATAAATATTGTGTCATATATATATATATCAATGGCTAAAAATATGGAATGGTTATTTTTTATTTTATTAGTTATTATATTATAGCAATATTATTATAATCATTATCAATTTGTTTATTAAATCACACTTAAAACACTACAAATGAGTCTAAAAAAAAAACATTTTAAATGATAGCAATAAAAAAGAGAGAAAACCTCATTACTAGTTTCTCTAATTCTCTTCTTTCTATCAAACAGAGAGCCTAGCACTTCTTAAATGAATCCTCCTCCTAATCTGGCTGATTCATGAGTCTGTGAAAATACAAGTTGCTTTAAATCTTCTAGCCCTGCTACACACCACTGTAATGATAGCTTGGATTATCTTGTAAGATGGGTGATGTATTGAGCTTTTTACTCATTCCTGTGGCCCTATGTTTACAATCTGCTAAATATGTATGCGAGTGGCTTGAGCAAATGAAGCCGTAAAGCTCAGTCCCAGAGTATATTACGAACACAAGCGTTCATGCTGTTGATGATTGCTCTGCCAGAGACGAGGCTTACATTTTCACCTGTGTCTTCGCTATCAATCTCTGTCTTTTTATTTATATCTGTTGTTCTGCAAATCACTGTTCTGAACAAGCTGAATATGTTAATAGAGAGTAAAAATAATTCATTAATATAGTTAAAGGCCACATTAATGATGCTGTTTTTTCTTTTTGGCTCTGATGCTAGTATTCATTATCTATATTTTATACATGATATATATACATGATATATACATATATATACATATATATATATATACACATATATATATATAATGAAGTAACTTAACTATGGCTAAAAGGCTACTGATTCACAACTATATAATACAATTACATATATTTTTTTTAAATAACAATTATTAAAATATAATAAAATTAATATGAAAATGAAATTTAAACTAAGTATACATTATATGTAATATGTATATCATTTGTGTAAATACATCAAATATAGGTAACATTTTTTATATATATACTGTATATATATAAAACTTGCAGCGATATTTTACAATTGAACAGCAGCTTTAGGATAAATGTATTGAGACATTGAATCAGTCACTCTAGATTCATTCGACATTGTATTTCTAATTAAATAAAGAGGACACGTCATTTAATTGAATAATATGAACTTTTCATGGTAATTATTTGCCTAACTCTTTTAATTAATCCCATTGGCACCTAACAGATGAAGGGTTTAGCAGCAAGTTAATAAAGCAAGGTGAAAAGCAGTGAACTCTTTAACCTTCATCCACTGGCAGTCATTAGAAGAGGACGACAGCTCGGCACTCACAGACACACTCTATAGTCCACACGACACACTGACTGTATAGTCCACACGACACACTCTATAGTCAACACGACACACTGACTCTATAGTCCACACGGCACACTCTATAGTCCACACGACACACTGACTCTATAGTCCACACGACACACTGACTCTATAGTCAACACGACACACTGACTCTATAGTCCACACGACACACTGACTCTATAGTCAACACGAAACATTGACTCTATAGTTCACACGACAAACTCTATAGTCCACACGACACACTGACTCTATAATCCACACGACACAGTGACTCTATAGTCCACACGACACACTCTATAGTCCACACGACACACTGACTCTATAGTCCACGCGACACATTCTATAGTCAACACGACACACTGACTCTATAGTCCACACGACACACTCTATAGTCAACATGACACACTGACTCTATAGTCCACACGACACATTCTATAGTCCACACAACACATTCTATAGTCCACACGACACATTCTATAGTCAACACGACACACTGACTCTATAGTCCACACGACACACTCTATAGTCAAGACGACACACTGACTCTATAGTCCACATGACACACTCTATAGTCAACACGATACACTGACTCTATAGTCCACACGACACACTCTATAGTCCAAATGACACACTGACTCTACAGTCCACACGCCACACTGGCTCTATAGTCCACACAACACACTGACTGTCTCTATAGTCCACACGGCACACTGACTCTATAGTCCACACCACACACTCTATAGTCCAAACGACACACTGACTCTATAGTCCACACGACACACTCTATAGTTCACACGACACACTGGCTCTATAGTTCACACGACACACTGGCTCTATAGTCCACACGATACACTCTACAGTCCACATGACACACTGGCTCTATAGTCCACACGATACACTCTACAGTCCACACGACACACTGGCTCTATAGTTCACACGACACACTGGCTCTTTAGTTCACACGACACACTGACTCTATAGTCCACACGATACACTCTATAGTCCACACGACACACTGGCTCTATAGTCCACACGATACACTCTACAGTCCACACGACACACTGGCTCTATAGTTCACACGACACACTGACTCTATAGTCCACACGACACACTCTATAGTTCACACGACACACTGACTCTATAGTCCACACGATACACTCTATAGTCCACACGACACACTGGCTCTTTAGTTCACACGACACACTGACTCTATAGTCCACACGATACACTCTATAGTCCACACGACACACTGGCTCTTTAGTTCACACGACACACTGACTCTATAGTCCACACGATACACTCTATAGTCCACACGACACACTGGCTCTATAGTTCACACGACACACTGACTCTATAGTTCACACGACACACTCTATAGTCAACACGACACACTGTCTCTATAGTCCACACGACACATTCTATAGTCAACACGACACATTGACTCTATAGTCCACACGACACACTCTATAGTCCACACAACACACTGACTCTATAGTCCACACGATACACTCTACAGTCCACACGACACACTGGCTCTATAGTTCACACGACACACTGACTCTATAGTTCACACGACACACTCTATAGTCAACACGACACACTGTCTCTATAGTCCACACGACACATTCTATAGTCAACACGACACATTGACTCTATAGTCCACACGACACACTCTATAGTCCACACGACACACTGACTCTATAGTCCACACGATACACTGACTCTATAGTCCACACGACACACTCTATAGTCAACACGATACACTGACTCTATAGTCCACACGACACACTGTATAGTCCAAACGACACACTGAGTCTATAGTCTGCACGACACACTGGCTCTATAGTCCACACGACACACTGACTGTCTCTATAGTCCACACGACACACTGACTCTATAGTCCACACGATACACTCTAGTCCACACGACACACTGGCTCTTTAGTTCACACGACACACTGACTCTATAGTCCACACGATACACTCTATAGTCCACACGACACACTGGCTCTATAGTCCACACGATACACTCTACAGTCCACACGACACACTGGCTCTATAGTTCACACGACACACTGACTCTATAGTCCACACGATACACTCTATAGTTCACACGACACACTGGCTCTATAGTTCACACGACACACTGACTCTATAGTCCACACGATACACTCTAGTCCACACGACACACTGGCTCTTTAGTTCACACGACACACTGGCTCTATAGTCCACACGATACCCTCTACAGTCCACACGACACACTGGCTCTATAGTCCACACGATACACTCTACAGTCCACACGACACACTGGCTCTATAGTTCACACGACACACTGACTCTATAGTCCACACGATACACTCTATAGTCCACACGACACACTGGCTCTATAGTCCACACGATACACTCTACAGTCCACACGACACACTGGCTCTATAGTTCACACGACACACTGGCTCTATAGTTCACACGACACACTGACTCTATAGTCAACACGACACACTGGCTCTATTGTTCACACGACACACTGGCTCTTTAGTTCACACGACACACTGACTCTATAGTCCACACGATACACTCTATAGTCCACACGACACACTGGCTCTATAGTCCACACGATACACTCTACAGTCCACACGACAGACTGGCTCTATAGTTCACACGACACACTGACTCTATAGTCCACACGACACACTCTATAGTCAACACGACACACTGTCTCTATAGTCCACACGACACATTCTATAGTCAACACGACACATTGACTCTATAGTCCACACGACACACTCTATAGTCCACACGACACACTGACTCTATAGTCCACACGACACACTCTATAGTCAACACGATACACAGACTCTATAGTCCACACGACACACTGTATAGTCCAGACAACACACTGAGTATATAGTCTGGACGACACACTGGCTCTATAGTCCACACGACACACTGACTCTATTGTCCACACGATACACTCTATAGTCCAAACGACACACTGACTCTATAGTCCACACGACACACTCTATAGTTCACACGACACACTGGCTCTGTAGTTCACACGACACACTGACTCTATAGTCCACACGATACACTCTATAGTCCAAACGACACACTGACTCTATAGTCCACACGACACACTCTATAGTTCACACGACACACTGGCTGTCTCTATAGTCCACACGACACACTGGCTCTATAGTCCACACAACACATTCTATAGTTCTCACGACACACTGACTGTCTCTATAGTCCACACGACACACTGGCTCTATAGTCCACACGACACACTCTATAGTCCAAACGACACACTGACTCTATAGTCCACACGACACACTCTATAGTTCACACGACACACTGGCTCTGTAGTTCACACGACACACTGACTCTATAGTCCACACGATACACTCTCTAGTTCACACGACACACTGACTGTCTCTATAGTCCACACGACACACTGGCTCTATAGTCCACACGACACACTCTATAGTCCAAACGACACACTGACTCTATAGTCCACACGACACACTCTATAGTTCACACGACACACTGGCTCTGTAGATCACACGACACACTGACTCTATAGTCCACACGATACACTCTATAGTCCACACGACACACTGGCTCTTTAGTTCACACGACACACTGACTCTATAGTCCACACGATACAGTCTATAGTCCACACGACACACTGGCTCTTTAGTCCACACGATACACTCTACAGTCCACACGACACACTGACTCTATAGTTCACACGACACACTGACTCTATAGTCCACACGATACACTCTATAGTCCACACGACACACTGGCTCTATAGTCCACACGATACACTCTACAGTCCACACGACACACTGGCTCTATAGTTCACACGACACACTGACTCTATAGTCCACACGACACACTCTATAGTTCACACGACACACTGGCTCTATAGTTCACACGACACACTGACTCTATAGTCAACACGACACACTGGCTCTATTGTTCACACGACACACTGGCTCTTTAGTTCACACGACACACTGACTCTATAGTCCACACGATACACTCTATAGTCCACACGACACACTGGCTCTATAGTCCACACGATACACTCTACAGTCCACACGACAGACTGGCTCTATAGTTCACACGACACACTGACTCTATAGTCCACACGACACACTCTATAGTCAACACGACACACTGTCTCTATAGTCCACACGACACATTCTATAGTCAACACGACACATTGACTCTATAGTCCACACGACACACTCTATAGTCCACACGACACACTGACTCTATAGTCCACACGACACACTGACTCTATAGTCCACACGACACACTCTATAGTCAACACGATACACAGACTCTATAGTCCACACGACACACTGTATAGTCCAGACAACACACTGAGTATATAGTCTGGACGACACACTGGCTCTATAGTCCACACGACACACTGACTCTATTGTCCACACGATACACTCTATAGTCCAAACGACACACTGACTCTATAGTCCACACGACACACTCTATAGTTCACACGACACACTGGCTCTGTAGTTCACACGACACACTGACTCTATAGTCCACACGATACACTCTATAGTCCAAACGACACACTGACTCTATAGTCCACACGACACACTCTATAGTTCACACGACACACTGGCTGTCTCTATAGTCCACACGACACACTGGCTCTATAGTCCACACAACACATTCTATAGTTCTCACGACACACTGACTGTCTCTATAGTCCACACGACACACTGGCTCTATAGTCCACACGACACACTCTATAGTCCAAACGACACACTGACTCTATAGTCCACACGACACACTCTATAGTTCACACGACACACTGGCTCTGTAGTTCACACGACACACTGACTCTATAGTCCACACGATACACTCTCTAGTTCACACGACACACTGACTGTCTCTATAGTCCACACGACACACTGGCTCTATAGTCCACACGACACACTCTATAGTCCAAACGACACACTGACTCTATAGTCCACACGACACACTCTATAGTTCACACGACACACTGGCTCTGTAGATCACACGACACACTGACTCTATAGTCCACACGATACACTCTATAGTCCACACGACACACTGGCTCTTTAGTTCACACGACACACTGACTCTATAGTCCACACGATACAGTCTATAGTCCACACGACACACTGGCTCTTTAGTCCACACGATACACTCTACAGTACACACGACACACTGGCTCTATAGTTCACACGACACACTGACTCTATAGTCCACACGATACACTCAGTCCACACGATACACTCTATAGTTCACACGACACATTGGCTCTATAGTTCACACGACACACTGACTCTATAGTCCACACGATACACTCTATAGTCAACACAACACACTGGCTCTATAGTCCACACGATACACTCTATAGTCAACATGACACACTGACTCTATACACGACACACTGACTCTATAGTCAACACGACACACTGGCTCTATAGTCCACACGATACACTCTATAGTCAACACGACACACTGACTCTATAGTCCGCACGATACACTCTATAGTCAACACGACACACTGACTCTATACACGACACACTGACTCTATAGTCCACATGATACACTCTATAGTCCACACGACACACTGGCTCTATAGTTCATTTTGATTTTGTTTTATGTTTGATCTTGTTATGTTAGTAAATACACTGCACTTGGGTTCTCTCTACAACTTGCCTTCAGTGGAATACTTCACATTTACTGACATATCGATTGAGACTTACTGATATAAATATTATAATTAAACTTTATTTGGACTACTTCTTTATTGCAAAATGCACATTTCTTAATATTAAGCCTAAAATGTGTTTTAATTTCACTATTAGTAAGGATAGTATAATATCAGTCTTTAAATGCAAAATATTTAAAGTGCGTGTTAAAGTGTTGAACTTCAGCACTATTTCCGGATAACTAAAGTGCATTAAGTACAAAATTAGTTGTAAATACATAAATATGTAGACCAATTTGGGTCCCACTTTATATTAAGTGGCTTTAAGTACTATGTACTTACATCAAAAAATAAGTACAACGTACTTATTGTCTTCATGTTGTATTGTAAAACACTTGTGCTGCTATTGAGGTGTGATACGGGTAAGGTTAGGGTCAGAGGTGTGTGTGATACGGGTAAGGTTAGGGTCAGGTGTGTGTGATACGGGTAAGGTTAGGGTTAGGTGTGTGTGTGTGATACGGGTAAGGTTAGGGTCAGGTGTGTGTGATACGGGTAAGGTTAGGGTCAGGTGTGTGTGTGATACGGGTAAGGTTAGGGTCAGGTGTGTGTGATACGGGTAAGCTTAGGGTCAGGTGTGTGTGTGATACGGGTAAGCTTAGGGTCAGGTGTGTGTGATACGGGTAAGCTTAGGGTCAGGTGTGTGTGTGATACGGGTAAGGTTAGGGACAGGTGTGGTGGTGTGGGTCAGTTTAAGAGTGGGTTAAGGTGTAAGGGAAGGGTCAACAGTGTAATTACAAATGTAATTATATAAAGTAATTACAGCTGTAATTACATGCAGGTATTTTTAAAATATAAGTACAATGTAAAAACATGTATGTACACAATGAGTCCATTGTATCAAATTATTAATTTCAATGTTAGTACATAGTACTTAAAGCAACTTAATGTAAAGTGGGACCCAAATTTGTAGTATACTTGCTATAAAATAAACGCATTTCATATACACAAGTATTATTTTTTCTTTTCTTTTTTAAAATCCATCTCACCCCAAACTTTTAAAATGAAATGTATCATGGTTTCCTCAAAAATGTGAAGCAAATGAACTGTTTTCAACATTGATAATAATCATAAATGCATCAAATCATCATATTAGACTGATTTCTGAAGGATCACGTGACACAGAAGACTGGAGTAATGATGCTGAAAATTCAGCTGTGATCACAGGAAAAAATTACATTTCACTATACTAGAGAACATCTATTTTAAACAGCAATAATATTTCACAGGCTTTACTGTATTTTTGATAAAATAAATGCAGCATTGCTGAGCAAAACAGACTTCTTTCAAAAACATTACAATTTCATAACAATTTCAAACTTTTGAGGGTCTTTTGAAATCTTTGACTGCCAGTATACACTATATCTCATGTATTCTCCTGAAACTACAAGCACTGGCACACACAACAGGTTCAAGGAGCCCTTCTCGAAAGAAAACTGTGCTCTTTCGGCCCAAGGGTGCCCAGCAATACTCCTGGTCAGCATTACAGACACGTCAGGTCCTCTTTAAATCCCCTAGCCTTCACCCATGATCAAGGCCACCGTCCCGAACCCCGCACATCAACATGACATGGACGTTCATATACACACGCTCCCAGGCTCTTCCTCCACACACACACACACACCCCGCTCCGAATCGAACACACTCTGCTTCTAGAAAAAAACAGGCTTAGAAAAACATTAGTGCATGATCCTGTTTGGGTTATCCTCCTCTAGCCGAGGATTAGCTGTTGTTGTTTTGCACGTTCCACTTAAGCGAGGTGCATGAATTTGACCTCAATTATATTCTGTTCAATATCTGAGATCAGGAAACGCGCGTTAAATCATCAAAGGTTAAACGAAAGACTAAAAGACTAAACTACAAGATCTCGCAAATAACTTGGAAACACAAAGTAAACATAATTAGCCTCCGTCTTTGTGCAGCTAATTCTGCTGATACAAATTCACTTTATTTTTGGTCCATCTGTTTACCCCATGTTGTTTTCGGTTTTAATCACTTCATAGCCATGATATTTACTCTCCTTGTCTCTTCACCCAAAAAACAGTTTAAATACAGAATTTTTTTATTATTATTTTTTTCAAACAATGTTTTTTTTTTCTCCAGCGCCTCAAATATAGATATATGGTTTATGGCAGTGTTTGAGAAGCTTTGTAGTTTCCCAAGCTTCTTATAGTTTCACTTAAACTACAGTCAAGCAACACCTTTGAAAATCTAATTAGCTACAATATAATTACATTGAACCTTTTTAATAGATATCAGATATTTTTCCCCAATAAATGCAGTAAAATTGATTATCTCGTCTAGTGTAGTGTGACAACATTAAACTGATGAAACTGAAGTCAGAACAGAAGCAGTCGAGTAGGACCGCCTACTTTATTCGTCAATCTACAGCAATACAATTACAGTTTAGAAGTTCAATAAAAAAATCTTAAAGAGGCCGTATTATGCCCTTTCACAAAGTCTTGATGTTGTTTCAGGCTCTACTAGAACAAGTTTTCCTGCTTGAATGTTGATTATTTTCCTCATATTCTCCATTGTTGCAGCTCCTCTCTTCCCAGTCTGTCAGTAACGCTCTGTTCAGTTCCTGTCTCTATGAAGCCCCTCCTTCTGAAAAGCACACTGTGCTCTGATTGGTCGACTGGATCAGTGTGTTTAGGGTTGTAACGGTATACCGGTATGGCGGTTTATCGCGATATTGACTTGTACGATTATCATATCGTGAACATTTGCTTATCCACGGTTTTGGAAAAAAAATTAAAGCAGATCTCAAATGCGCATATGCAACTTATTTCCACTTGACTACTCCACCTATACATGTGCACTGGAGAAAATGTCTGAGACTGAGGCTGCGAATTCTTCGAAAAAAAAAAAGTTAAAATCTGCAGTGTGGGAATACTTTGGGTATCCGAAAAACGAACGTGGGTTTTTCCTTGAAGATTGATATCCAGTTGTGTCCAGAAATATGGACGAAGAGTGGCTGCAAAATGAGGAAATATGTCAAATATGTTCTCCCATATTCGCGAACACCTTCCCTCCCTGCAGATAAAGTTCCATTTATAACTTAAGTCCATATTATTTACGTGTTGCTGAGGGAATTTACAATATAACGCAGATGTCACGTAAAATGCGCGATTTGATAGATGGATGAATAAATCTAAAATATAGCTGTGCAATAAATAAAATCGCTATATGAGTGTGTCTATTAAACAGCGCAAAAAACTGTAAATCTATATTCTGCTTGTTCAGCGTGTCTGTGTGAATGAGCAGCACCGTTTCACCTAGTATATACTCAAGTATGTGGGACGCTCATGTTGTTTAAAGCATCTGCCGTCTCACTCACTATATAAGGACGTGAACACATGAACATATCCAGAGCTGCTCTGAGAGAACTAAATGAGCATTTCATAATTTTGTTGAAAATAATCATTGTCAAATACACTCTGACTGAAACTCATAGGAGTTTAGTACAACCTGTCAAAATAAAAATTATCTTAAATAATAATTAATAAATTAAGAATTTTATTAATTCAATTGATCAAACATGTTTGTTCAAATGGGAGATCTGCAGCTTTATTTTTTCTTTCTTATTTTTTCAAAAGGTAGATTAAAAATTTTTGTTTTAATAAACCATGTTCAACCAAAAAACCCTATCAGTTTTCATTAATTTAAGGTTCATTGCAGCTGATAATAATAATCATTGTTTAATACCGTAAACCGTGAAACCGTGATATTTTCTGAGACTATTATCATACCATGAAAATCTCATACCGTTACAACCCTAGTTGTGATTCGTCGAGCGCTTCGAGCATGTTTGGGAAATGTCCCGCCCCTTACCATAACAACCAGTTTAACACACTACTAACTAACTCAACCAGGCCCCGCCCCTTTATTCTGCGTATGGATTATTATAATGCGGAATATTGTGACGTGTTCGTTCCCGGAAGAAAGACTACAGAGTTTCAGAAACACTGACACTGATATGGAGAAGAACTGGAGCTTTCCAGAGCTTTTTTATACTCAAACAGCAAGATTTACTCACTAACACTAGAAAACATCTTAATTTGTAAAACTAGATCAAAATCATACTAACTACTAAGCAAAATAATTTGACATGTACAATATTTTACAATAAAAGGGGTCATTCACATGAACCGTCTGAGTGAACAGATTCACTAAAACAAATGCTACAAATGAAGGAAAACATTTGATTTAAAAACGTAGTCAAGTTAGTCGAATAAATACTTTAGTTAGTTACCCCCCAACTGTGGGTTATTCAGTACTAGTGCTAAATAAAGAGCCCAACATGACAGGAGTGGACCGCATTTACTGAGCAACGCCTGAAGACCATGAAGTCGAAACACGGTCAGTTATCTAATTACAAAGACTGTCTATCCGCCACAATGTTAATTCGCTTTTTAGGCATTACAAGGTTGCGCTTTCCTCCCATCAGCCCTCGGTGGAGAAGTGGGCCGGCCCTAATTGGTTCCAGAGCTCACCCTAACAACACAACGCTTCTTCAACCCTCACGCAGCGTGTTCATTTTCATCTTGATTGTAAATACTGTTTCACGGAAACAATGAACACATGCTAACACGAAGCTAGGTCGGCAATTAACATGATTACAAAGTACCTCATTACCATTTTGACACAAGGAGAAAAAAAGTGTGGCTACTGGCTAATGCTCTTAAATGGGAAAAAATGTTTAAGTTATTCTGCTGGACATTAGACAGGCCTTGATCTGAAAACAATCCCTCCAGGGGCTCTATTAAACATCCCTCCCGAGCTCATGAATCAAAGATCAGCAGAATTTTATAGACAATCAAGAAAATTAAGCATGGACTCAACTCATGAGCACAACATTGTCCGGTACTCTACTATGCTAACACTACTTTCATCATTAGCCATCGAGATGTTCGATTTCAAGCTAAATCACTATGTTTTAAAGGGTTAGTTCACCCAAAATAAAAAAGTCATCTTTTACTCACCCTCATGTCGTTTCAAACTCATAAGGTCTATCATTCATCTTCGAAGCACAAATGAAGATATTTTAATTCATATTTTTAGCTTTCTGTCCCTCCATTGACAGTCCACACAACTACCAATTTGCCGCTTCAAAAAGTTTATAAAGAGATCGTAAAAATAATCCATATGACTTGAGAGGTTTAGTCCAAATTTCCTGAAGAGACTCGATCGCTTTATATGATGAAGAAATTGAATTTAGGCTTTTATTCACATATAAACATTGTTCAGGTGCACTTTTTTGAGCTTCAATCTGTTGATTGCAATTCACTGCCATTATTAAGCTTGGAAGAGCCAGGATATGTATTAATATAACTCAGATTGTGTTCGTCTGAAAGAAGGAAATCATACACACCTAGGATTGCTTGAGGGGAGTAAATCATAGGATCATTTTCATTTGAAAGTGAACTACTCCTTTAAGAATGAAAAGTGATATATTCTTCCTATTTTCTAACTTCAGCAAAGTTAAAAAATAATTTATATCCAAACATTTCTTAAGATTGTTCTAAAGATAAAACTTAAGAAAGATTTGAATTCCTGAATTGTGACGAGTCAAATGGCATCTTTAATTATATAATTACGACACAATTCATTATAAATAAGGCAGCATTCAGCACATAATGTTTGAAAGCGCCTGATCACAGGATAATTCACTATAGAGAGAGTGCAAATAGACACAAGTCAAGCCAGTCGTGACAAGAATACTGTGCGTATTATTGCGATCATTACCGTAATCTGCACTGTAAAAAGACGGCTTTAAAGGTGATTCGAGTGGACCAGAATTCTTCGGCAAAAACCGCGATATAATCAATATAAGTCATTTTCTTCTTAAGAAAAAAAACAACAATGTTTTTAAGAAAATATCTGACAAAATTTTAATTTTTTAAGAACTGCGCTTAATATAAATTCAATGAAGTTTGTAACGGTGTTCAAAAGACATTTTGTAAATTGCAAAGTAAAAAAATAAATAGAAAAACAAGTGATGCTTACAAGTGAGATTCTATGAGATTTATTTAAACAAGAACCACTCATTATTTTAGACTTAGGTAATTGTCTAAATCTAAATGTAGTTTTCACATAAACTAAAATTCCCTCCAGAAGATACCGCCTGATGAATGAATGAAACTCCAGGATTGTACGACCCAGCAGGGTTGTTTTCTGTGCTCCAGTGCACATCTGCTGTTTAATTCTGTTGTGTCTTTACTGTGGCCCGTCACACACTATAAAACCCACCCGCTCAACCCCATAAACACCACCAATGTGTTTCTTATAGTAAAACACACTCATAATATAAACACCCACCCTTCCTTAAATGTCCACGCTTGTGAGAGTCTAAAACTCACACTGGCTGACGAACAAACACAAGCTTATTATTTCAGAGAGATTTCGATGTGAAAGTACAGGCCTGAGTTCAGTAAGTGTCTTTATCAACAGCGCACCAGTCAGAGGTGAAGAGCATGAGCCGTGGCCCTTGCGTCCCCGACCTTCACGCGCTGCTAGCATGACCCTCAGCGTAAGCCCGAGGATCTGGGAAGCGGAGATGGATGGGTTCCCGGCCGCGGGGTTAAAGCAGACGAGTGTGTGTGTGTGTGTGTGTGCTGATTCAGCGTGACTCCACGCTTCTGCTGCTCTGATTACTGAGAATGGAAAGATGAAGGCATTTACGGTGTGATTAGTAAGCTTGTTCACACGGACGGAGATATCTGCAGAGCAACCCTCTATAAATAAACCATTGTTTCTCTCTCAGGACAATCAGCAATGTTTCACCGCAGGAAATTACATCAGCAGACAGAGCTGCGTTTCACAAGGGGACGATGTCACAACACTTGCAGAAACAGTACATAAAAAAAGCAAAAGGACTACAAAATTGCATTGACTATTATAAATAAATAGCAATAAATAGCATTCGCAAGTGAATTCTAGATTTACACACATTTATATAAAGTATTATATTTAATGCATGGATGTCTATTTATTTAAATGATGGACTGAGTTACAGCAAGAGATTCAAAAACTAAAATGAAATCCCTCTGAAAGGGATATTCACACAAAAATAACAGACATAATAACTAGCAATAACTAGCTTCCGGCCAAGTTGCGCTTTAGGCGTAAGTTGAATCCATATGTTCGGTTGGCTTGAAGCTAGTTATTTTACTTTATAAAGTTTTAAATATGGATATTTTTCTTACACAAACGCATTTCGTTCTTACAGAAACGCAAAGATGCACTTTTATGATGGAAAGATGCACTTTTATATGATGATAGATGCACTTTTATATGATGGATAGATGCACTTTTATGATGGATAGATGCACTTTTATGATGGACAGATGCACTTTTATATGATGGATAGATGCACTTTTATGATGGATAGATGCACTTTTATGATGGATAGATGCACTTTTATGATGGATAGATGCACTTTTATGATGGATAGATGCACTTTTATGATGGATAGATGCACTTTTATATGATGGACAGATGCACTTTTATGATGGATAGATGCACTTTTATGATGGAGAGATGCACTTTTATGATGGAGAGATGCACTTTTATGATGGAGAGATGCACTTTTATGATGGAGAGATGCACTTTTATGATGGAGAGATGCACTTTTATGTTGGAGAGATGCACTTTTATGATGGAGAGATGCACTTTTATGATGCAAAGATGCACTTTTATGATGGATAGATGCACTTTTATGATGGATAGAGCACTTCTTTGATGGACAGATGCACTTTTATGATGGACAGATGCACTTTTATGATGGAAAGATGCACTGATAGATGCACTTTTATGATGGATAGATGCACTTTTATGATGGATAGATGCACTTTTATGATGGACAGATGCACTTTTATGATGATAGATGCACTTTTATATGATGGAGAGATGCACTTTTATATGATGGAAAGATGCACTTTTATGATGGATAGATTTACTTTTATGATGGAAAGATGCACTTTTATGATGGATAGATGCACTTTTATATGATGGATAGATGCACTTTTATATGATGGACAGATGCACTTTTATATGAGGGAAAGATGCACTTTTATGATGGAAAGATGCACTTTTATATGATGGATAGATGCACTTTTATATGAGGGAAAGATGCACTTTTATGATGGAAAGATGCACTTTTATGATGGATAGATGCACTTTTATGATGGATAGATCCACTTTTTAGATCCACTTTTATGAAGGATAGATCCACTTTTTAGATGTACTTTTATGATGGACAGATGCACTTTTTAGATGCACTTTTATGATGGACTGATGCACTTTTATGATGGACAGATGCACTTTTATATGATGGATAGATGCACTTTTATGATGGATAGATGCACTTTTCAGATTTACTTTTATGATGGATAGATGCACTTTTATGATGGATAGATGCACTTTTTAGATTTACTTTTATGATGGATAGATGCACTTTTATGATGGATAGATGCACTTTTATGATGGACAGATGCACTTTTATGATGGATAGATGCACTTTTATGATGGACAGATGCACTTTTAAGATGGAAAGATGCACTTTTATGATGGATAGATGCACTTTTATGAAGGATAGATCCACTTTTTAGATGCACTTTTATGATGGATAGATGCAGTTTTATGATGGATAGATGCACTTTTATGATGGACAGATGCACTTTTATGATGGACAGATGCACTTTTATGATGGATAGATGCACTTTTATGATGGATAGATGCACTTTTTAGATTTACTTTTATGATGGATAAATGCACTTTTTAGATTTACTTTTATGATGGATAGATGCACTTTTATGATGGATAGATGCACTTTTATGATGGATAAATGCACTTTTTAGATTTACTTTTATGATGGATAGATGCACTTTTATGATGGATAGATGCACTTTTATGATGATAGATGCACTTTTATGATGGATAGATACACTTTTATGATGGATAGATGCACTTTTATGATGGACAGATGCACTTTTATGATGGAAAGATGCACTTTTATGATGGATAGATGCACTTTTATGAAGGATAGATCCACTTTTTAGATACACTTTTATGAGGGATAGATGCACTTTTATGATGGATAGATGCACTTTTATGATGGATAGATGCACTTTTATGATCGATAGATGCACTTTTATATGATGGATAGATGCACTTTTATGATGGATAGATGCACTTTTATGATGGATAGATGGACTTTTTTGATGGACAGATGCACTTTTTAGATGCACTTTTATGATGGACAGATGCACTTTTATGATGGACAGATGCACTTTTTAGATGCACTTTTATGATGGACAGATGCACTTTTATGATGGATAGATGCACTTTTATAATGGAAAGATGCACTTTTATGATGGATAGGTGCTCTTTTATGATGGATTGATGCACTTTTATGATGGACAGATGCACTTTTATGATGGATAGATCCACTTTTTAGATCCACTTTTATGAAGGATAGATCCACGTTTTAGATGTACTTTTATGATGGACAGATGCACTTTTATGATGGACAGATGCACTTTTATGATGGATAGATCCACTTTTTAGATCCACTTTTATGAAGGATAGATCCACGTTTTAGATGTACTTTTATGATGGACAGATGCACTTTTATGATGGACAGATGCACTTTTATGATGGATAGATGCACTTTTATGATGGATAGATGCACTTTTTAGATTTACTTTTATGATGGATAGATGCACTTTTTAGATTTACTTTTATGATGGATAGATGCACTTTTATGATGGATAGATGCTCTTTTTAGATGTACTTTTATGATGGACAGATGCACTTTTATGATGGACAGATGCACTTTTATGATGGATAGATGCACTTTTATGATGGATAGATGCACTTTTTAGATTTACTTTTATGATGGATAGATGCACTTTTTAGATTTACTTTTATGATGGATAGATGCACTTTTATGATGGATAGATGCTCTTTTTAGATTTACTTTTATGATGATAGATGCACTTTTATGATGGATAGATACACTTTTATGATGGATAGATGCACTTTTATGATGGACAGATGCACTTTTATGATGGAAAGATGCATTTTATGATGGATAGATGCACTTTTATGAAGGATAGATCCACTTTTTAGATGCACTTTTATGATGGATAGATGCACTTTTATGATGGATAGATGCACTTTTATGATGGACAGATGCACTTTTATGATGGATAGATGCACTTTTATGATGGATAGATACACTTTTATGATGGACAGATGCACTTTTATGATGGACAGATGCACTTTTATGGTGGAAAGATGCACTTTTATGATGGATAGATGCACTTTTATGAAGGATAGATGCACTTTTTAGAAGCACTTTTATGATGGATAGATGCACTTTTATGATGGACAGATGCACTTTTTAGATTTACTTTTATGATGGATAGATGCACTTTTATGATGGATAGATGCACTTTTATGATGGATAGATACACTTTTATGATGGACAGATGCACTTTTATGATGGACAGATGCACTTTTATGATGGATAGATGCACTTTTATGATGGATAGATGCACTTTTTAGATGCACTTTTATGATGGATAGATGCACTTTTATGATGGATAGATGCACTTTTATGATGGACAGATGCACTTTTTAGATTTACTTTTATGATGGATAGATGCACTTTTATGATGGATAGATGGACTTTTATGATGGACAGATGCACTTTTTAGATGCACTTTTATGATGGACAGATGCACTTTTATGATGGACAGATGCACTTTTATGATGGACAGATGCACTTTTTAGATGCACTTTTATGATGGACAGATGCACTTTTATGATGGACAGATGCACTTTTATGATGGATAGATGCACTTTTTAGATTTACTTTTATGATGGATAGATGCACTTTTTAGATGGATAGATGCACTTTTTAGATGGATAGATGCACTTTTTAGATTTACTTTTATGATGGACAGATGCACTTTTATGATGGATAGATGCACTTTTTAGATTTACTTTTATGATGGATAGATGCACTTTTTAGATGGATAGATGCACTTTTTAGATTTACTTTTATGATGGACAGATGCACTTTTATGATGGATAGATGCACTTTTTAGATTTACTTTTATGATGGATAGATGCACTTTTTAGATTTACTTTTATGATGGACAGATGCACTTTTATGATGGATAGATGCACTTTTTAGATTTACTTTTATGATGGATAGATGCACTTTTATGATGGATAGATGCACTTTTATGATGGATAGATGCTCTTTTTAGATTTACTTTTATGATGGATAGATGCACTTTTATGATGGATAGATGCACTTTTATGATGGATAGATACACTTTTATGATGGATAGATGCACTTTTATGATGGACAGATGCACTTTTATGATGGACAGATGCACTTTTATGAAGGATAGATCCACTTTTAAGATGCACTTTTATGATGGATAGATGCACTTTTATGATGGATAGATGCACTTTTATGATGGACAGATGCACTTTTATGATGGATAGATGCACTTTTATGATGGATAGATGCACTTTTATGGTGGAAAGATGCACTTTTATGATGGATAGATGCACTTTTATGAAGGATAGATCCACTTTTTAGATGCACTTTTATGATGGATAGATGCACTTTTATGATGGATAGATGCACTTTTTAGATTTACTTTTATGATGGATAGATGCACTTTTTAGATGGATAGATGCACTTTTTAGATTTACTTTTATGATGGACAGATGCACTTTTATGATGGATAGATGCACTTTTTAGATTTACTTTTATGATGGATAGATGCACTTTTTAGATTTACTTTTATGATGGACAGATGCACTTTTATGATGGATAGATGCACTTTTTAGATTTACTTTTATGATGGATAGATGCACTTTTATGATGGATAGATGCACTTTTATGATGGATAGATGCTCTTTTTAGATTTACTTTTATGATGGATAGATGCACTTTTATGATGGATAGATGCACTTTTATGATGGATAGATACACTTTTATGATGGATAGATGCACTTTTATGATGGACAGATGCACTTTTATGATGGACAGATGCACTTTTATGAAGGATAGATCCACTTTTAAGATGCACTTTTATGATGGATAGATGCACTTTTATGATGGATAGATGCACTTTTATGATGGACAGATGCACTTTTATGATGGATAGATGCACTTTTATGATGGATAGATGCACTTTTATGGTGGAAAGATGCACTTTTATGATGGATAGATGCACTTTTATGAAGGATAGATCCACTTTTTAGATGCACTTTTATGATGGATAGATGCACTTTTATGATGGACAGATGCACTTTTATGATGGATAGATACACTTTTATGATGGATAGATGCACTTTTATGATGGATAGATCCACTTTTTAGATTTACTTTTATGATGGATAGATGCACTTTTATGATGGATAGATACACTTTTATGATGGATAGATGCACTTTTATGATGGACAGATGCACTTTTATGATGGACAGATGCACTTTTATGATGGATAGATGCACTTTTATGATGGATAGATGCACTTTTATGATGGACAGATGCACTTTTATGATGGATAGATGCACTTTTTAGATTTACTTTTATGATGATAGATGCACTTTTATGATGGATAGATGCACTTTTATGATGGATAGATGCACTTTTATGATGGACAGATGCACTTTTTAGATACACTTTTATGATGGATAGATGCACTTTTATGATGGAAAGATGCACTTTTATGATGGATAGATGCACTTTTAATGGATAGATGCACTTTTATGATGGACAGATGCACTTTTTAGATTTACTTTTATGATGATAGATGCACTTTTATGATGGATGGATGCACTTTTATGATGGATAGATGCACTTTTTAGATACACTTTTATGATGGATAGATGCACTTTTATGATGGAAAGATGCACTTTTATGATGGATAGATGCACTTTTATGATGGAAAGATGCACTTTTATATGATGGACAGATGCACTTTTATGATGGACAGATGCACTTTTATGATGGATAGATGCACTTTTATGATGGATAGATGCACTTTTATGATGGACAGATGCACTTTTATGATCGATAGATGCACTTTTATATGATGGATAGATGCACTTTTATATGACGGACAGATGCACTTTTATGATGGACAGATGCACTTTTATGATCGATAGATGCACTTTTATATGATGGATAGATGCACTTTTATATGATGGACAGATGCACTTTTATGATGGATAGATGCACTTTTATATGATGGACAGATGCACTTTTATGATGGACAGATGCACTTTTATGATGGACAGATGCACTTTTATGATGGATAGATGCACTTTTATGATGGATAGATGCAATTTTATGATGGACAGATGCACTTTTATGATGGACAGATGCACTTTTATGATGGATAGGTGCACTTTTATGATGCAAAGATGCACTTTTATGATGGATAGATGCACTTTTATGATGGATAGATGCACTATTATGATGGACAGATGCACTTTTATGATCGATAGATGCACTTTTATATGATGGATAGATGCACTTTTATATGATGGACAGATGCACTTTTATGATGGACAGATGCACTTTTATGATCGATAGATGCACTTTTATGATGGATAGATGCACTTTTATGATGGATAGATGCACTTTTATGATGGATAGATGCACTTTTATGATGGATAGATGCACTTTTATGATGGACAGATGCACTTTTTAGACGTACTTTTATGAAGGATAGATCCACTTTTTAGATACACTTTTCTGATGGACAGATGCACTTTTATGATGGAAAGATGCACTTTTATATGATGGATAGATGCACTTTTATGATGGATAGATGCACTTGTATGATGGATAGATGCACTTTTATGATGGAAAGATGCACTTTTATATGATGGATAGATGCACTTTTATGATGGAAAGATACACTTTTATGATGGAAAGATGCACTTTTATATGATGGATAGATGCACTTTTATATGATGGATAGATGCACTTGTATGATGGAAAGATGCACTTTTATGATGGATAGATGCACTTGTATGATGGATAGATGCACTTTTATGATGGAAAGATGCACTTTTATATGATGGATAGATGCACTTTTATGATGGAAAGATACACTTTTATAATGGATAGATGCACTTTTATATGATGGAAAGATGCACTTTTATGATGGATAGATGCACTTGTATGATGGAAAGATGCACTTTTATGATGGATAGATGCACTTGTATGATGGATAGATGCACTTTTATGATGGAAAGATGCACTTTTATGATGGAAAGATGCACTTTTATGATGGATAGATGCACTTGTATGATGGATAGATGCACTTTTATGATGGAAAGATGCACTTTTATGATGGATAGATGCACTTGTATGATGGAAAGATGCACTTTTATGATGGATAGATGCACTTGTATGATGGATAGATGCACTTTTATGATGGAAAGATGCACTTTTATGATGGATAGATGCACTTGTATGATGGATAGATGCACTTTTATGATGGAAAGATACACTTTTATGATGGATAGATGCACTTGTATGATGGATAGATGCACTTTTATGATGGAAAGATGCACTTTTATATGATGGATAGATGCACTTTTATGATGGAAAGATACACTTTTATGATGGAAAGATACACTTTTATAATGGATAGATGCACTTTTATGATGGATAGATGCACTTGAATGATGGAAAGATGCACTTTTATGATGGAAAGATGCACTTTTATGATGGATAGATGCACTTTTATATGATGGATAGATGCACTTTTATGATGGATAGATGCACTTTTATGATGGATAGATGCACTTTTCTGATGGAAAGATGCACTTTTATGGACTTCAAAACATAATGGCCATTCACTGCCATTATAAAGCTCGGAAGAGCCAGGACATTTTTTAAGATAACTCTGATTGTATTCGTCTGAAACAAGTGGGCTTTTTGGGTGAACTATCCCTTTAACATGTTTACAGATTTATCTAAAATAGGCAGATTTTGTTCCTTTAGTGCGGTAGCATTTTTCCCCGTGGCTCAAGACTGACTCGTGGGTTTTGACAGCCTGATTGTGCTGACTGTGATGTATGGCAGGATTTGACTCTGGATTTTCAACAGTAGTTTTCTTCACTGAAGCTCCAGAAGCCTGTCCGGCGTTCCAGGTGACCTGGGAAGTAGATGCCATGACCCTTCATTCTGTAGATCCCAAAACATACATCTTTATCAAAATAACCCCGCCGTAAGAGCGTGGGAAGACACGGAGAGTACATTCATCATTTTAACGATTAATTTCCTTGTCCTGTCCTTCCCCGGATCTATTAATATCATTCCTGAGGTGTAAGTATGCATTTCCCGTCGATGAGATTTATTCCGATATCATGCCTTCCATTACTCATCCCGCAGCACCTGCGATTTAGGAGTCAAATCAAATTCAATATTTTTTAATCAGAATATGAAAATCTTAACTTGATCAAGCTATCTTCTGGTATTACTTTCCTCGTTTCTCACAGGGAAAAGTCGTGAGGGCTCATATTTGGAGAATTAATATCAGATGTTTTTGCAGTAATTGTTAGAGAATGAAAAATTAAAACTCCCAGCAAGGTGTCGGTAAACATTAATCAGATCGTCTGGCTTTTTTTCTCTTTTTTTGTGCCAGGTAATTTGCCTTAATATTTAAATGTTCTTTAATAACTCTGATTATTAAAGGATTGTGCCGATTTCTCCGCTGGCGTATTGTGAAGTGCTTGTAAAATGCCTCTACATTTATTAAAACACGCCGACAGATTTGAAGCTGTCAGGCCTGAGGACTTATCTGCTGTCGAGAGGAGGGCTTTGTTCATCAGATATCGCCACTGCTTTAAAACACTTTAGATTCCCCTGTAATCCATTGGCATCCTGTAATTAATCAACTAATTCCAAGTCTCAGGATGGCTGTAATTACGGCACCTCGTAATAGCTTATTCTTTCTGCTCCAGCACCTACATTTCATTTGTTTATTTTCTCACACTCATAAATCTGGGGGAGTGTCAAGAGCGCCACAATATTAGTGCAATAATCAAAGTTAATTATCAGAGCCCCCCCCCCCTGCTAATAATGGAGACTCTCAGAGAGATCGGCTGCGAGCGCACAGCCACGGGCAAAATCCCTGACACGCCACGTCAAGACCACAGGAATATTCATTAACAATTACACCGTAAAAGAGAGAAAGTTGAAAACTAGAGGATCTTTAAGTTTGCTTTTAGATGTCTTCTATAAGAACAGCATTTTTTAACCTAAATTAAAGAAGTTTACCAGGAGGATTAGATATAAAGCCAAAAGTGTACATCATTTTTTTACTAAGGCTGTCAATTTAACGCATTCAATTACTTAATTATAGGGGGAAAATAATGTGTTAGAATTATTAATGCATTTAACGCACCCATCCAAAACCGACGTAGTTCATCTTAAATCTCATATAGTTGACTGGTGAAGAACATGAAGCAGAGCAAAAGCTCCCTGTGTGATGAAGCCTGTATAATGCTGTTATAATGCCCCTAAAATTCAAGATATCAGAGCAAAAATGCCCCTGTATGGGTTTTTGGCTCATATTTATATCACATGATATAGTTAAGCAATATCACACAATATGCTGTTTTGGTCCCGAACAGCACGAGTGCAAGTGTGTTACTGATTTCAACAGTTCATTGAATAAGAAGTTAATATTGTGTTATAATGTAGACACAATATTGTCTGTTTTCGCAAACTTTTGCTAACGAAAATATTACAGATAAACCAGAGCACCAGTGTTGTGTGTCTTCAAGCAATACAGAGGTGTGTCATTTCTGAATGATAGCACGGTTTGGGCAAATCAATCGTGGTGAAACAATGATTCAATGACTCATTTATAAAGAGAGCCATTTACTTCATTCCTGAATGAATCAGCCGTTTGAACAAATCAAATGAATGAATCAGTGAATCAATGAATCAATGAATGACTCAATGACTTACTCATTAAGACATTTACCGCCACTTGCTGGCAGTTTTAGTTGCTTATTTAGAGTATAATTTCATTTTTGTAATTTTTTGATTTATTTCCATATTAATAAAAACACGTTGAAACGTCACGCGTGACGCAAGCGGAAGTACAGACCTATTGTTTACAAACCGAACGTGCGAAGATTTAGACAAACGCCATTTACAAAAAAATAAATAATTAAATAAGGGGTAAAACAACGATGTTGCCGATTTTGAAGTTGGAGGAGAAAATCAGAGGTAGTTTTTCGGCCTATCCTACATTTATAAACCGGAACACGCGTGACCTTTCAGCGTGATTACGTGATGTGTGGCGCATCACAGCTAGTGCAAGACAAGCATTTGAGGTTAAAAATATATATAATGTTCATTTTTGTTATAAAATGACCGCTGATGTGTCTAGATACGACTCTTATTCCTCGGCTGGATCGTGTCGAGACTTTGAAGCTGCACTGAAACTGACATTTGGACCTTCAACCCGTTGGACTCCATTGAAGTCACTATATGGAGAAAAATCCTGCAATGTTTTCCTCAAAAACCTTAATTTTTTTCGACTGAAGAAAGAAAGACATGAACATCTTGGATGACGTGGAGGAGAGTAAATTACCAGGAGATTTTAATTCTGAAGTGAACTACTCCTTTAACAACAGGGTGCTAATGTTACTAACTTAAGTTTAAACTTGTTCAGCAAAATTTTCTGCAAATTGTTGTTCCTCCACGACAGTAGTTGGCGATAATGTCTGCTATAGCATCCGCTGTGCAGAGCAGAATTACACTCGGTTTCAAACCGCAGTTCATAACCCAAACGCATGCAATCCAAGGCAAGAATGAACTCCCAGAATGCTCTGCACCAAACTGGGTGAAAAATAACATTTCCCACAATAACAATGCTCTGATAAAGTACAGATCCTCGAAAAATGTACTTAAGTACAGTAACAAAGTAAAAAATACAAACAGCACTATTTGAAAGAGTTGCTGCCTATGAAGAACAATTCAGATCAGATCATATAATTAACATCATACATAGTTCCACTAGTACCACATCATACATATATTTCAGTTAGGATGCATTAGAAGGCCGCTGACTATGTAGAAACAGCACTAATGACTCAAATCTCCACCTAATCATGTGACTCAGGAGAAGCCAGAGATGCCAGCTACACAAAACGTGATTTATGAAATGTAAAGGTCACACAGGATGACGTCGCACTGCAGTAGTCAGAGAGAGTGAGTGAGTGTGTGAGTGTGTGTGTGTGTGTGTGTGTGTGTGTGTGTGTGTGTGTGTGTGTGTGTGTGTGTGTGTGTGTGTGTGTGTGGTGTTTTTACTAACCCATTCCTCCGTGATCAGTCTTGCTGCTTTACTGGCACGACTGTGGTTTCGGCACGCTAAGATCACATGGGCGCCGTGAAGAGCGAAAGATCGGGCGGTCTCGAAACCTGCAGATAGGGCGTGGGTGGGGAGAAAAGGGATTGTGGGAGAAGAGAAATGACATGATTGAGATAAGTCACTTGACTGATAACTTGCTGTTATTTGCAGCGGATGAACCCGAGCAGAGGGTGGACGGAAATCCCATATCTCGGATTCATTCTCCGTCAGACAGAAAGCCAAAGGCTCTTTTTTAAGATACTCAATCAAGACCCTTTTTAAGTGATGAAAATGATTAAGTCAAAGCAGAGAAACTCCAATAGCTTTGGTAATGATAATGAAATGAAACCGGACCCAGGACAAGACCTTGAGGCACCTCAATGACAGAATGTCTATCGTTAGCACATTTACACTGCAAAAAATAATCTGTATTTTTCCAGTATCTAAATATCTTTAAAAAGATACATTACTTGAAAATAAAATTGTGAAACAATGACTTATTATCAGAAAATATATCTTGAATTAAGTTTGGTTTTCTTACTTTATTAGCAAGTCATTCTTTTGTTCTGTGCATAAGCCTCAACAATTTTTTATTTACGTTTAAAACAGGAAAACTAAACTTAATCAAAAGATGCATAACTCTGAAAAGAGTTCAAAATATCTTGAGCATTTTTGGTACATTATGTACATTAATGGATCTTTTTGCTTATACTGATTAAGAAAGCAGATTTTTTGCAAGAATAACTTACTAAATGGAGACGTAAAATCCATAATGTGTATTTCTTTTTGCCACACCCATGATCCTAAAGCACTTCAAAGCTAGAGTGATAAGAGGCTCTATCACAGAGCGTCAGAGATACTTTAGCCTCATTTAGAAATTACTCCTCATATCAGTTTCTCAAATTAATTTTCAAAAATCGCCACTCTAAATGGGTCAGTCAAACCCAAAAGGTAGAAACAATGATCTAAATATACTCCGTATGGGAAGGCAGAAACACAAAACATTTGCTTCACTGAAAAAGGTTATATTTAGGGGGGACTTGGGGTATTGTTTTGGCTGGTTTTGCTGACCTGCCGTTTTGCATTGTGCCTTTGATTACACCAAGTGTGTTTAAAGTTTCTCTTAAGCTGGCATCAGCACTTTATTACCCGGAGTGGGCACCCGTCATAAAGGTACATGTGTCTCAGAATAGATACTGCGAGAAAAAGCCTCAAGTTCATAACAATGGTTCAGGTTTGCAAGTCCGACATTAATAATCCAGTTAAAGAAGGAATATCAGATGGGGCGAACGGTGTGTTTTGCCATCATACGAAGGACACAAAGGTCAAACCTCTAAAATCTGCAATGTCCCACAACACCAGGGTGAAGGAGACTTCTGTCCTGTCGGCAGGACATTTGAGCTCAGTGGCTTATTTTAACCCGTAATCCTCAGGCGCATGTGCGTCTTTCTGTTGGCCACATTTGCTCATTAAATCCTGGGTTTAATTACAGCAAAGGGGCTGAAAACATATGCAGATTTGCTCTCTTTTGTCGTAATCTCCTATTACTATAAAACAGACTCAAAGACAGAGCTAAATTGGCCTTTGCGGTTTTCCCTCGACGCTCGGCGGCTCAAACGTGTGTGGGTGTGTGAGTGTGTTATCCGCCAGCAGGTGGACTAAACGCGCTGGTTTACTGGCTGGCCCGCCTGCTCTCTCTGACTGTGAAATAACCCTTGGCCATTCTGCTTGTAAAACATATTACACTGTCATGGCTCAGAAAAGACCTGACAGGCCAACACGGCTCAGACAGAGAGGCATGACTCCGTCGCTCCGTGAACCACTCCAGTGCTGGGAATCATGGGTATCAGTGGACCGGATGAAAGCTGACAGCTGTCACTGACTGTGAGTGGCACTTGCACGCATGTCCGAGTTTTTTACCTTCACTTTTCCCAGTGAAGTTCACTGCCCCGTTCTTTCCAAAGGACTGATCCAACCAGCACTTACAATGATTTTAACACTGTTTTTTATTTTTATAGACCGGAAAGGAGGGTGAACCTCACAGAACCTGCATAATAAAATGCTTCTATTTTACCCCTAAATCAAAAGGAACATAAGAAACAATATTTTTGCATTAAAAACAACAAAGCCTATTTTAGGACCATTACACTGTAAAAAAAAAAACAGCTTTCCTTAAATTTTTAAGAACAATCAACTTGAATGTTGAAAGTCATTCCTACTTAAATTACATTTAACTGACTTTAAAAAATGAGTTGAATCTTTTATAACTTGAGTTGAAGGAAGCAATGTAAAATATGCATTGTCATAACTTATTGATCATATTTTTTTTCAGTGTAGTACCAGATTTTTCCATTGTGACATTATGACATTAATAAACAAATCATATTGATGTAATAAAGGAACATTTTACATTAATGTGATGTAATACGTTCTATGTTTTCAATAAATATTACTATAGGTATGAGGCAATGTTAATTTGTTTAGAGTGACTGTGAGTTGCTTTGTCTTGTTAAATTTGATTTGTATGCTTTTAAATAAATAAATAAATACATTTTAACATTTAACATAATAAAGGAAAATGATTACATTATTGCAACTAAATAAACAATAATTAAAAAATTAAGTACTGTGAAAGTAATAACAGTGATAACATGTACAATGCCTTTAATTGATGCTTTTAATTATGTGTTTATGTAAAATCATACAAATCAAATGCAACAGCACCTAAAGGAAATGTTACTCTTAATAAATCATAAAACTCTACCTTTTTTCTGTATTACAGTGAATATTACTAAGACAATATAACAATAATTATCTCTGAAAAAAAATTAAAAGTAGAAAAATAAGGGAGCTTTGCAGTAATTTGGGGGTTGAAATGCTCAAACATTGCATTTCAAAAAAATCTTAGTGCTACTAAAAATAGGCCTTATTTTCTTCGCAGTAAATGTAATATAATATTCAATTTATTTATTTTTTAAGCAAAATATGACCTGGAATGAGTGTGGGATCAGAAACGCACTTCATACGAGTTTCCCAGCACACACACACACACACACACACACACACACACACACACACACACACACACACACACACACACACACACACACACATGTAAAAACCCTTGCCTGATAGTCTGGCCTTCCTCTTCTATGCAAACGAAGCGAGTTTGACAGTGTGCCAGCGTGTTTCTGAGCCACAGACAGCCGGGACGATAGCGCAGATTAAAATGAACTTTAATTAGATTATGTTTTAATCTGATTTTCATTAAAAGGTAACTAGGAGGCCTAATTGTGAGGAGAGAGCTAAGGAGTATTACCCATTAAAACTCAAAATTGGAGTAGGATAAGACCTCCTCTCTGACAAACCAAGCATGGAATTCAATTTTATGACACATTATTAGGAGTAATGGAGAACGCGTGTGTGTGTATCAGCACAAGGCCTTCCTCCCCGGGAAACACACACCAAAATACAAACAAGAAACGCTTTCCCTGCCAGTAGACCAACAAAACACACATTCACCAGTAAATCCATAACATGACAATTAAGCGGTGTGCTTTCATCGTTTTATTAATGAAAAAGTCTCGCATTAGCGTTGATCAAAAGAGCAACTCACAGTCACCTTGTGAAAATCGTGGCGGTTGTTCAGCTTGAAGTGTGAATTAATCAACGCTGTTGTTTTTTGTAATGGAGAACAGATTAGAATATGTTTAACGACAACAGCGAGCCGCCATGTATTATTTATGTAAAATAAGAGGGGTTTGACATTAATTTGGACATAATGACTCCGCTTGTTCGTCAGAGAGGCGGAGACGCGCAGGTGTCCAGCTAAACTTAGCATGACATTTGAGAGAAAGAAAGAAAAGATGGCAGTTTTAAGATCATCTCTTAAACACAAGGTTAGTTTTAGTGCTGTTTGCTCAGGCATTTGAACAAACACCCCTAACCTCATAAGTGTTGCACTTCGGTGTGTGTGTGTGCTGTGAAGACGGGACGTTCCAGAGATGACCTGCGGCCCGTTCTTCTCCGGGTCACTTCCTAGCCAGAGCGAGCGAATGGGAATTAAGCCAGGATACACATAAAGAGCGGACAGATTAACGCCCACATAAATCTCGCTGATTTTCTGTCATCACTCTGAAATCTGCCCTGCTCTGTTGTTTTCTGCTTTATTAGACACATCTAAAGGGAATAATTGACATATTGTAATTTTCGGTCCCACTTTATATTAAGTGGCTTTAAGTACAATTTACTTACATTGAAACTAATAATTTGATACAATGGACTAATTGTGTACATACGTTTTTACATTGTACTTATATTTTGAAAATACCTGCATGTAATTACAGCTGTAATTAATTTAGTTGACCCTTCCCTTACACCTTAACCCACCCTTAAACCGACCCATACCACCACACCTGACCCTAACCTTACCCGTATCACACACACCTGACCCTAACCTTACCCGTATCACACACACCTGACCCTAACCTTACCCGTATCACACACACCTGACCCTAACCTTACCCGTATCACACACACACACCTAACCCTAACCTTACCCGTATCACACACACCTGACCCTAACCTTACCCGTATCACACACACCTGACCCTAACCTTACCCGTATTACACACACCTGACCCTAACCTTACCCGTATCACACACACCTGACCCTAACCTTACCCGTATCACACACACCTGACCCTAACCTTACCCGTATCACACACACACACCTGACCCTAACCTTACCCGTATCACACACACCTGACCCTAACCTTACCCGTATCACACACACACACACACACCTGACCCTAACCTTACCCGTATCACACACACCTGACCCTAACCTTACCCGTATCACACACACCTGACCCTAACCTTACCCGTATCACACACACCTGAACCTAACCTTACCCGTATCACACACACCTGACCCTAACCTTACCCGTATCACACACACCTGACCCTAACCTTACCCGTATCACACACACCTGACCCTAACCTTACCCGTATCACACACACC
This sequence comes from Siphateles boraxobius, assembly GCF_051911475.1. Classification (NCBI taxonomy): domain Eukaryota; kingdom Metazoa; phylum Chordata; class Actinopteri; order Cypriniformes; family Leuciscidae; genus Siphateles; species Siphateles boraxobius. Next base: position 784,432 of record NW_027509217.1, on the reverse strand, counting down.
TGACCCTAACCTTACCCGTATCACACACACCTGACCTTAACCTTAGCCGTATCACACACACACACCTGACCCTAACCTTACCCGTATCACACACACCTGACCCTAACCTTGCCCGTATCACACACACCTGACCCTAACCTTACCCGTATCACACACACCTGACCCTAACCTCACCCGTATCACACACACCTGACCCTAACCTTGCCCGTATCACACACACCTGACCCTAACCTTACCCGTATCACACACACCTGACCCTAACCTTACCCGTATCACACACACACCTGACCCTAACCTTAACCTTATCACACACACACCCCTGACCCTAACCTTACCCGTATCACACACACACCTGACCCTAACCTTACCCGTATCACACACACACCTGACCCTAACCTCACCCGTATCACACACACACACACATCTGACCCTAACCTTACCCGTATCACACACACACCTGACCCTAACCTCACCCGTATCACACACACACCTGACCCTAACCTCACCCGTATCACACACACACACCTCTGACCCTAACCTTACCCGTATCACACACACACCTGACCCTAACCTTACCCGTATCACACACACACCTGACCCTAACCTTACCCGTATCACACACACACACACCTGACCCTAACCTTACCCGTATCACACACACACACACCTGACCCTAACCTTACCCGTATCACACACACACACACACACCTGACCCTAACCTTACCCGTATCACACACACACCTGACCCTAACCTTACCCGTATCACACACACACACACACACCTGACCCTAACCTTACCCGTATCACACACACACCTGACCCAAACCTTACCCGTATCACACACACCTGACCCTAACCTTACCCGTATCACACACACACACACACACACACACACACCTGACCCTAACCTTACCCGTATCACAGCTCAATAGCAGCAAAAGTATTTTACAATACAACATGAACACAATAAGTACACTGTACATATTTTTCAATGTAAGTACATAATACTTAGTCACTTAATATAAAGTGGGACCTAATTTTCTACAGTGTAGTACCAGATTTTTATTTACATTTCGACATTATTTGAGACAGTAACAAACAAATAAACAAACAAATAATTGTAGTAATACTGATGTAGTAAAGGAAAGAAATTACATTAATGTGAACGTTCCATGTATTTCAATAAATAATACTATAGGTATGTGATGCAATATTTATTTATTTATTTAGAGTGACTAAAGTTGCCTCGTCTTGTTAAATTTGATTTGTATGCTTTTAAATAAATAAATACATTTGAACATTTAATGTAATAAAGGAAAATTATTACATTATTGTATCTAAATAAATAATTAAAATCTAAATTTTAGCTCGTGCGACTCTGGCTCAGCGATTGAATCTGGCAGTGATGTCATGTCACTGAACATTCGAAATCCCATATATGGGACCGTACCGCTCAAAAGGTTAAACATTTGATTTGTAACCATGAATACACAAATGAAACTGAGGGGGCAATGCCCCCTTTTGCCCCCTCGTGGCGCCAGGCCTGGACCAATGGCAGCTGTAATGACCATATATGGTCGTGCCGCATCAAAAGGGGCGGGGCCAGGGAGCAGCAGGTGAGCTGAGACATATATATATATATATTTGGGGTTAAAACGGGGAGTGTGGTGCCTCCATCAGTCTGTAGGGAGGCTTAATTTACACCATTAATAACCCCCATCTTCATTTGGGATTGGGGGAGATGTTGTCACGGGCCAAAGTGAAATGTATGGTTTGTAATTACAGGGTTCCAGCTGACCGGCCGCTCGCCGCTGCTCTTGCCCTCCATGCCCTCCATGCCCTTGCCTCACACATTCCGGCTCTGACCCCCAAGTGGCCTCGGCTAAATCCCAACGTCATTTTTCATCGTGCCGACGGTCACGCCGTCCCCACGGCAACGGTATCCACGAATCCGAGCAGGAGCACCGTTAATCCCAACACGGACATTGTTAAAGAGAGAGAGAGAGAGAGCAAAGAGTCGTCATGCAACTTTAATATCTCTGCTCTTGGAACAATAGTAAAAGCGAATCCATAAACCACTTGAGTTCACATTCAAGCCTCCGACCCATTTTAAAAAGCCAGTAAAAGGCCTTAAACACACACACACACACACATTTATATATATATATGCATTCTGGCCGCTCACCCGGGTGGTATTGAGGCCGTAATCATTATCGAACCTTTTATCCCCAGCTGTAATTTTCTTGCATGTTATATCAGTTTTTTCTGTGCTTTTGTGAATTTCATCCAAGGTTAATAATGCTCAATAATTTGACTAACCAACCATACCTGGTGTTCATTACAGAGCCGATAAACAGATTCATCAAAAAGGGACATGAAACACACATTAAAAGCCTCAGTTTCTATTTCCTCTGACACTCAATATCAATAACAGGCTCCACAGGCGCACAGAAGATTAAAGACACGCTCAAATATCACAGAAACAGCCAAACGTTTGGGATTTTTTTGAACTTGTGGATAGTTCTTGTCCTGGCTTCTGGATATTATGCTATTTTAACTTTTTTTATAAGAAATAAAAAGAGACTGTTCAATATTCTGAATACAGAATCTCAAATATATCACTATTATCAGTAATACATTTTTGCTGCTTAATATTTTTGAGGAAAACATGATACACTACCATAAGACATTTGGAATTAAAAAAAAGAAAGTTTTCTTTTTACAAAATGTGGAATATGAAGCAATTTTCATCATTGATAATAATCATAAATGTTTCTTGAGCAGCAAATCATCATATTAGAATGATTCCTGAAGGATCATGTGATACTGAAGACTGGAGTAATGGCTTATTTTTAATTATTTATTTTAAAACAACGGTTTTTTTACCCGGTTTTTATGCTCACGCACAAGAGACTTCTTTCAAAAACACACATATAATGAAAAATATATTTTATAAAACAATTTATAATTTTGATATGGTTCAACGAAACAACCTCTTCTATCATCTTTGGTTGATTCGGAAGAGCTGCACATATTGACACAATCACAGCCAATCAGTTTCATGTTCAGTTCTGCAGATTCTGGACCAATGATATTTGACAGTGGGCGGAGCTACCCAGCTTTATTTAAATGGCTAAAACACTCACGTGTGTAAGTCAGAGTCACTGTTCATGTGATGCAAGAGAGTTTGCTAGAGAGATCTGAATCAGTTAGCAGTTACACAGAGCAAATTTCACCAGAACGACACAACACTGGTGAGAGGCCACAGAAACCCACTCATACACACATCAAAATTCAATTAAACTGGAAACACACAGCGGCCATGGCATTTATCAAGGCACATAAACTGCAGATTTCCCGTCAGTAGGGCTTGTTATTCATCCCCTGTGCACCGTATGCCCTGCGCTTCCTGTTCTGACACAAAGCTTCTGCTAAACACACATACACACACACTCACACTCACACACACAAGTTTGAGCACGAGCTCTCGGACCAGATGTTTAGACCCCCGGTATTTCATATACAGCTGCAAATAGCATTAGTTTGAAAATTATTTCTATGCTAATATATACTATTATAGTATTTGATTTGAATTAGCTCTTATTTATATAGTTTCAGTTTCCTTTAAATTTTAAGTCTTAGTAATTTTGTCATTTATTTGTTTTAAGCTATATTTCTATTTAGCCTTATTTATTTTAGCTTAGTTATAGTAATTTTAGTAAATATTTAAAATAAATATAATTTTAGTTAGTTGCAAAGGCAACATTTCTAATTTTTATTTTATTTTAATGTTTTCCCATCTAATACTTATATTTTAGTTTATTTCAGATTTATTTCATATACGAATCAAAAAAGATTTTTTAAATAGTCCGATTTTTTTATTTAAATTCTATTTTGTATTGGGGAAGGGTTGAAATAACGATGAAAATTAACGAATAAATCAATCAGAGATAAATCTTTTTGTTTTTATAAAGCAAGAGAAAATAAACAGCAGAGTTTTGAATGTTTGTTTTGATCTTTTAGGTTTAAAGAACGGTGACGAACAGAAACAAAACTAGAGTAATAATTATGTCTTGAAAACTGGTTTCCCTGAACACTCCCACCATCTGCCATTGGTCAGGCTAGCTGATAACCCCACCCCCAAACTCACGCTATTGGTTCCGGTGTCGGGCTGGTCAGAGACTCAAACATTTAAAGCAATGAAAGCGCATTAAAGACCTTTCAGAGATAGATAGAATGATAGAATGATGTATAGAATGATAGATGGAGAGACGGAGAGATAAAGATAGATAGAGAGATAGATAGAGAGTTAGAGAGATAGATAGAGAGAGAGAGATAGAGAGATAGAATGATGTATAGAATGATAGATGGAGAGACGGAGAGATAGAGAGATAGATAGAGAGATAGATAGAGAGTTAGAGAGATAGATAGAGAGAGAGAGATAGAGAGAGAGATAGACCTGCTGCCTCCATTAGAACTGATGAACTAAAAATAGCGTGAGAGTAAATATAGAAGCTCATGAATGTAGAGACGCATCTGTGAGCGTCAGAGAACCGTTAGAGCGACTCCGCACAACATCCATCAGCTTCTCCAGCACTATATACAAACACACACACACACACACACACACACACACACGTCAGAGAGACCGTTAGAGCGGTGCGACTCCACACAACATCCATCAGTTTCTCCAGCACTACACCTGCTCCACCAGAATAACCCCACCACAGACACACACACACTCACTCTCACACACTCACTCACACTCTCTCTCACATACACACACTCACTTACTCACACTCACTCTCACATACACACACAAACACACTCTCTGTCTCTCACACACTCTCACACACACTCACACTCACACACACTCTCTCTCACAGTCACACTCTCTCACACTCTCTCACTCTCTCTCACTCTCTCTCACTCTCTCTCACACTCTCTCACACTTTCTCACTCTCTCTCACTCACTCACACCCACATACACACACAAACACACTCTCTGTCTCACACACTCTCACACTCTCTCACACTCTCTCAGTCACACTCTCTCACTCTCTCATTCTCTCACACTCTCTCACACTCTCTCACAGTCACACTCTCTCACACTCTCACAGTCACACTCTCTCACACTCTCTCACAGTCACACTCTCTCACAGTCACACTCTCTCACACTCTCTCACACTCTCGCACAGTCACACTCTCTCACAGTCACACTCTCACACTCTCTCACAGTCACACTCTCTCACACTCTCTCACACTCTCTCACAGTCACACTCTCTCACAGTCACACTCTCACACTCTCTCACAGTCACACTCTCTCACACTCTCTCACACTCCCTCACAGTCACACTCTCTCACACTCCCTCACAGTCACACTCTCTCACAGTCACACTCTCTCACAGTCACACTCTCTCACAGTCACACTCTCACACTCTCTCACACTCTCTCACAGTCACACTCTCTCACAGTCACACTCTCTCACAGTCACACTCTCTCACACTCCCTCACAGTCACACTCTCTCACAGTCACACTCTCTCACAGTCACACTCTCTCACACTCCCTCACAGTCACACTCTCTCACAGTCACACTCTCTCACAGTCACACTCTCACACTCTCTCACACTCTCTCACAGTCACACTCTCTCACAGTCACACTCTCTCACAGTCACACTCTCACACTCTCTCACAGTCACACTCTCACACTCTCTCACACTCTCTCACACTCTCTCACACTCTCTCACACTCTCTCACACTCTCTCACAGTCACACTCTCTCACACTCTCTCACACTCTCTCACAGTCACACTCTCTCACACTCTCTCACTCTCTCTCACTCTCTCTCACACTCTCTCACACTTTCTCACTCTCTCTCACTCACTCACACCCACTCACACCCACATACACACACAAACACACTCTCTGTCTCTCACACACTCTCACACTCTCTCACACTCTCTCACACTCTCTCACTCTCTCTCACTCTCTCACAGTCACACTCTCTCACACTCTCTCACAGTCACACTCTCTCACACTCTCTCACAGTCACACTCTCTCACAGTCACACTCTCTCACAGTCACACTCTCTCACACTCTCTCACAGTCACACTCTCTCACACTCTCTCACACTCTCGCACAGTCACACTCTCTCACAGTCACACTCTCACACTCTCTCACAGTCACACTCTCTCACACTCTCTCACACTCTCTCACACTCTCTCACACTCTCTCACAGTCACACTCTCTCACAGTCACACTCTCACACTCTCTCACAGTCACACTCTCTCACACTCTCTCACACTCCCTCACAGTCACACTCTCTCACAGTCACACTCTCACACTCTCTCACACTCTCTCACAGTCACACTCTCTCACAGTCACACTCTCTCACAGTCACACTCTCTCACAGTCACACTCTCTCACAGTCACACTCTCTCACAGTCACACTCTCTCACACTCACACTCTCACACTCTCTCACACTCTCTCACACTCTCACACTCTCTCACAGTCACACTCTCTCACACTCTCTCACACTCTCTCACAGTCACACTCTCTCACAGTCACACTCTCTCACAGTCACACTCTCTCACAGTCACACTCTCTCACACTCTCTCACAGTCACACTCTCACACAGTCACACTCTCACACTCTCTCACACTCTCTCACAGTCACACTCTCTCACACTCTCTCACACTCTCTCACAGTCACACTCTCTCACAGTCACACTCTCTCACACTCTCTCACAGTCACACTCTCACACTCTCTCACACTCTCTCACAGTCACACTCTCTCACACTCTCTCACACTCTCTCACACTCTCTCACAGTCACACTCTCTCACACTCTCTCACACTCTCTCACAGTCACACTCTCTCACAGTCACACTCTCACAGTCTCTCACACTCCCTCACAGTCACACTCTCTCACACTCTCTCACACTCTCACAGTCACACTCTCTCACACTCTCTCACACTCCCTCACAGTCACACTCTCTCACACTCTCTCACAGTCACACTCTCTCACACTCTCTCACACTCCCTCACAGTCACACTCTCTCACACTCTCTCACAGTCACACTCTCTCACAGTCACACTCTCACACTCTCTCACAGTCACACTCTCTCACAGTCACACTCTCACACTCTCTCACAGTCACACTCTCTCACAGTCACACTCTCTCACACTCTCTCACACTCTCTCACACTCTCTCACACTCTCTCACACTCTCTCACACTCTCTCACAGTCACACTCTCACACTCTCTCGCACTCTCTCGCACTCTCACACACTCACACACTCTCACACACACACACTCACTCACTCACACACACACATACTCACTCATTCTCACTCTCACACACACGCTCACACTCACTCACACACACACACTCTCTCACACTCTCTCACACTCACACTCACACATAGTCACTCACTCACACACACACACTCACACATACTCACTCACTCACACACACTCACACATACTCACTCACTCACACATACTCACTCACTCACTCACACACTCTCACACACTCACTCACTCACACATACTCACTCACTCACACACTCACACACTCTCACACACTCACTCATTCTCACTCACACTCACACACACAAACTCACTCACTCTCACTCACACACACACACACACACACACACACTCTCTCTCTCACTCACTCTCACTCACTCGCACACTCACAATCTCTCTCTCTCACACTCACACATACTCACTCACACTCTCTCTCTCACACACTCACACTCACTCAGACTCACTCAGACTCACACAGGGCTTTAAAAATAACAATCTGCCGGCCTCTATGGGAATTTAACATAGGGGTGTACTGACTTATGCACATTTATTTATTAATGATACATTCATTCACAAAGAAAATTGGTGTCCTTAAAGGTTGGATTTTTCCTATTTTTTTTAATTAAGGTATTAAGATCAATTTCCAAAAGATGATGTTTTATTCCTCTTCTTAGTCAACTTTAGCATGGGTGTGTGTTCACTTACACTAAGCACTGTATATAAAAGTGTGATGCATTGGAGGAAGGGTTAGTGTTGTTACATGCAGGAAAAAAATCATGGGATTCACCCATTTTTCTCAAAAAATTGCACATATTTAATAAGACAGCTGGAAAAAAATAATCAGACAATTCATTTGGAAATCTGATAATCACTAATGCATTTGTTTAAAAAAAATCATGAAATACATTCACACACTTTTCTAACTTATAAATCATTCATTTAAAAAAATCTAGGAGGTCTAAGATGCTTAGGTAGGACGTTATGCTTATTTCTCAGCTGTAAAAATATTTAAAAAATATTTTTCAGGAAGAAGATTTACACGCAAGAAAAGAAATCTAGAAAAAATAAATTCATACTATTTCCCCATTGTTCTCGAAAATGCCACAATTAATAGGACAGCGGCAAATCATTAGGAAATCTGATAGTCACTAATGAATTTGTCAGAATTTTTTTTAAATGAAATAAAAAATTATGAAATACATTTCACACATTTTTATAACTACTAAGTCAAAATAAAATTTATGACAAAATTGTGGGGAAAAACTGTAAAATTTGAATATCTTTGATTTTCTTTATTTTGTACATGGTAACGGTTTCTTTATAATAAAAAAATAGACAAATCACCAGCAAGTGTGTTTAATTTTCTGAGGTCTAAATAAATATATATATATATATATATATATATATATATATATATATATATATATATATATATATATGAAGAAAAATTATAATTCTAAATAAACAAAATGAAACAGTCCAATATGAGTAACTGGTCAGTAGTATTGTGTGTAGCAGCAGGTCTCGGATCAGATGCGGTGCTGGAGACGGTAAATAACTTCTGGCTCAATAGTGGAGAATTAAGGCGAGCGCGCGAGCGGCTAATGGGAATGAATGAGGGGCATCAGTCGAGGTCAAACACAAAGCGCAGGATCAATGTTACGGGTACAGGTGTAAACCCAGAGACACACACACACACTCACACTCATAAACACACTTACACTCATAAACGCACACTCACACTCATAAACACACACTCACACTCACAAACACACACTCACACTCACGAACGCACACTCACACTCACGAACGCACACTCACACTCATGAACACACACTCACACTCATGAACGCACACTCACACTCATGAACACACACTCACACTCATGAACACACACTCACACTCATAAACACACTCACACTCATAAACACACACTCACAAACACACACTCACACTCACGAACGCACACTCACACTCACGAACGCACACTCACACTCACGAACGCACACTCACACTCATGAACACACACTCACACTCATGAACACACACTCACACTCATGAACACACACTCACACTCATAAACTCACAAACAAACACACACTCACACTCATAAACGCACACTCACACTCATAAACGCACACTCACAAACACACACTCATAAACACACTCATAAACACACTCACACTCATAAACACACACTCACACTCATAAATACACGCACTCAAACACACACACACACACATAAATGCACACTCACACTCATAAGCACACACACTCACAATCATAAACACACACACTCACACACACAAGCACACACTCATAAACACACACACACACTCATAAACACACGTATACACACACACACACACACACTCACCTCCTGCTTGAATGAGCGGTTATTATCAGATGCTATTCAAACATTACACTGCTTATGCTCTCAAACATCAGATCATAATTATAACATCACAACAGATTCATAATCAGCATAATCTTACATATGCAACTATTGTTTGGTGATATGCTGTTAGATCTGCTAATAATCTATTGTGTAATTTACAATATTACAGTGAGCGATAAATACTTGTCAAGCTCACATAAACAATCCACAGATATTCAACAAGAAGTGGCTGTTTTGCTTAAATACATACAATATAAAAATGTATAATAACATGAATTATGTCCAAATCTGACCAACTGCCATTTAACGTTTCAAATATTTGAAATAAATTAGTAGTTTTAAAAAAATAACTGTAATATATTGAAAAAATTAACAGTCATACACATCATAACGATCTTCAGCACTATCATAAGAACAGTCTGTTTCTGCTAGGGTTTTTAATATTGATGCTTGACAGCGAGCACATTGATAATGATCATCATGTAATATTTCTTCTACAGTGTTTTAGCAGTGATGAGTGACAGATGGAGCGCCTCTGCCCTCTAGTGTTCATCACACGCCACTGACATCATCATCATGCATCATAACAGCTCATATTGATCTTTATCATTGTGTAATATATTTCATATGCTGTAAGATAGACATGTTCAGATTTACATGATTGCCAAGCCATTATTATGAAGTAATCTGGTAGAGTATTTAATAACTGAATAACATTGTGTGGCGTGAATGATGGTTGTAGATTAAAACTACATGAATATTATAGCTGTTCATATTCACATTTGAGTTTTGAGATTCTTCAGCATTTCCAGTTTTTTAAACTACTAAATATTTAAACTATATTTTTATATAGTTTATAGTTGTATAGTTCTATAAACAGACTCCAAACGCTGCACACAAGCCAGATGTGAAAATACAGTAATAACAGTAATATTGTCAAATATTACTGTTGTTATTGTTAAATAAAAATTAATTAATTAATTGAAATTAGGCTAAAATAAAAATTTAAATGGAAAACTTAAGTAAACCATAAAAGTATAAAATAAGTAAAAATAAAGCTAAATATAATAATAATGATGACAAAAGCATCAAAAATTACTAAAACAAACTGAAATTCAAATGAAAATTGAACATAAAAATTAACGTTTTTATTACTATTCTGCATTCGAATATATAGTAAAGTGTAATTTATTCCTGTGATCAAAGCTGAATTTACAGCATCATTAAAATCTTCAGATCCTTCAAAAATCATTCTAATATGATCAAGAAACATTTATGATTATTATTTATGTTAAAATTATTTGAGCTGATTCATGTTTTGTGGAAACTGTGACATTACAATTTCCAGGATTATTTGATGAATCGAAAGTTCAAAAGAACATTGTTTATTTGAAATAGAATAATTTGTAAATTTATAAATGTAAAACATAAATGTCTTTACAGTCACTTTTGATTAACTTAATGCATTCTTGTTGAATAACAAGAAATTAATTTCTTTAAAGTAAAATAAAAAAACTTTTAAAATAAACTTAAAACTAACAACAGAATCCACCGATGAAACAGAATCTTGTCATAAATACACTGATTCTGTTCGGCTGAATTTCCTTTCTTTTTTCAGTAGTTAATAACACAGATGTGAGGACTCGTATCATAACAGTGTTGAATTATTACATGTCTGAAGTTGCTTTGATAATTCTTCAGATTAATTACTGCTCATTCAGGGCTAATGTGTACTGAGGTTTGGCTGAGAGCAGATCTCTGATCCTGTAGCGCCTCCTGCTGGACAAGCCCTGCGCTGCAGCGTCAGCCTGTGCTGGTGTTTAAAGGGGTGCTTGATCATGATTTCACTTTCTCATTTAGTTAGTGTGTAATGTTGCTGTTTGAGCATAAACAACATCTGCAAGTTACAGCGCTCAAAGTTCAAAGCAAAGGGAGAGATGTTCTTTAAAAGAAATTGCTTTTTAAAGACTACAAAAAAGGCTGGTATGGACTACAACGAGCTAACAATCACTAACCCTAAATTTACACAAGCCCCGCCCCCGGAACGCGATTTATAGATGATCATGAAAAAATATGCTAATCAATGACTAGAAGATAGTGAACTCCACATCAGCTGCATACATTCATCAGCTAACCATTCAGCAACGTCCTGTTGCTCTACATGTTGTCAGTTCTTCTTGAGTCTCTCCATCTTTGTCCAACTCACGTTTGAACCAAGCGTGCCGCACAAGCCCTGAGAAGTGAAGCCAGAGCGCCTCGATCGCCCCCGGTGACCGGTCCCTAGTGTAAGTCATAAACCCGCCTCCCTGTGTTATTCAACGGGACGTGAGACCACTAAACAATTAAATTACACTTCACATAATCTTTTTTCCAAAAATAGTTTCTGTCATTTACTGTAGTTTTTATCACGCTGATGTAATTTCAAGTGTTTATAAGTTTATTTTTAGTTAGTTATTTGATGTTATAAAAACGGTGATGTGACATCATGATTGAGAGGTTCTCTGTAGTCACTGAAGCACCAACGGACTTCGGGATCTTTGGAGGACTGAGGAGATTGTATTTACTTTATTTGAACAAGCCTCTTGTCATACTGCAATCAACAGACATCGAAATTAGAGCAGAACGGAGGAACGGAGCAGACATAGGCCACTTAAAAAAAGTCCAGGACTGGGAGAGTGCATTCGGCGAGAGTGAGGGCGGGGCGCTGTTCGCAGCTTTACTTCCTGCTCACTACTGCGCAGGTCCGGTCCCGAGACCGCTACTGCGCAGGTCCGGTCCCGAGATCGCTACTGCGCAGGTCCGGTCCCGAGACCGCTACTGCGCAGGTCCGGTCCCGAGACCGCTACGGCGCAGGTCCGGTCCCGAGATCGCTACTGCGCAGGTCCGGTCCCGAGATCGCTACTGCGCAGGTCCGGTCCCGAGACCGCTACTGCGCAGGTCCGGTCCCGAGACCGCTACGGCGCAGGTCCGGTCCCGAGACCGCTACGGCGCAGGTCCGGGGTCCCGAGACCGCTACTGCGCAGGTCCGGGGTCCCGAGACCGCTACTGCGCAGGTCCGGGGTCCCGAGACCGCTACTGCGCAGGTCCGGGGTCCCGAGATCGCTACTGCGCAGGTCCGGTCCCGAGATCGCTACTGCGCAGGTCTGGTCCGAGATGCAGCTGTGATGTTTAAAGGGTTTAAACGGCTGTGATGCGGCTGTGACGTGGCCGTGACGCGGCAGTGATGTTTAAAGGGTTAGAACACGACTATGATGCGGCTGTGATGCGTCTGTGACACGGCTGTGATGTGGCTGTGATGTTTAAACAATTTAAACACGGCTGTGACGCGGCTGTGACGCGGCTGTGTTGTTTAAAGGGTTTAAACATGGCTGTGATGCGGCTGTGTCGTTTAAAGGGTTTAAACACAGCTGTGACACGGCTGTGACGTGGCTGTGATGTTTAAGGAGTTTAAACACGGCTGTGACACGGCTGTGACGTGGCTGTGATGTTTAAGGAGTTTAAACACGGCTGTGACACGGCTGTGACGTGGCTGTGATGTTTAAGGAGTTCAAACACGGCTGTGACACAGCTGTGATGCGGCTATGATTTTTAAAGAATTTAAACACAGCTGTGACGTGGCTGTGATGTTTAAGGAGTTCAAACACGGCTGTGACACGGCTGTGACGCGGCTGTGGCGTTTAAAGGGTTTAAACACAGCTGTGACGCGCCTGTGACGTGGCTGTGATGTTTAAGGGTTTAAACACGGCTGTGATGCGTCTGTGACACGGCTCCGACACGGCTGTGATGTTTAAAGAGTTTAAACAAGGCTGTGACGCGGCTTTGACACGTCTGTGATGTTTAAAGGTCCCATGACATTAAATTTTCACTTTCTGAGGTTTTTTTTAACATTAATATGAGTTCCCCTTGCCTGTATATGGTCCCCAGTGTCTAAAAATTTCAATAGGTGTAAACCGAGCTTTGGCTATCTTTCTCTGCCTTTGAGAAAATGAAAGCTCAAACGGACTGATCTTGAATCTTCCCCGTATGAAATCATACTCATTCTCTGCTTTGCCCGCAAAGAGAATTTGGCCCACCCATGAGAAAATGAGCTACGCGAGCGCGATATTGTTGTTCTTCGAGAGACATCATGGCTTGCAAACGAGCGAAGCATGGCAGTTGCTCAGTGTTTGGATGTACAAATAAACACAAAGGTATTTTTTTAGTTCTTTCATCCGAGCCTCTGAAGAACCAATGGGTTGTGTAAATTTCTGATGTGTAATTGTTCAAGTTCAGACTGATAATCTTTCTCTCAAAATCGTTCAATACTGTTTATGAATCAGTAAATCAAGCCAGTGACTAAAATGTCAACTTCACATCTTTTCTCTTAGTAGGATGAAAATAATCTTATATAATAAATATATATACAGAAATATATATATATATATATATATATATATATACAGAAAGCGATCAAAGAACAATCCCTTTCCAATCGCCCAAGCTGTCAATCACACAGCGTGAGTTTATCTGGACACTTGCCAAAACTCGTTATGAAATCAATGACGCTGTTACACTGCACAACAAAGCTCTTACTGTATTTACATCATGTTTGCATTGGTGAAAGCATTAGTGAGAATGCAGAAACTGCATTGCAATGATAAGATCTTTATTCACGAGATCAACAGTGTGTCATCTGCTCAATCATCACTGCAACCTTTTATGTGATGGGAATAGGTCTAAAAATATTCAAAAACTTCTCACGATTCGTTAATCCCGATAGCTGTATTAGTAAAAACGTATAATAGCTGTAATAGTAAAAGTTTACGAGAGAGTTCCACATGTAATGCTAGCCATTTCATATGCAAGCATGTCAGCCAATCACAGCAGTGGGCGTTTACACTGAAGTCTCACAGCAGACACGCCCCTTCAAACAGAGCATTCAAATCAGAGGCTAAAATCAGGCTTGGAAAAATGCCTTTTATTTTTACATTATGACCATTTTTGATCTAAAAACATTCTAACATCATAAGGGCAAACCAGGAAACATTATAAAATATTAAAAGAATCCATGTCATGGGACCTTTAAAGGTTTTAAATGGCTGTGATTTGGCTGTGATGTTTAAAGGGTTCAAACACGGCTGTGATGTGGCTGTGATCCGGCTGTGATGTTTAAAGGGTTTAAACACGGCTGTGATGCGGCTGTGATCCGGCTGTGATGTTTAAAGGGTTTAAACACTGCTGTGATGTGGCTGTGACTTGGCTGTGAAGCGGCTGTGATGTGGCTGTGACGCGGCTGTGATGCGGTCTGGCGTGGCTGTACTCACCGATGCCGCTGTTGGCCCCCGTGACGAGCACCAGGCGGTCGGACAGGTCTCGGCCGTGCAGCACCTCCAGAGCCGAGCTGTTCCCATCGAAGCGCTTGGGCTTCAGCTGCACGTCCTCCACGGTGAAGGCCTGCCGCGGGTCGAAGTATGTGCGCCGCTTGTTGATGTGGCTGAGAGGAGAGTCCAGCAGCACAACACACCGTTACACAACACCAGTGCAGAAGACTGCTTCATATAACATATTATCACAAAGAAACGTGCTGAAAAAAATTATAATTTAACAAATGTGGTTATGAAATGGGTGGGGCTTAGCGTCCTGAACATCTCTGATTGGATATAAATAAAAACTCTTCTCTTTTTCGTTAACGAAAACTATGACGAAAAATGTTCTTTGACAACCTTTTTTTTCCTGACTAAGACGAGATGAGAGACGACACCCACGTCATTAAACAATAACTGTGACTATATCACATGCAATATCGTTGACGAAAAAAGACGAGAATGAAACGTTTTTAAAAAAATAAAAACTTTACCAAAACCACTTGTTTTTGTCGAGTATAAGGAGGAGACAAAACATTACAGACTGTTTTTACGAGCGTTCATGCTTACTGTTGCCAGATTTCAATAATTAAAACCCCAGAGGATTTCTATTAAAAGAACACGTTTTCTACCCGGTCTTTTCAATAGTATTTTGCAACCATGCGCGCGCTCTCTCTACACTGCTGAAGCTGGAGTTCTGCAATCTTCATTTGAGATTTCTTCTTAAATTAAAGTGTCATTCAGTCTGTGTTCTGTCACGACCCGCTTACGCTGTTTGTGCGACTAAATCTGTGATCGAAATGCATGCTGGTATCCAGCTGTGTTTTTAATGTTGATCATATTATACGAGCAAGAATGCAATATTTCCCGAATATACACACGATTTCAAATGTGACATTGATTTTATACAACAGTTCAACAAACAAAGAGGTAACATTAAGTGATGAACTACATTCAAAAACAGTATTGTCAGTAGGCTATATAATTGCTCTGATTAGCAACGAAAGCCACGGCAGAACTGCAGCACACAGCGGTGATTCGAGAACGAATCTGTGGCTTTGAACGAATCATGAGATTTAATGACCCGTTCATTAATACAGCCACTTGCTTCATAACTGAATGGATGACTCGATGACCCACTCATAAAGACAGGGGCTTACCGCCACCTACTGGCGTTTTTAATTTAATGTTTAAAAGTATCCCTCTGTTTTTACCATCATTGCATATTTATTGAACATTGTTTTATTTAAAGCATTATTTATTTTTGTAAAAAATTAACTGGAAAAATCGATCAAAGGGGGCAAATATTGTGCTTTAATGGAAAAGGTGTTACTGCAGTCTAAGTGGAAGAGAGGTACGGCACTATAAACAGCTGGAGCACCCCTGAACTAGGGTGAGAACCCGTCCCGCTTTGTGTTGTCCCGCACAGCATTTCACCCCTTGTCCCGCACGTCACATATTGAGAAAATGTCCCGCATTTTCATCAGTCTGTTGGTTTTTAATTATCATATTAAAGTCCCCATGAATTCAAAATTGACCATACTTACTTTGTTTTCCTAAATTGATGGTTTTGTGGTGAACAATTCATCCATGCAAGTCAATCCACACAAAAAAATTGTTTGCTTTCGTAATCTTTAATCAAAATCTGAAATTTCCCCTCCTCTCTGCATTGGAGAACCTTCCCTAATGACGAAGGTTTGGCGGTTTGGATGTCTGCTTAAAGGAGAACTCCGGGCAATTTTTAAGTTAATCTTGATCGTTAGACCTTTGTGAGTACTGACTATAGAAAAAAAAACGAACCGGATTGGTGCTTGCTACGCGGAGCTGCGACCGCGAATGCCCAGCTAAAACGGCAGCTATGGGGGCATGGACATAAAGAGCGTTTTTGAGCCTCTTAACAGACACAAAATGCAATTAAAATGTCTGTCCAACATGAACAGGGACCCTACATGTGAACAAGATGCGTTTAGCAACTTAGCCATTGTTTCAACTCACCTAAATAGTCTTTTAGATGGAAAGCTGTAGTCTCGCGCTGCAGTCCCGTGCTGTAGCCGGAAAAGGTAAACAATGTCCAGGTGGGAGGAGCGTTGATCATGTGCGACGAGTTAAGATCAGAGTTGCTTACAAGTGAAGAAGAAATGGTTCGTGTTTTTGCCTTTCCGAATTGTGGCAACAGAATGCGAAAATATAAGAGCTTAAATTTTCATCGTCTTCCTTTTCATGACCTCGAGATTCTGCAGTTGTGGCTAGTTGTACTTCAACTTGATGTGCAAACTCCCGTAGAAGTACTACGCGCTAAAGATTACCGCATTTGCAGCGAACACTTTGACAAGGATGACTACACACACTCAACACAGCGGGGCCGTTTGAAGAAAAATGCCATTCGATGTACGAAGACGGGTGCAACCACTGTGGAGGTAATGTAAACTTTTTTTATAGTCAGTACCTACAAAGGTCTAACGATCAAGATTAACTTAAAAATTGCCCGGCGTTCTCCTTTAACATCAGTAACCACGCCCCTCCAACTGACAGTAGACAGGCTGCCTGTGTGTTTGATTGAAACACCTAGTTTTCTAGATCCAATCAGGTGCTAGTTGGAAAAAAGCCACGCCCACTATTTTGCCTCGTTTAGTATTCCGTTTCTCTCGGAAATACGTCACAACACTGGAGAAAAGTCGTTTGCAACTACCGGTTCACGGGGACTTTAAGGAAACGTGCATGTGTTCTTTTGCCTTTGTAAGAAAGCATTTTACTTATACTTTTTGCTTTGTAGTTTTTCACCTATATTTAACAGCGCTTCGTCAGAAGTACAAATACAACAGCCGTTTTTAAAATCCTATCCAATGGTTAAAAAGCACAGAAGTAAACACTGTCACTAGTGGGTTGTGACGCTGTCAATCAAAATGTGGAGTGGTGATTCGTTCATGTGTTCCTGTCAGAAAACAAATGGATAATTCGATAAATAAAAATTTTACAAGGCGGCATAATGGCAACAGCCTATCTAATAGACTGTCAATTAACTAATTTCATGTTGTTTTATATTTTATTTGTTTTTTATTTATTTTGTTGGATTTTAGTTGCACTTGGACAGAAATGCTACAGGAATAGTGATCTGCATGATGCCTTTGGGCTCAGTGATGTTGAATTTAAATGACATGTAAAATAAAGACATGTTATGTTACATTGTGATGTAATGGTGTTTTCTGGAAGGGGGTGTATTTTTATCAGCTGAAAGGCAGAATACAAATGTTTTTATTAAGTTAGATAGACATTATATAACAGTTTCAGGTTATGTTTTAGTGTTGGTAACATGTCCCACACAAACTATAGTCCCGCATTTTGGCTTGCTTAGTTGGGAACATTTAACATTTCATTTTGAATTTAACAATACTATTACAACTTTACTTTCCTGTTATCTCTGTAAAGCTGCTTTGAAACAATTTGTATTGTAAAAGCGCTATATAAATAAAGGTGACTTGACTTGACATTTGTTTGGCTAGAGAGAAAAATGATAATGACATTTTTTGTCTAAAGACTACATATAAAATAGCTACCAAAATTAAAGTCGGTAACTGCAGTTTGACTAAAAGTAATGACTAAAAGTTGACAAAAAATGCAATTACTTTTCGTCAACTAAAACTAGACTAAAACTATGAAAGAAAAAATGACTAAAATGTGACTAAGACCAATAAGCATTTTCGTCTGAAGACTTAGACTAAATCAAAAATGGCTGCCAAAATTAACGATTTTAACTTGTATCGAAGTTTATTACTGTCATTATTATTCAGCTGTGAGTTATTGTCCAATCACGACTTTTCTATATGACTTTTTATGACTGCCTTTTTTCTGACAAAATACCAAATTCTGTATATTATAATCCATTTTATTACATATAAAATATTATAATAAAATATACAAACATAGCTATAAAATAACTTCTAAAACGTCTCTTTTTCTATTTATTTGACGTCTAAAACCTTTCTATTGTTTGTTCGTTTATTTCTGTATTTATTGTAATATCTCTATGTATTTGCTTGTGTTCATGTTTAATTAATCAAGAAGAAAATGTTTAAAATATTTGGTGCGCATATATCTAAAAATGTATTTTTCAAGTGTATTCAAACTAGTTTGTAAAACTCTACAATAAGGTTTAGTAAGTGAAATACATTAGTAAACATTAACAATATTTCTAAAGAATTTTATTATCTCAGTTAATGTTGATTTCAACATTTACTAACACATTACTAAAATCAAAAAGCTGTCTTTGTTTATATTATTTTACTGAATTGAGCTAACATGAACAGCTGTGTTTTATTACCGATCATTAACAAAGATGAATAAATACTGCATCATAAAAAAAATTATTGCTCAATGTAAGTTTATGTTATTGAATGAAACCTTATTGAAAAGAGTTACCGATTAATTTATTATTAATTAGCCTGAAAGCTGAGAGACACATCTGTGTGAAGGGAAACTATAATATATAATGAACTCACTCAACATAGATGATTTGGCCTTTATCATCGGTCTCTTGCTCCCATCCATATGGCAAAGCTGGAAAATACATGAAATAAGTGACTTAATCATTGATTTGTCATCATTGCATATCAAAACTCTCTTCTGAAAGCTCTGCACACTTCAGTAGAGTGCATTAATGACGTTGAGATATTTTAATACAGTTATTACGGTGATATTATCAGTTATTGTTCATAAATCAATCCTCAAACCTCCAGCACAGCGCTTCTTCTTCCCAGTTTTGGGATGCTCCCACTGAGTCTTCATTTCCTCATGGCTGAAACGAGTTATGACAATATCATGTGTCTGTCAGTGCTTCTATAAATCTCATCACAGATCCTCATTATTAACACTGATGAACAGTGTGAAGGCGCGCGCGTCTCAAACACTCACTTGGCATAATAAACCCATCCGTCTGTCGTGGATCTCTCTTCCCAGCCGGGAGGAAGCTCGTCTTCACTGTCTGTATCATCCATTCCAGCGTATTTAAGAGCTGCCATCGCGAAATGATTGTTTTCAAATAAAATAACTCATTGAACTTCTTAATGAAATTTCGGTAACAGCAAATTCACGTTGCGATAATCCGGCTGGACCACTTCCGCAATCACAACATTGCGTCACACAAGTGGGCGGGACTTAGTGACCCGACGTCTCTGATTGGTCAGGTGCCATGCATCTAAATAAAAAAGTTATTTTATTTACTTGTGGCTTATATTAAAGTTTATTTGTCTAATTTCATAAGTGTAAAATAATAATTTACCTTTAGCATTTATCTTTTTGAAAAAAAATATGTTTTCATTTTTCCTAACAAAATACCTATAAACAAATGAAAATATGGTGGTCTTGTTATAAAAAATAACTTTTTAAGATTAATCAATTCTCCTAAAATCTCAAATCAACAACATATGTGGAGTATTGGTGTGTCAACGGTGAATGAAAAAAATCACAAACGGAGCACTTGTCACGTGGTACCTGTTACTTTTCACAGCGCTGATCAGGGTGGACCAACCAATCTTCCGCGATTACAGCAAAGTCTTTTTTATCCCTTCTTAATAATGTTATGGACATTTCAATAATTAATTGTAATTAATATAATTAAACAAAACGACTTAGCCTGCAAATAAATGTTAGTAAGATACAAGCCGTTATGATATTTCACAGATATTATTATTATACATACGATATTTAACGGCCAACGCTTCAAACAAGCCTTCGACTTTTTCCTAATGGGTAGTCAACATTTATTTACGAGGTAAAATAGATATTAAAACTCCGAAACAACACATGACATTTAACTCACATTTGAGACTGTTTCCCCATAATAACCATAAGCTTTGTTTAAACGAATGTCGTAAAAAAAATTCCTTTGCACATTACTTTATTGCTTAATTTCATTTAAGTAACTTTTTTCTCTTTCTTAACAGCTCGTCAATTTGCAGACTTTTGGTGTCAGTAAACATGTAAATATTTCTCATACAATCATACACCTCAGCTTATTGGACTGTTTTCACATTAACATGCAGGGAAAACAACCAGGACAGATCATAATAATAATAATAATAATAATAATATCATTGTCAGTGTTATTTTATTGTGGTGATCCAAAAAAACAAGAACCTTTAAGCGAATCTTTCATGACAGCTCCACAGCAATTCGCTCAGTTTCAGTGTGTATTCTGGAGTCAAAATCTAGATAAATTATAATTAATGATTATAACTGGCTAACAATAACAATGAGTAACTTCACAACCTCTGAGCTCTAAACCCAAACTTAAAACATAAAATCAACATAAAATCAGTTAATCTAAGGCCTCATTTCAAACAATCAGAACATGTATCAATCATCTTCAGCAGTAAATCACAATCCAAATGAGATTAACTATCAACTATTCTTAACAAAAAAACATTTTCTCTCTCGCATTTATCTTTGGGAATCCTTGTTTCAGGAGGTGATTATTTCAGAGGGCAGGTTCAAAAATAACTTGACAATAAGAAGAAAGGTTCACAGTGATCTTTGTCTCGGTGCATCCGGCACTCGTGTCGTATCATACTTTATATTTCTCTTTTGCGCTGTCGCTTAATATACAGATATGCTGAAAGATATAAAGAGAAACAGAGAGAAGGTGTCAAGACATCATTCTGGTCAGACAGACACACTGGTTATGCACATTTAAAACAATAAACCAGAAACAAACAGGACTAAACACTCACACTCAAATCCCTGAAATATTCATTATAGTCTAAAGCATATCCCACCAGGAACTTGTCAGGAACTTCAAATCCAATGTCTGAAAAGAAGAATACAAGACATTTAAACATGCACACAAAGAGAGAGGAAAATTTTATTTATTCAGCAAGAAGAAAACTAAGATGTTTTGCATTATTTTCAAATTAAGCACATTCCAATATGTATATATATACATATAAATTATTAATTATAATATGAATATACATATATATAGCACATCCAACAAAGATATTTATATATATATATATATATATATATATATATATATATATATATATATATAATATTATTATTCAATATTTTAAGTCTATATTATTTTCATGAAAACTAAGAAAATTCCAAATATTAATGAATACTATATTTAGTAATAATATTATTTGAATGGCAAGATATTCCAAAATATCTTATGGGTTATGGATATATATGGCACATTCCAAAATAAAAATAATATATATATTAGTACGTTCATAACAATTAATCACATCCCACAAAGATATTTAATGTATATATAAATAAAAAATATAATATTAAATTATATATATATATAATTCTATAATATTATTTTCATGACAACTAAGCACATTCCAAATTACTAAACAAATTATAATAATAAGTCTTGGCAGGTCCTAAATGGGTAAACTTCATAGTCCAACAATATGCATGTGAACCCATATTTATTTGATGTAATCTAGTGTCCAGGCAAACTGTCATGTGTCTGATTTGGCTTCTACAGGAAATACTAGAGTTGGATTTGACACTCAATCTTTGATGTCAACGATTCCACTAATTGTGCTGCTTTATCATCTGTGTGAACTGCATAGAGGACATCCATTTACACATGTGGCTGATGCTTTGCCTCGCTCAACTACAAACGCTTCTTTCATCCGTTTTTTGCACTCTTCTCTTTAACTTTGGGCAGTCTATAGAACTCAAAATGTTTTTTCTCGGTGCGACGGATTAGTACAGACCAATACACAACAATTTTTCAGCAGCAATAATCAGCCAAATATCCAAGTCCGTTCAGTTCAGTGGCACTGTTTGGCCGACATCCGGATTGATGACGTGTAGTGAAAACCCTCTATAATGTTATGGACATTTCCCTTCTATCTCATGTAATAAGTATATGGGTTTAAATGTGTTCTTGGCAGGTCCTAAAAGGTGAACTTCATTGTCCAACAATATACTTTATCATCTGCATGCGAACTACATAGAGGACATTAGCACAGCAGAGCAGCGGTTACAGCGCTGGAGACTGGAGCGAGAGGATGATCACACTGGACATTAGCATAGCAGCGGTTACAGCACTGGAGACTGGAGCGTGAGGATGATCACACTGGACATTAGCTGAGCAGCGGTTACAGCACTGGAGACTGGAGCGAGAGGATGATCACCCTGGACATTAGCGGAGCAGCGGTTACAGCACTGGAGACTGGAGCGAGAGGATGATCACACTGGACTTTAGCGGAGCAGCGGTTAAAGCACTGGAGCGAGAGGATGATCACACTGGACATTAGCAGAGCAGCGGTTACAGCACTGGAGACTGGAGCGAGAGGATGATCACCCTGGACATTAGCGGAGCAGCGGTTACAGCACTGGAGACTGGAGCGAGAGGATGATCACACTGGACATTAGCGGAGCAGCGGTTACAGCACTGGAGACTGGAGCGAGAGGATGATCACCCTGGACATTAGCGGAGCAGCAGTTACAGCACTGGAGCGAGAGGATGATCACACTGGACTTTAGCGGAGCAGCGGTTAAAGCACTGGAGCGAGAGGATGATCACACTGGACATTAGCAGAGCAGCGGTTACAGCACTGGAGACTGGAGCGAGAGGATGATCACACTGGACATTAGCTGAGCAGCGGTTACAGCACTGGAGACTGGAGCGTGAGGATGATCACACTGGACATTAGCTGAGCAGCGGTTACAGCACTGGAGACTGGAGCGAGAGGATGATCACACTGGACATTAGCTGAGCAGCGGTTACAGCACTGGAGACTGGAGCGTGAGGATGATCACGCTGGACATTAGCTGAGCAGCGGTTACAGCACTGGAGACTGGAGCGAGAGGATGATCACCCTGGACATTAGCGGAGAAGCGGTTACAGCACTGGAGACTGGAGCGAGAGGATGATCACACTGGACATTAGCGGAGCAGCGGTTACAGCACTGGAGACTGGAGCGAGAGGATGATCACCCTGGACATTAGCGGAGCAGCAGTTACAGCACTGGAGCGAGAGGATGATCACACTGGACTTTAGCGGAGCAGCGGTTAAAGCACTGGAGCGAGAGGATGATCACACTGGACATTAGCAGAGCAGCGGTTACAGCACTGGAGACTGGAGCGAGAGGATGATCACACTGGACATTAGCGGAGCAGCGGTTACAGCGCTGGAGACTGGAGCGACAGGATGATCACACTGGACATTAGCATAGCAGCGGTTACAGCGCTGGAGACTGGAGCGAGAGGATGATCACACTGGACATTAGCAGAGCAGCGGTTACAGCAATGGAGACTGGAGCGAGAGGATGATCACACTGGACATTAGCGGAGCAGCGGTTACAGCGCTGGAGACTGGAGCAAGAGGATGATCACACTGGACATTAGCGGAGCAGCGGTTACAGCGCTGGAGACTGGAGCGAGAGGATGATCACACTGGACATTAGCATAGCAGCGGTTACAGCGCTGGAGACTGGAGCGTGAGGATGATCACACTGGACATTAGCAGAGCAGCGGTTACAGCGTTGGAGACTGGAGCGAGAGGATGATCACACTGGACATTAGCGGAGCAGCGGTTACGGCACTGGAGACTGGAGCGTGAGGATGATCACACTGGACATTAGCGGAGCAGCGGTTACAGCACTGGAGACTGGAGCGAGAGGATGATCACACTGGACATTAGCGGAGCAGCGGTTACAGCACTGGAGACTGGAGCGAGAGGATGATCACACTGGACTTTAGCGGAGCAGCGGTTAAAGCACTGGAGCGAGAGGATGATCACACTGGACATTAGCAGAGCAGCGGTTACAGCACTGGAGACTGGAGCGAGAGGATGATCACACTGGACATTAGCGGAGCAGCGGTTACAGCGCTGGAGACTGGAGCGAGAGGATGATCACACTGGACATTAGCATAGCAGCGGTTACAGCGCTGGAGACTGGAGCGAGAGGATGATCACACTGGACATTAGCAGAGCAGCGGTTACAGCAATGGAGACTGGAGCGAGAGGATGATCACACTGGACATTAGCGGAGCAGCGGTTACAGCGCTGGAGACTGGAGCAAGAGGATGATCACACTGGACATTAGCGGAGCAGCGGTTACAGCGCTGGAGACTGGAGCGAGAGGATGATCACACTGGACATTAGCATAGCAGCGGTTACAGCGCTGGAGACTGGAGCGTGAGGATGATCACACTGGACATTAGCAGAGCAGCGGTTACAGCGCTGGAGACTGGAGCGAGAGGATGATCACACTGGACATTAGCAGAGCAGCGGTTACAGCGCTGGAGACTGGAGCGAGAGGATGATCACACTGGACATTAGCGGAGCATTGGTTACAGCGCTGGAGACTGGAGCGAGAGGATGATCACACTGTACATTAGCAGAGCAGCAGTTACAGCGCTGGAGACTGGAGCGAGAGGATGATCACACTGGACATTAGCAGAGCAGCGGTTACAGCGCTGGAGACTGGAGCGAGAGGATGATCACACTGGACATTAGCAGAGCAGCGGTTACAGCGCTGGAGACTGGAGCGAGAGGATGATCACACTGGACATTAGCGGAGCAGCGGTTACAGCGCTGGAGACTGGAGCGAGAGGATGATCACACTGGACATTAGCATAGCAGCGGTTACAGCGCTAGAGACTGGAGCGAGAGGATGATCACACTGGATATTAGCGGAGCAGCGGTTACAGCACTGGAGACTGGAGCGAGAGGATGATCACACTGGACATTAGCGGAGCAGCGGTTACAGCACTGGAGACTGGAGCGAGAGGATGATCACACTGGACATTAGCAGAGCAGCGGTTACAGCGCTGGAGACTGGAGCGAGAGGATGATCACACTGGACATTAGCGGAGCAGCGGTTACAGCACTGGAGACTGGAGCGAGAGGATGATCACACTGGACATTAGCGGAGCAGCGGTTACAGCACTGGAGACTGGAGCGAGAGGATGATCACACTGGACATTAGCAGAGCAGCGGTTACAGCGCTGGAGACTGGAGCGAGAGGATGATCACACTGGACATTAGCAGAGCAGCGGTTACAGCGCTGGAGACTGGAGCGAGAGGATGATCACACTGGACATTAGCGGAGCAGCAGTTACAGCGCTGGAGACTGGAGCAAGAGGATGATCACACTGGACATTAGCGGAGCAGCGGTTACAGCGCTGGAGACTGGAGCGAGAGGATGATCACACTGGACATTAGCAGAGCAGCGGTTACAGCGCTGGAGACTGGAGCGAGAGGATGATCACACTGGACATTAGCATAGCAGCGGTTACAGCGCTGGAGACTGGAGCGAGAGGATGATCACACTGGACATACGCAGAGCAGCGGTTACAGCGCTGGAGACTGGAGCGAGAGGATGATCACACTGGACATTAGCAGAGCAGTGGTTACAGCGCTGGAGACTTGAGCGAGAGGATGATCACACTGGACAATAGCATAGCAGCGGTTACAGCGCTGGAGACTGGAGCGAGAGGATGATCACACTGGACATTAGCAGAGCAGCGGTTACAGCGCTGGAGACTGGAGCGAGAGGATGATCACACTGGACATTAGCGGAGCAGCAGTTACAGCGCTGGAGACTGGAGCGAGAGGATGATCACACTGGACATTAGCAGAGCAGCGGTTACAGCGCTGGAGACTGGAGCGAGAGGATGATCACACTGGACATTAGCGGAGCAGCAGTTACAGCGCTGGAGACTGGAGCGAGAGGATGATCACACTGGACATTAGCAGAGCAGCGGTACAACGCTGGAGACTGGAGCGAGAGGATGTTCACACTGGACATTAGCAGAGCAGCGGTTACAGCGCTGGAGACTGGAGCGAGAGGATGATCACACTGGACATTAGCAGAGCAGTGGTTACAGCGCTGGAGACTGGAGCGAGGGGATGATCACACTGGACATTAGCGGAGCAGCGGTTACAGCGCTGGAGACTGGAGCGAGAGGATGATCTTACTGGACATTAGCGGAGCAGCAGTTACAGCACTGGAGTGAGAGGATGATCACACTGGACATTAGCGGAGCAGCGGTTACAGCGCTGGAGACTGGAGCGAGAGGATGATCACACTGGACATTAGCGGAGCAGCGGTTACAGCGCTGGAGACTGGAGCGAGAGGATGATCACACTGGACATTAGCAGAGCAGCGGTTACAGCACTTGAGACTGGAGTGAGAGGAAGATCACACTGGACATTAGCGGAGCAGCGGTTACAGCACTGGAGACCGGAGCGAGAGGATGATCACACTGGACATTAGCGGAGCAGCGGTTACAACGCTGGAGACTGGAGCGAGAGGATGATCACACTGGACATTAGCGGAGCAGCGGTTAAAGCACTGGAGCGAGAGGATGATCACACTGGACATTAGCAGAGCAGCGGTTACAGCGCTGGAGACTGGAGCGAGAGGATGATCACACTGGACTTTAGCGGAGCAGCGGTTACAGCGCTGGAGACTGGAGCAAGAGGATGATCACACTGGACATTAGCGGAGCAGCAGTTACAGCACCGGAGCGAGAGGATGATCACACTGGACATTAGCAGAGCAGCGGTTACAACGCTGGAGACCGGAGCGAGAGGATGATCACACTGGACATTAGCGGAGCAGTGGTTACAGCGCTGGAGACTGGAGCGAGAGGATGATCACACTGGACATTAGCGGAGCAGCGGTTACAGCACTGGAGACTGGAGCGAGAGGATGATCACACTGGACATTAGCAGAGCAGCGGTTACAGCGCTGGAGACTGGAGCGAGAGGATGATCACACTGGACATTAGCGGAGCAGCGGTTACAGCACTGGAGACTGGAGCGAGAGGATGATCACACTGGACATTAGCGGAGCAGCGGTTACAGCGCTGGAGACCGGAGCGAGAGGATGATCACACTGGACATTAGCATAGCAGCGGTTACAGCACTGGAGACTGGAGCGAGAGGATGATCACACTGGACATTAGCAGAGCAGCGGTTACAGCGCTGGAGACTGGAGCGAGAGGATGATCACACTGGACATTAGCGGAGCAGCGGTTACAGCACTGGAGACTGGAGCGAGAGGATGATCACACTGGACATTAGCGGAGCAGCGGTTACAGCACTGGAGACTGGAGCGAGAGGATGATCACACTGGACATTAGCAGAGCAGCGGTTACAGCGCTGGAGACTGGAGCGAGAGGATGATCACACTGGACATTAGCGGAGCAGCGGTTACAGCGCTGGAGACTGGAGCGAGAGGATGATCACACTGGACATTAGCGGAGCAGCGGTTACAGCGCTGGAGACTGGAGCGAGAGGATGATCACACTGGACATTAGCGGAGCAGCGGTTACAGCGCTGGAGACTGGAGCGAGAGGATGATCACACTGGACATTAGCAGAGCAGCGGTTACAGCACTGGAGACTGGAGCGAGAGGATGATCACACTGGACATTAGCGGAGCAGCGGTTACAGCGCTGGAGACTGGAGCGAGAGGATGATCACACTGGACATTAGCGGAGCAGCGGTTACAGCGCTGGAGACTGGAGCGAGAGGATGATCACACTGGACATTAGCGGAGCAGCGGTTACAGCGCTGGAGACTGGAGCGAGAGGATGATCACACTGGACATTAGCGGAGCAGCGGTTACAGCGCTGGAGACTGGAGCGAGAGGATGATCACACTGGACATTAGCGGAGCAGCGGTTACAGCACTGGAGACTGGAGCAAGAGGATGATCACACTGGACATTAGCAGAGCAGCGGTTACAGCACTGGAGACTGGAGCGAGAGGATGATCACACTGGACATTAGCGGAGCAGCGGTTACAGCACTGGAGACTGGAGCGAGAGGATGATCACACTGGACATTAGCGGAGCAGCGGTTACAGCACTGGAGACTGGAGCGAGAGGATGATCACACTGGACATTAGCGGAGCAGCGGTTACAGCACTGGAGACTGGAGCGAGAGGACTCCTCGTCTTCATGATCACACTGGTTTCAGCTCGACGGTGGACTCAAGAGTGCAAGAGTGATGCTTGTGCTCGAGGATGGATGGATATAAAGAGCTTATCAGCTTTCGGTCTAAAAGCATTGCGTAACAGATGAGCGTTGAGTGCGTGTCTAATGTTTCCAACAACATAAATGCAAGGTGTTTTATATCTCAAAGTGATGTGGATTAAGCACAAAATATTCATAATATCCTATAAAAACCCATGATGAGAAACTCACAGTCGGGACGGTATCCTGAGCTCCTGGGTGTCCTTTTCACCAGCAAACTGGAATTAAACGACACTGAATTCAATATTGTGAGATAAATTAAATAAATAAAAAACAACATTTGAATAAACAACAATCTTATTTTAAACACTAATAACCAGTAAAAAACAATTTTGCCATTAAGAAACATCTTTAAAGACCCGTTGACACAGGGAAGAGAACTATATGAGCATCCACACCAACGGAAGATATCGCTCGCTTTACTCAGGTTTGTCGTCTGTCTCTTTAAACGCTCGAGCTCGTTAAAGCAGGATTGATTCTGATTGGCTGATGTTTTATCCTTCATCATCAGCTGGATAAAATCGCTCTGAAAGTGATTCTAATGATATCGTTACAGCTGTGCAACTCTATTCTTTTATATGTAAAACGACTATGCCTTTATCATTATCATTATCGTTATCATCTTTGGTGTGAACTGGCATTAAATGTTAACTGAATACACACACATCTAAAATATGGTTAGAGGACAATTCTCTCGATTTGCAGAGATGTTTACGTCTCACCTGACAACTTTCACCATTTTAGGATGGCATTCATTTAATAGTTTGAGCAGCGTTTCCATAGTTCTTCCAGTCTCGACAATGTCCTGAGGCACAAAAGGATTCAGCATCTGTGTGTTTATCTCACAGCACACGTCACATTTAAAGCAATATAATTACTATATTGAAGCAAAAACTGAACCTCACCTCAACTATGAGCACATTCTGTGAGGAGAGAAAGAAGGCAAACTAACAATCTGACCACAACATTTCAGAAAGCATATACAGTACACTACTGTTCAAAAGTACAATTTATTAATTGTTTCAGCAATGATGCATTAAACTGATCAAAAGTGACCGTAAGGATATTATAATGATACAAAATATTATTTTTTCTTTTCTATCCATCAAAGAATCCAGAAAAAAATGTATCACAGTTTCCACTAAAATCTGAAGCACATGAACTGTTTCCAACATTGATAATAATCATAAATGTTTCTTGAGCATCAAATCA
The DNA here is from genome assembly GCF_051911475.1 of Siphateles boraxobius. Lineage (NCBI taxonomy): Eukaryota > Metazoa > Chordata > Actinopteri > Cypriniformes > Leuciscidae > Siphateles > Siphateles boraxobius. The sequence goes on along the minus strand of NW_027509217.1, from coordinate 754,160 downwards.
TCATATTATACTGATTTCTGAAGGATCATGTGACACTGAAGACTGGAGTAATGATGCTGAAAACTCAGCTTTGATCACAGAAATAAATTACACTGTACTAAATACATAAACATAAAAGAAACTTATTTAAATTGTAACAATATTTCACTGTTTTTACTGTATTTTTGATCAGATAAATGTAGCCTTGGTGAGGAGAAGACACTTCTTTTAAAAACACAAATGTTTCATAGAAATAGAAACCTAAACAAAAGAGTTGACTCACTTTTCCAGAGAGAGCCGACAGCTCGTCTCCTCCGATAACCTTCACACAGTTTGTAGACTGGTCATTCTGGATCAGAAATAAAGACTTAAAATGAGTGTTACAGGTTCAAAACACCTGAAGATTGATTAACATACGGTCAGTAATGTGACATGATTACAGCAATGCAGAGATTTCTGTTAACTGCACTAAAAACTGTGTGTTATTTGAGCTTTAAAGCCGTGTAATTATTCCTTTGAGCTTTGAGCCAATACCGCTAAACCAATGATTACTTTCATTTTATGGTAATTAAATGATAAACATGGATAAATGTTAGTAAATTATATAGTATTGTGCCTAAAAAGAAAACACATAAAATTAAAATCAATCATTTTAAAAGCAAGTAAGAATTCAGGCATCACTCAATTCTAATATATTGTATGAAAAGGGAAATTGTTTCATTATGTTATTAGTTTTTCATCTATTTTTAGAATTTAACCAAAACGTCATAACTTGATCTTCTCCGGTCATTTAATCTGTTTAAACTCTGTCCCTTTCTTACAATCCTACAAAGTGCAATCTTACATTCAGATCTGCATCATTTTTGTGGGCAGCACTTTCATATATATATATATATATATATATATATATTTATTTATTTATTTATTTATTTTTGATCTGTCAAAACTTTACATTTCCATTACTAAATGAACAAAAAAGTTAAATTGTTTTTCAAAATATCTGTTTTGTTCCTCAGAAGGTTTGGAGTGACGTGAGGGTGAAAAATTATGACAATTGTCATTTGTAGGCAAACCTTTAAAGGCGCAGTAAGCAATTTCAAATCAACCCAAACAAACACGCCCCTCTCTTCATTGCTCCGCCCCCAAACTGCACAAACACACAATTTAAGAGTGGATGTCTCTATCATTGCTGAAGTAAAATAGTGTTTTGTAAAAAATAAGGCGAAGATGAAAAACTACAGTAAACTAGTATACAAGCAAGAGTTGGTTGTTAGTCTCCAAACAGTGACTCAAAACTGTCCTGTTACTACAGCTAACATTACAAAAACAGCATATCTTGTAACTCGCATATGGAGAAGAAACAACCTAACATTGGTATCCGTTTTCAGGTCTTTCCCTCCAGTGCTGGAAAGCTTTTCTAATGTTAAATTATCCTAAAATGGATAATTAAATGGATCCTAAAGCTCTCGCCTGATCGTAACCAGTGACATTTCTCTCAGCTTCTCTCTTTTGTAATGTCTCTCAGCCATCTCTCTTTCTACAGTGTGTGGATACTGCTGATTGGCTCTATCTGTCCTCCCCTATCATGAGTGGACACACCCCCTACTGCTTTTTGGCTCTCTCTCCTCCCCCATCATGAGTGGACACGCCCCCTACTGCTGATTGGCTCTATCTGTCCTCCCCCATCATGAGTGGACACGCCCCCTACTGCTGATTGGCTCTCTCTCCTCCCCCATCATTAGTGGTCACGCCCCCTACTACTGATTGGCTCTCTCTCCTCCCCCATCATGAGTGGACACACCCCCTACTGCTGATTGGCTCTATCTGTCCTCCCCGATCATGAGTGGACACGCCCCCTGCTGCTGATTGGCTCTCTCTCCTCCCCCATCATGAGTGGACGTGCCCCCTACTGCTGATTGGCTCTCTCTCCTCCCCCATCATGAGTGGACACACCCCCTACTGCTGATTGGCTCTATCTGTCCTCCCCCATCATGAGTGGACGTGCCCCCTACTGCTGATTGGCTACAAGTGTGTTGTACAGCATTTCTCAGAAATCGCTTCCTGCACTTTTAAGTTGTATTTAACCCTTATCATTCTTATAGGGCACATGTCAAATGCACAAGCTACTAGTAAAATGCTCCATATGTAATAATATAAGGCAGACTCCATCTGGTCAGTGTTACACATGACTGTATGAGTGAATGACTGCGGTAGATCTGGCACTCACCGAGTAGCTCTTCAGCCTAATGAAGTCCACAGTCATTGGCACAGACTTATCACTGTTTTGATTCAGAGTCTTGATGTAATCCATGAGGTCTGCGAAGAACTTATACCCCCCTTTCAGAACGCAAAGAGCCACGATATGATGTCCGCCCATGTCCCGAACGATATCTCTGGCCAAGCGCTCAGTCCTGCAGAGAAGATCAAAACTGAAGGCTGGAGTATTCTGACATTAATGCCTTCCTTAAAGCTGGCTGAAGCCATGCCAATAATGACAGTCAGAGATTTCAGGGGAAATTTGTTAAACAAATGAATGGGAAAGCCAATTCAAATCACATGCCTCTGCTATTGCGTTAACATCATTAACTCAATCTACGGGGAAACACAGGGCTCTTTTACTATCCAGGGCAATCAGCGGCCACAACACATCTGAACACTTCCCAATCTCACCACTACAACAACCATACAGCTCAGTGTTAAACACACACACATGTACTGATTACACGTACCTGTCCTTAATGAGGCCGTTGGGTATAATGACACGGTCCAGATCCTCCTCGTAGTGTTTCGGCACACAGAAGAGACTCAGTTCGTGGCCCTCGCTGTCATCGGATATCTGCAACATCAAAACTCTATTATAACATAACTTTTTATAACGCAGAACCAATTCTGGTTCCACAACTAGTGTGTGTGTGTGTGTGTGTGTGTGTGTGTGTGTGTGTGTGTGTGTGTGTGTGTGTGTGTGTGTGTGTGTGTGTGTGTGTCTGTGTGTGTGTCTGTGTGTGTGAAGAACGTTTTAATCTTTGAAATAACATAAAATGAACCTTTTGTGGAATGGAAAGGTTCCATGGATGTTAAAAGTTGTTCATGGAACCATTGATGCTGATAAAGACCCTTTATTTTTAATAGTGAATCCACACAATCGGGAATTTTACATGAGTGCCAACAATTTTTAAGTTGAAAACTCAAATTTGACACTCAATCTCAAAACTCAGTGTGAGCTCTATTAATAATAGACAATGGAGCTGATGTGACCATAACTCATAATAAGCAGGTTCTCCACACACAGCTACTGTCATCAGAAATTGTCTTCACATGCTTGCTGATAATTCAGAAATTACAATAATATAGCGCATCGGTCTCATAATAAACTACCTTTGGTAATTTTATCCATTTTGGAGCTTGATAGCTGTAATCATCTCTTGCTTTCACTGTATTGAAAAGAGCAAACTTCCTTTTGTGTTCTACGGAAGACTTACGGGTGAGTAGCCTAAATCATGGCTGATTTATTCGTAAATTATTACTTTAAATGGTGTGTCCTTGTCAACACACCCGGTTTAGAAGATGATCATTGACGGATTTCGCGTTACACTCTATTCTACGTATATTGAGAATTTAATCGCATAGACCTGATGAGAAATATGAAATATTTACTAGTTTGTGGACACATAGTGGCGAACCACACCTCAAACGCGGAGTATTGATCTGACGCGCGTCTCTAAAGGCGCGTTAAACTTAACATCGCACGCTTGTGGCTCTTACCTCCAGAAACGCGGCCATGATCTGCGGTGTTCGTGCTTCAGCTCGCGGTCCTCGGGCTCATGCTGGTGAGTGTGTGTGTGTGTGTGTGTATGTGTGTGTGCTGGAGGAGCGCGCGTCTGCTGTGCGTCGAGGCAACGCGACGCGTGCTAAACCCTGACGTCACAATCCATTTACCCAATAATCTGCTTGACCCGCGGCAACCTGTGCTTTAACATCCGAGGAAGAGAGTCAGCGTGTGTGTGTGTCAGCAGCACTGAGCGAGTCTGTGTCAGTGCTTTCTGACGCGATGCTGATAACGCGCGATGACGTCAGAGGGAGAGAGTGCAAAAGCTGATAAAGAGCTGTCAAACTAATGTAGCCCAACCTCTTTATATCTGAACCACACACAGTATGTCTGGTTTACTATCTTTGTGGGGACGCTCCATAGACTTAATGGTTTTTATACTGTACAAACTGTATATTCTGTCCCCTTACACTAACCCTACCCCTAAACCTACCCATCTCACACAACTGTCTGCATTTTTACATTTCCAAAAAAACTAATTCTGTATGATTTATAAGCTTGTTTACCCATGGGGATCTCTATTTAGGTCCCCACTGTAACACAAGTCCCAATGAGTCTGTGTGCATTCAGAAGTCGCCACCGGGATAGAAAAACATGAAAACACACACACACACACACACACACACACACACACACACACACACACACACACACACACTAACCCGACCCGGCCCATCACACACACACACACACACACACACACACACACACACACACACACACACACACACACAACCCGACCCCTAAACCTACCCATCACACACACATACACACACACACACACACAGACCCCGACCCCTAAACCTACCCATCACACACTAACCCGACCCCTAAACCTACCCATCACACACACAAACACACACACACACTAACCCAACCCCTAAACCTACCCATCAAACACACACTAACCCGACCCCTAAACCTACCCATCACACACACACAGACTAACCCGACCCCTAAACCTGCCCATCACACACACACACACACTAACCCGACCCCTAAAAGCTACCCATCAAACACACACTAACCCCGACCCCTAAACCTACCCATCACACACACACACACACACTAACCCGACCCCTAAACCTACCCATCACACACACACACACACACTAACCCGACCCCTAAACCTACCCATCACACACACACACACTAACCCGACCCCTAAACCTACCCATCACACACACAGAGACTAACCCGACCCCTAAACCTACCCATCACACACACACACACACACTAACCCGACCCCTAAACCTACCCATCATCATTCAAAACTTTCTGCATTTTTAAAAAAACTTTAATTACTTTATTTTTTTATACCAGATTTACTAAATAGGACGTCCCTAAAGGAAGGTTTTTTTTTAGATTTTGGTCACTTCTCGGTACAGATTTGTCCCCAAAATATAGTTAAGTAGGTACACACAAACACACACACAGTCAGAATTCTTGGCACACTTTTGATGAATTTAAACTTTTCCCTCACCTGTGCTTGATTTTCAGTTCACATGACCTGATTAAACCAATGATGGTTTTACTTGCATAAAATCTGCTCTTCCAAAGTTAAAATACAAAATAAGTACAATTGACCTCAATCATTCAACTGCAAAAGTTTACACCCCCATGCATTATGTTTCCTGCTTGAGCATCAGTGAATGTAAACTTTTGAACTGGTCCATTTGTGTTAATTTAGTTATTTTGTCTTGTGGACTACATATAAACATCTGTTATGTGAAACCGTTTATTCAGTTGCAATACAATTTTTATGATCCCTCTTATTTTGTTAAAATTATTTACATTTTCCAAAACTGTATACTCACACATACACACACACACACAGCCCCAATTATGTGTATACTGGAATATTCTTGATCACTCCAGCATCACTTCACAGTGTAATCAGCTGCACATTAGGATCTGCCCTTTTGTTGTTAATAATAATAATAATAATAATAATAATAATAAAGCATGATGCCCTGTTGAAATATTTCTGATAGGGTAATATCAGGCAAATTGGGACACTTTTTGGTTAATCTCTTGGGAAACTAACTAAAAACCAATGTATGACACGTTTTGAAACATTAGCTGTCCCACATTTGAGATTTTGAGTTCAGGTGAAATGGGCCGGCTGATCAGCAAAAATGGGCCAGTCAAACTGCAAAGTCAAACAGAGAGATTTCTGATAAAACACATTTAATTTTTAATTAAACATAACAAATTTATAGTGTAACAGTGTAACATTGCGTTTAAATTCCATTAAAATGTACTTTTAAATTACATTAAAATATAAATTTCAACAATAAAACAAATAAAAATAACCTAAACAACTAGTGTGTGTGTATGTGTGTGTGTGTGTTGACAGATAAAGCCGTCATCATCAAAAATACCAACAATTTAAATTACATTGAAACATCAATTTCAACAATAAAACAAATTCCACGAAAAATGTAACAATAAATTTTTTTTTAATTATTCTGATATATGTGACGTGGGAGGAGAAATATGCGTGCGTCAGGTTTCCCAACATGAAAGACTTCGGCATAGGAAACACCTGTGGATCCTCCCTCACAACTCCTCGGGAAGATCCCTAACGAATCAGACTTCTGAGGCAGCGTGAAGATTTAATGATCCATAACAAAACAGAGAGCTTTGGTGACAACAAACTTAAGATTTCCATTACACGAGAGTAGGTGTTAAAACTTCATGCTGATTTGTACTCGGCTTTCGCCTAGATAATCACCAAATAAGACTTAGCTTTACAGTAACCTATGCTTCTCCATCCATTTACGCTTCTTTCCATCTGGTGACGTGAATTCCTTCTGTCTGGTTTTAATAGCTGCAGTGTATTGCCCGTCAGCACACACAACGGCTGCAACCACAGTGCGGTCCCCCCATAACAACCCTCTGGATTGAGCGGAGTAGGGAACATCTCTAGGGTCTTCAAGTGGGCACCTTCCGTCCTCAGTGTTTCGTCGACTAGCCCACGACACCTCAAGAGGGCTCGACAGTGACTCTGGCGTCCCAGAGTCACCCCCCTCCGTCCCCCACTCAACTCAGCCCAGCTTACTGACCTCTACTTCCCTCTTGCTGCTGAGGCCTAACCACAATCTCACAATCTCTCCGCAACCCAACCATACGCGCCAACCCGTTTGACTAAGGCTATCGAGCCCCACTGGTGCGTTAATATGCAGTTTCAGTGGCAACGGTTCCGTATGGCATACCACCTACCGCAAAACACAATATCTGCCCAACCACCCGTCATTCACGCAATATACACAGGAACATAATGACTGTAAATACTGTACAACCTATACAAATAAACCAACAGACTCTTCAACTTTTCAAGAAATCTACGAAACCGTAGCATGGCGGCCTGTACACAGCCAGCTAGAATCTTTCCGTCTCAACCACAGCCAGTTGCTGCTCCTTTCTGCTGCTTCAGATAAGTTCTTTACTGTGCGACGCAACTCTTGACCACTGAATCCGACGTCTCTGAGGAACTGGGTTGTAGAGTGTACCACAAAACCTCGACAACCCACTTCCACTGGATAAACCTGGACTCTCAGCCGCAGTTTCTTCCTCTCATATGCCTCATCTACCGCATCCTCCCATGGCACTGTTAACTCTATCAGTTGAACAATGGGTGCTGAACTAGACCACGAAACAATATCTGGTCGTAGGTTAGTGGTGGCAATCTCAGGTGGAAAAATAAGCCGTTGATCAAGATCAACCAGCATCTTCCAGTCCCTAGCAGCTTCCAGTTGTCCTGGGCGAGAATTGGTTTTAACACCTTTTCTTGGTGGTTGCTCGCCTGGGCGGAGGAATATTGTCTTCTGCGTGTAATGTTTTGCTAGAACAGGCGGCAACTTATTGGTCATACTACGCTTGCCTTCCAATGCTAAAGCCAAACATCGCAATACTTGGTCATGGCGCCAAGTAAACCGACCCTGGCTAAGAGCCACCTTACATCCTGCCAAAATGTGCCTTAATGTGGCAGGTGATGAACACAAAGGACAAGAGGGATCCTCTCCTACCCAGAGGTTTAGGTTCTGCGGTGATGGGAGAACATGGGATGTGGCCTTTATACATCTCATCCTCTCCTCCTGCTTTCGCACCTCGTTGACTACCACCTTCCTCCTTTGAGCTGGGCCTGCCTTTTGCCATTTAGGAGGAGCTAAACTCAGCCCAAAACCCCCTCTTCCATGCTGTACCTGTCCCACGATATCCCCAATTTGAAGGTCAGCCTTTGCCTCTACTACAGATTTCTTTGCTGACCACTTTCTACCAGTTTTTACCACAGGGGCTGCCTCCCTTACACATTTGTCGCGTGACTCTGCTAAGGTCATTTCCAGTCTGACCTTGGCACACTTAAACTCCTCGGTTAAAGCAGAGACTGGCAGCTGCAATACTCCTTTACTATAAAGTCCCACTCTGCTGAGGCAGCGTGGAACTCCCAACCATTTCCTGATGTATGAACTTATTAACGCTTCCAGCTTATCCACTGTTGTCAAAGAAACCTCGTACACAGTCAGTGGCCACAGCAACCTTGGCAGTAGACCAAACTGAAAGCACCAGAGTTTCAGTTTGCCTGGTAGAGCACAGCTGTTTATGCTCTTCAACCCTTCCACTGCTAGTCGTCTAACTTCTCCCACTCGAACTGTGTCCTTTAGATCCCCATCGTACCATCTCCCTAGACTCTTCACTGGCTTCTGAGAAACTGTTGGTATTGCCTCACCATTAATGAAGAATGTTTTATCTACTACCTTGCCTTTAAAGGTGCCCTAGAATGTTTTTTTTTATTATTTTATAATGTTTCCTGGGTTACCCTTATAATGTTAGTATGTTTTTTAGATAAAAAAATAATCATAATTTAGAAATAAATGGCATTTTTCCTAGCCTGCTTTTAGCCTCTGATTTGAACACTCTGTTTGAAGGGGCGTGTCTGCTGTGGGATTTAGTGTAACCGCGGCCACTGCTGTGATTGGCTGACATGCTTGCATATGAAATAGCTACGCATTAGATGTGAAACTCTCTCCCGAATACTTTTACTACTGCTATTATACGTTTTTACTATAACAGCTATCGAGATTAACGAATCGTGAGATGTTTTTAAAGTATTTAGATCTATTCCCATCACATAAAATGTTGCCGTGATGAGCATTGAGCAGATGACAGTGTGTTGATCGCGAGAATGAAGATCTTATCATTGCAAAGCAGTTTCTGCACTCTCTAATGCTTTCACCAATGCAAACACGATGATGTAAATACAGTAAGAGCTTCGTTGTGCAGTAACGTGCGCCATTGATTTCATAACGAGTTTGGCAAGTGTCCAGATAAACTCACGCTGTTTGGAAAGATTGTTCTTTGATCGCTTTCTGTATATAATTTGTTCACAATTTAAATACGATTATTTTCATCCTACTAAAAGAAACGATGTGAAGCTGATATTTTAGTCACTGGCTTGACTTACTGATGCATAAACAGTATTGAACGATTTTGAGAGAAAGATTACCTGTCTGAACTTGAACAATTACACATCAGAAAGTGTTGCTTGGTAGCTCGATCCGAGGCCAGCTCTGTATTGGCCCAAGTTGAGGAAACAGTCGGTGAAATGTTTGGAAATTTCCAGAGAAAATAAAATTAACCCATTGTTTCTTCAGAGGCTCAGATGAAGGAACTAAAAAATACTTTTGTGTTCATGTGTACATCCACACTGAGCAACTGCCATGCTTCGGCTGCGCAGTTCCGCCTGGCATTGAGGGCTGGCATTATGCAAATATTTGGAGGCGTACATATTAATGATCCCGACTATTGCGTCACAGTCGGTATTGTGTGGAGAACCGACCGTTTTTCATGGGTGTTTTTCATAAACGTGAATTAAATGAGAACGCGAAAACAGTCCAGTTTGAGATTCACTCTATGTTATGTCCATGCACTGAACTCTTGTTATTTGACTATACCAAGGTAAATTCAATTTTGAATTATAGGTCACCTTTAATTATTGAGATGCTCCTTGATTTAGATGGCTTAAATTGCATTCGTGCCCATTCAATATTATCTGTTAACTTCCCCAATAACCGATTAGTGGAGGCTACCGTTGTAGTCATGGTTGTCATGTCATCCATGTATGCTCTGATTGGTGGTAGTCGCATCCCAGAAGCCAAGCGCTCTCCTCCTACTACCCATTTTGATGCCCTAATGATTACTTCCAACCTTGGCCATTCCATCCAATGCAATTATTCCAACCTCTAAGCATTGCCATGTAGTGCTGAATTCTGGAGTTGAGAAACTAAATTGCAAATCTCCAAAATAGGCTTTCACTAAATTTGTTATCGACATCGGTACCCTGAAAAAAGCAAATGATGCCCAAAGAAGCTCATGTGGCACTGAACCATATGCATTAGCCAAATCCAGGAAATGTCACGTGGAGCTCCTTCCTCTCCTTTTTAGCTGATTGAATTCGTTGCCAGATAACACTGATGTGTTCTAAGCATCCTGAGAAACCTGGAATGCCCGCTTTTTGAACTGAAGTGTCAATGAAGCCATTCTTTAATAGGTAGGTTGACAATCTCTGAGCAATAATGCTGAAGAAAATCTTGCCTTCGACGTTTAATAGTGAAATAGGGCGAAACTGACTGATGCTTGTAGCATCTTTTTCTTTGGGTATAAAGATATTAAAATTTAAAATAAATGTTTAAATATAGCTGCAAGCAGCCATTACATGGGGGCCAAGCGTAAGAAGCGGCAACAGATGCCATCATGGGTGGGAGTGGCAGACCAACTGTAGAAAGGAGCAATTAAAGACATTTTAAGAGGATTTTGGCTGAAAAATCATATACATTAACTAAAAATATGATTTAATGGTTTATCACTTTCGACAAATAGGTGGAGCAGTTATGAAATAGATGTGATGTGGTCAGAGTGAGGTGACAATGACACATACAAAGTTTAGTGTCAAAATGTGAAGGCATTGCAAAGATAAAGTCTGAATAGTCATTTTGGCAGCATGCCTCAAATTTGATGCTGTGGTATACGAAAACGGTTTCGTCTATCAACACGAAATCCATAACTTTTATTCAGCATGGTCTGGAGAAGATACGAATCGAATTTGGTGAAAATCGGACAAACGTCCTTTGAGGAGTTTGAAAAAGTAGGCATTTAATTAAAATCAAGATGGCGGACAGGAAGTTCGTCCAAATACGTCAAACTTGGCATCTATGTTCTCGGCATGACCCAAGGAATCTATTAAGACCAGTGTCATTACAATAGGCATATTTATTCAAAAGTTATTAGCATTTTTGGAAATTTAATTATAACTTTTGACCAACAGGTGGCGCTGTCTCAAAATCTTTTGAGTACCTTCAGGGGATGGTGCTGCTGGCAAATTCTGAGTTTCATAATGTTACAGCAATGCATTTGTTAAGTATAGCATTTTACATCACAAAACTGTATTGAAGTCAATGGGAATTTCATGTTTTGTTCTATTATAGCGCCACCAAGAGGCAAGATCCCACAATTTTTTCATGTGTCCTGAGAATGAGGGCATACATGTGTGTGCCAAATTTGGTGAAAATATCTTAAAACGCTTCAGTGTTATAGACATTTATATGAAAAAACACGTCAAAAATGACTGACACGTGACTTTGATTGAATTTTACTACTACTTACATTAAATATTTTGGCATTTGGGCATTGGTGTATAGCCAGCGACCTATGTTTCCAAACTTCTGACGGTGATTTCGTCTCAATCGGACTAGCGGTTTCGAAGATATTAGCAAATGTTTTTTAAGCGCTAAATCACAACGCTATACAAACCGTAAGGCGAAACCTAGAATGTTTGGTATCTGTGGACTCAGCAAGGATTCAGGAACTTATCGAAATTGGTAAAGCGAATCAACTTGAATTCCATAACTTTTGGTCCCCACTACCTGAAGATGATCTGGTGCAATTTTGGTGAAAATCGGACAAACCGTCTGGGACGAGTTAAAAAAAAGTTGTTTTTTTTAACAATTCAAAATGGCGGCCATATTTTTATGACAGAAAATGACGTCATAGGGTGCAATTGAATCGTCATTAGCTCAGGAATCAGAGAAAAAAAATATTTTGTTGATAGGCCTTACAGTTCAAAAGTTATTAGCATAATAAAAGTGAAATTTTGGACAGGTGGTGGCGCTAGAGGGAATGAGTTAGAGACACAAAAATTGGTGTATTTAATGATGGGACTGTCCTCTATCAGAAGATTAAACCGTTCCAACTTTCCCGCAAATGGTTCTATGGGCGTCCCACTGGGCATCTATGGCAGCCAGACGCCCAGTCGGAAGAAGAAGTAGTAGAAGAAGAACCGGAACAACTACAATAGGTGCCCGCACCTTCGGTGCTTGGCCCCTAATTATTGCAATACTAACTTTTTGCTAGAAATGACAGAGTAAGACGCGTCTTTAAGAGCTCTGTCAGCCAAATCCGTACTTTCAAGGGCCAACAACTACGTAAATCCTATGCTTACAGAACGCGTTTACGTTTAAAACAATAAGACTTCAAGCTCGACTGGATATCTCAACATGAGTAAACAAAAATCCAAGAAACCGAAACCGACTCAAATAGGCCTCAACCAACCACCGGCCTTACCTGGCACACAGACCGAAGACTACAGCGGTGACGAGGAGGATCCACCTAACCGAGCCCTACTAGCTGCCATTACAGCACTCAGAGGTGAAATGTCCAAGATAAAAGATGACATCTGTGAGAAATTGGACAGACGCATCAAGCGTGTGTATAATGACCTGAGAGAGGAGATTGATGCGACTAACAACATCACCCAGGTGTCTATTGCTAATCTTGAAGCGAAATCTCAGATGCAACAGACCAAACTCACTGACATAGAAGAGGCCACCACTACACATTCTGATAGCATTAACCAACTTGAGCAACAGGTGGCGAATCTCAATGCCGAAGTTGTCAGTCTTAAACAAAAGAATGAAGATTTAGAAGGAAGATCTCGTAGAAACAACATCAGAATTACGGGTGTACGGGAGGGCGCAGAAACGATAAAACCGCTCATTGACAGAGCCCACAGAACCCTTCGCCAACGCTCGAGCCCCTCTGACCCACCGCGTCCTTTCGTGATATGCCTTCATTACTATCACGTCCTGGAAGACATCCTCCGCAAACCTGCCGCTATGAGAAATCTCCAGTATCAAGGTAAAGCCATAAACATATTCCCTGACTACCCTCCATCAGTGGCAAAGAGAAGGGCGCAATTCAACAGAGCCAGGCAATTACTGCGCAACCAACCCGGCGTCAAAAATGGCTTGCTTTATCCAGCGAGATTCCTAGTGACTCATAACGGCTCCCAGTCATCCTTCACAGACCCGCAGAAGGCCGAGGAGTATGCCGAGGAGTTAATCCCCTCGTGTTTGCTGTCCAGTGTCGGTTCATTGTCAATCCGTGTCAAGTTTGTGAGTAACCTGTCAAGAATAATCGTCCTGTTGAGCTATTTTTTGTATTAGTTGTTTGTCTTCTAGTATTTTGTCAGTATCCTTGTCTAGTTAGTCACCTTAGTCCTGTCTTGTTTTGCCCCCTCGTGGGCTTTGTTTTCCCTTTTTGCTCATAATAAACCGTGTGCTGTGACTACTGTCTGCGATTGGGTTCATTCCCTTTTTCACCCTTCCAACCTCATGGCAGAATGAACCGACCAGAACCGAACCCAGCAGACAGTATGTCGTCGCCCATCAAGTGCCAATCGGACCCTCTAGAAGATTGGTGGCTCAAGACCATTTCCGATTCAAGGAGCTGCAAGCTTTCGATTCCCCCCCAGGGAGAGCTGTGTTTGAACGAGTATGCCCAGGTCGTGGATGAGGGGAGGTTTCTCTTACCTGAAAGCCTCTTAAATTGCTACCTCATTGCGGGCCTCAATGATCCTCCCCCTCTGGCTGAAAGGGAGAAGCTGGTCCGTCGTCCGTTCCGGAATATGGTGGGCTGTTTGTCACGGAAAGACCCGCCGAGTGCCACCGTGTCGCCATCACCTGGCTTGCTCCCCGTGATCCCGGAGGATCGCGTTCTCGCCGTGGCTACGTTGGGGGACCGGACTCTTTCCAACTCGACTCCCGAGGCGTCATCCGCAGTTACAACTCTTCGCGGAAAGCGGGGAAGACGGCTGTCATGGGAGTTCGGCATGGGAGTCCTCTTCGACGGAGTCTACCCCTCCTGGGACCGTCTTCCCAGAGCCTGCTACGGTCCCCGCGGAGATCCTTCAACCGGTCACTAGTCCAACTACGGTCTCGGTACCGCGACCTAGGAGGAAGAAGAGGAGAAAGGGAGCCCCCCGTCCTTCGTCTCTGCCTGGTTTCATTTTCAAGTTTGTGAGTAACCTGTCAAGAATAATCGTCCTGTTGAGCAATTTTTTGTATCAGTTGTTTGTCTTCTAGTATTTTGTCAGTATCTTTGTCTAGTTAGTCACCTTAGTCCTGTCTTGTTTTGGCCCCTCGTGGGCTTTGTTTTCCCACTGTGTCTGTGAGCTCTATTCCCAAGCCTACCACTGTGAGCGCCGCACCCGATCCTGTCCCCGTGAGCGCTGCACCCAAGCCTGTCACTGGGAGCGTTGCACCCAAGCCTGCCACGGAGAGCGCTGCACCCAGTCCTGCCCCTTCGCCTGCTATGTCCCCCGTCAGGAGTCCCGTTTCCTCATCCTCTGTGTCCTCCGTGTCTGAATCTGTTGCTGCTACCACTGAAGCAGTATCAATTGCAAAATCAAAATCAATTGCAAAAAACCCATCCTTTACCCCATCCAATTTAGATCTGACGTTTTCTGATTGGAGGAAATCAGGATTATGTTGTATTCGTGACCTGTATGCTGAGGGTAAATTTGCTTCTTTTGCACAGTTACAGGCAAAGTTCAAACTACATAGCAATAATTTCTTTAGATACCTACAGATCAGAGACTATATCCGAAAACTTATGCCAGGTTTCGAGACACAACCACAATCCATGCTAGATGAATGTTTCACTATACCCCCATATAAAGATAAATTTATCTCCAATATATATAACAAACTACAAACAATGTCTTCCCCCTCGACCAACAAATATAAAGACAGTTGGGAGAAGGACATGGGTATCCATATTCCTGACGACATCTGGGAAGAATCTTTGGAATACATACACTCCTGCTCCAATAACACGAGACACTGTCTTATACAGTTCAAAGTTATACATAGACTTCATTTCTCAAAAGTAAAGATCCACAACATCTTTCCAAATGCTTCACCAAAATGTGATAAATTTTAGTCACTCAATGCAACAAATTTTCTTGCTTTTTTTTCTTGCCCTAAAGTTGCCACTTACTGGTCTGATGTATTTAAGGTATTGTCAAGAATTTTTAAGACTTCATTATCACCGGAACCGTTGTTGATTATCCTGGGCATATCACAGTCTTTCAGAAATCTGACTTCAGCCCAGCAGCGGTTCATTTCCTATTCTCTCATTACTGCAAGAAAGTTACTTTTGATGTCATGGAAAGGGCCAATGATACCCACTGACAAAATGTGGCTTCGGGATATGTCAAATACCGTACATTTGAAAAAATTAGATATCTGTTGAAGGACAATCCCTCAAGTTTCTATAAGATTTGGCAACCCTTTATAGACTTCTTGCAATCAGTATCTCTATAAATATTTATTTCTTTTCATTTTTTTTTTGGTATAAATTACTATTGTTCTTCCTGCTACAAAACTGTATTCTACTTCCGTTTTGTCCGTTTGTTTTTTACTTTTGTTTTGGTTTATATGTACAATAATATAAAAATATTTGAGCCACTTTTATATTGCTGATTGAAAACTGTATAAGATATACATGCTCAATAAAAACTTTACAAAGTAGAAATGTCATCAAGAGTGGGGGGAAAAAATTTGTCAAAATGTGTACTTTACACACAAACTGACCACTAACCTGAAATTTCAGACGCCATCTTTATTTTTCAGCTGAACGTTCAGGGAATGGAGCACACAGGATTGTGGGATATCAGAGGCAGCGAAGGATCCATCTATGCTTGTTCCCTTCCTGCCATTTCCAGTTTCCAGACGCAGCCCTCGTTCCTCACGGTGTAGTAAGAGAACTTAGATGTCCTTCAAGGTGGCTTTCTTTGATCGGTTTCCACAGGCTGGAGGAGCGAGGAAATGAGGAAATGAAGAAACTAAGAAATGAGAAAACAAGGAAACTTGGAAACATGGAAACGAGGAAATGAGGAAACTAAGAAATGAGGAAACGTGGAAACATGGAAACGTGGAAATGAGGAAATGAGGAAACGAGGAAATGAGGAGAAATGGAAACGAGGAAACGTGGAAACCAGGAAATGAAGAAATTAGGAAATGAGGCAACGTGGAAACAAGCAAATGAGGAAACATGGAAACAAGAAAACATGGAAATGAGGGAACGTGGAAACATGGCAACGAGAAAACGTGGAAATGAGAATACGAGGAAATTAGGAAAAATGGAAACGAGGAAATTAGGAAAAATGGAAACGAGGAAACGTGGAAACGAGAAAACGTGGAAATGAGGAAAAATGGAAACGAGGAAATGAAAAAATGAGGAAACGTGGAAACAAGGAATCCGTTTCCACAGGCTGGAGGAGCGAGGAAACGATGAAATGAAGAAACTAAGAAACGAGGAAATGTGGAAACGAGAAAACGTGGAAATGAGGAAAAATGAAAATGAGGAAACGTGGAAACGAGAAAATAAAAAAGTGAGGAAACGTGGAAATGAGAACCCTAAGAAATGAGGAAACGTGGAAACATGGAAACGTGGAAATGAGAAAATGAGGAAACGAGGAGAAATGGAAATGAGGAAATGAAAAAATGCGGAAACGTGGAAACAAGGAAATGAGGAAACATGGACACTAGGAAATTAGGACAAATGGAAATGTGGAAATGAGGCAACTTGGAAACAAGGAAATGAGGAAACATGGAAATGAGAAAACATGGAAATGAGGAAACGTGGAAACGAGAGAATGAGAAAACGTGGAAATGAGAAAACGAGGAAATGAGGAAAAATGGAAACGAGGAAAAATGGAAACGAGGAAACGTGGAAACGTGGAAATGAGGAAACATGGAAACAAGAAAACGTGGAAATGAGGAAATTAGGAAAAATGGAAACGAGGAAACAAGGAAATGAAAAAATGAGGAAACGTGGAAACAAGGAATCGGTTTCCACAGGCTGGAGGAGCGAGGAAATGAGGAAACGAGGAAACGAGGAAATTAGGAAACTAAGAAACGAGGAAATGTGGAAACATGGAAATGAGAAAACGTGGAAATGAGGAAAAATGGAAACGAGGAAATGAAAAAGTGAGGAAACGTGGAAACAAGGAAATAAGGAAATGTGGAAACAAGGAAATTAGGAAAACGTGGAAATGAGAAAACAAGGAAATTAGGAAATGAGGAAGCTTCAATGAGTTTTGAGAAGCGAAAATACCAGCCATCACTATTTTGCTCTAGACAAAATCACTCAGATCTTTACACTTGCCCATTATTCCTGCTTCCTAGACATGCAATTCAAGAACGGACTGTTTTCTCTCTTGGCAGGTGCCATTGTAACGATCTAACTTAATGGTTTTAATGTTTTGGCTGATCAGTGTGTGTGTGTGTGTGTGTGTGTGTGTGTGTGTGTGTGTGTGTGTGTGTGTGTGTGTGTGTGTGTGTGTGTGTGTAAAACTAATGTATGCTAATGTAACTATCCTGGTAAAATAAAGGATAAATAAAATAAATAAATGCATCCCAGTTCCAATTGTATCATTTGTCATGACTTACTGAAATGTTCATTCTTGGTCAAGTGGTCACACCAAGCTTGCATTCATTATTCCCGGCATATAATTCAATAAATCAGCTATATTGTTTGATGTGAACATGGAGCCGTACTTTGCAGAAGAAGATATTGTTGAAATGCCATCATCTGGTCTATTGATTTTGGAGATTGAAGACTGTGAGCATGAGACCTCAAAAACTCCTTTTCATCTTCAACTGTAAGCCAATGGCTAGTTATGGCTGGATTGAGAGCTTGTGTACCATTTAAGAAACCATTTATTAGCTTTATCTACTGAAAGAATGTACCAAAGACCATAAGTCTTTACATGTTACCATATCTACATGCTACCTCTTGGGATGATCATCCGGAAACATGGTCTACATTTCCACTGCTATGCTGATGACACTCAGCTCTACATCAGTACTAAGCCTTCTACTCCCCTTCCACCAGTGCCACTTATCAACTGCCTGAAGGACATAAAGAACTGGATGGACAATTACCTTCTCAAAATCAACAAAGACAAAACAGAACTCATAGTGTTTGCCCCGCAGTCACTACTTAAAAAGGTTGATGACATCATACTGGATGTGGATGGCTGCGCTGCTTAATCTCTGCATCCCCTCAAGTATGCAACCTGGGCGTCATCATGAACTCCAGCCTCTCCTTCCAACAACACATCAAAAACACTACTAAAACTGCCTTTTACCATCTTAAGAACATCTCCAGACTCCGAAAGTGCCTCTCCAACTCTGTAGCTGAAACCCTCATCCACTCCTTCATCACCTCCCGACTTGACTACTGTAACGGTATCCTGTTCGGTCTCCCCAGCAAGGCTACTGACAAACTCCAGTACGTCCAGAACTCTGCGGCTAGGATGCTCACCCACACTAAACTTGGACTTCACATCACTCCCATCCTGAAGAAGCTTCGCTGGCTGCCAGTTAAGTCACGGATCAAATATAAAATCCTCCTCCTGACTTACAAATCTCTCCATGGACTTGCACCTCAGTACCTCACTGATCTACTCCATCCCTACACTCAGTCACGGTCCCTGCGGTCCGCTGACAAGGACCTGCTCGCTGTCCCTAAGTCCAGACTCCGGTAATTTGGTGACAGAGCCTTTTGTGTTGGTGCACCATCACTCTGGAACACGCTTCCTCTTGCCATCCGCTCTGTCTCCTCTCTAATAAACCAGCTTAAAACACACCTCTTCACTGAGGCCTTGGTGGCTTTATCCCCTCCCCCTTTTTGTTTGTTAAGCGTCCTTGGGTTCTGTGAAAGGCGCTATATAAATCAAAGTTATTATTATTATTATTATAAGGATATGGAAGATAAGAGGCGACTAGTCAACATGTAGCAGTCTAGCATTGGATGGTGCCGGTGTGTTCGTAGCATTGGATGGCGTCGAAGTGTTCGTAGCATTGGATGGTGACAGGTGCGTTCGTAGCATTGGATGGTGACGGGTGCGTTCGTAGCATTGGATGGTGACAGGTGCGTTCGTAGCATTGGATGGTGACGGGTGCGTTCGTAGGAGACGACTGGAGTGTTTTAATACCAAACACATGTGTGGATCCATACACACAGCATGGGAAACATCATGGGATTGAGGACACAGGTGCTGGAAGGATCTACAAAGTTGCTGGCACTTTGAAAACGGGCCAAAACTTGGGAATCCTGCTGAAGACAATGTAGGAAAATATGTAGGATTTGTTTGGAGATTGATGTATTTCCAGACATGATAATGATGCTCATGCAACAAAGCTGCGCACATTCAAAGTGTTCATGCTCAGCATTTTGAAATCACAGTCTCCATTGAAAACCTTTGGGAAATTATAAAGCTGAAGTCATGCAGGGCTTCAAATGAAGCTCAACTTTGGGAAGAACTCGAGGAGGATTGGGAAGTAGTTAAGTTTAGTGAGTCAATGCCCAGAAGAATGGATGCCGTAAACAAAAACAAGGGAGAACCAACCAAATATTCATAACTGTTTATATTGTAGTCAACATATGCTTTATTTCTAGTGAGCTTTTTTCCTCTATGCCTTTTAATAATACAATAAAACTGCAAAAATGCCTTTCTTGCCAAATAAGTTTGTCATTTTAATAACTTAATTAAAATCTATCTTCCCAATATGACATACTACTCATATTTTGATTGTTTAATAGAACCTGAAGTGTCATTAAAGTACATATAGTACAAAATGTGTGTGTGTCAGAATTATGTATAATTTACACCTATAGACCTTATTCAGAGCAGCGCCATGACAGATATGAGAGCGAGGCTGTGAGGGATTATAGACTTGTATTTCCAATGGCATCCGCTGTAAAAAGCTCCTAGACTACTTATAATTTTCCACAGCATATATTGTTGGGAGTTTTTGTCAACTGAAATTTCTTGTAAAGATATTTTTCCAGTGTTTCATGAGCAGAACAATCCAAAAACATATTAAATAACAGTACAGCCCATTGAAGAGATGCATGTCTATCCCTCACAGCCTCGCTTTCATTCATATTAAAAATCAAAGATGGTGCTGCTGTGAATAAGGTCTATAGCAAAACATACAAGACACAAGGGAAAGAACTTCATATCTATCTTTATTCATATAGCAGCACATCTTACAGAAATATAACTGCAGGAGTATACAAATGTACTGATTAAAGCAAAAACAAAAAAAACATCAGATGTCATTAGTTCATGTTTCTTCATGATACTGAATGTCTTTCTTACACACATGAATGAACGGTTGAATCCCTTTAAACAGTGGTTCTGAACCAGGAGACCAGTAGGGGGTGTCAAAGGGCCAGAGAGATGGCTTATTTAAAATAAGTTATAAATGTCATTTAAATGTGGAAATAGGACATGCAATGCACCACTTGAACACCAAACCACAATTTGGAAATTTGGTCCAAGCTAACCAACTGTGGAACTGACCAATTTAAGATGAATCCCATTAACAAACTGTTGTTGGTGCACACAGTTCTTGAAAACACTGAAATCACAAAATTAAGCAGAATTATTGATTTGAATCCATCAACACTCCTAGTGTAAGGGAGGGGTTGAGAACCACTGTCCTGTTACAACTTTAAAAGCAGTGGACGTTTATCACATCAAACAAAAGCAAACAAAATTAAAAACTGTGTACAAAGAGTGCATTTAAAATGACACACAAACACACACACGCTGGTGATTGGGGTAAGCGCTCTTCAAACCTCTTTTAATTTAACATTTACTAACAAAAATTATTCATAAACCCACTGCACAAACAGACAGAAAACCTGTAATCATTGAGATCAATAACAATCTTTATAACTTGATCTTACAAATGTCAAGAGGCAATA
Source organism: Siphateles boraxobius (assembly GCF_051911475.1). Classification (NCBI taxonomy): domain Eukaryota; kingdom Metazoa; phylum Chordata; class Actinopteri; order Cypriniformes; family Leuciscidae; genus Siphateles; species Siphateles boraxobius. The sequence goes on along the minus strand of NW_027509217.1, from coordinate 733,231 downwards.
ACCACCAGTGGATGAGAATGTCGATGTTTAAAATTAAATTAAAATAAAAGTAAGTTGAGGCTGCATAGCAGTTTCATGATATAAATGTTCAGATGTATTTGAGACTACACTTACAGACTGGTTAAAAGACAATTTGACCAGACAATGTCAATTAAAAACCAAAACCAAACCGTAGTCTTTTACTTGTGGATTAAGAACTAGTAATCACTACATCTAGTATTTCATTATATACAAAGGTCCTTTAGAAGAAAGAGGAAAGGCTTGCAAAGGCACAAAGTACTTTCAATCAAAAAGCACAATATGATGGAAAGTAAAAATAGAAATCAACCTCTTAAAATGTTAGATGGATTTGTGCAGAAATATGATTTTGACTTAAGCTGGAGCATCAGTACCCAAAAAAAGAACAAGAATGGACAAATGATTACTTTAAATCAAAAGACATTGATTTTGCTGCCTTGTTTTGAGAAAATATTCTTCTGAATTGGTCCTTAGGTTAGATGTAGAGTGAATATATATGTCCTATACCATGAGGAACACACACACACACACACACACATTCTTCAAGTCCCAGTTTGCATGGAACCCAAGTTCCAGAACATTAGCCTAAATATTGAACAAAGAAACATCCAGGTCATATTTCACCCCAAAATCAAAATCGAATCTATGTTCATAACTAACTTAAAAAAAAAAACAATACTGTAACAGCAATTAAATCAGCATAAATTCAAACAGTACCAATATGTAGATTTATTGTACTTTACAATTTAAATTAATATTTTTTGGTTCATATTACATTAAGATGTGCTCCACTATCAGCTGTTTTCCTGTTTTGTTTTTTGATTTTGGGGTGGAATATGACAAAATTACTACATACTGTGTGAAATTCACCCACAACCAAAACCAGCCTCTTTTTTTAATCGTTTAGAAACTGACAATATTTTAATTTCACTTACCAAACAAATAACAATCTCCATTTTGTAACAAAACCCATCATTTTCACCGCTCTGAATATTGACATATGAAGTACAGTCCTGCAGAAGGGACAATTCACTTTTACATGTTTAAAATGTACACAGTACATTTGGAAATTCAGTCTTACAAAAATACTGTATGTACGCCTCACCTGCAGGTGAGATATTATGTTTCACTACAAAGAGAGCACGCTTTTAACAAACTGCTACCTCACAAAGGAACAGCACACGTGAAACAGCCAATCTACTATTTACAATTTGTTATGCAAATTTTACATAAAGCATTTTTTTTTTAAAGAAAAGAATTTAAAGACAAGAAAAAGTATGACGTAAAAATAACTGATGCATCAAAGCACAGGAGTTTATGAAGATTTTAAATAGAACTGCCTGACATTATGTTTGCATGAGAAAATATTGTCAATGCAAAATCTGCTTAGAATAGAGTACGTCGAAAATATGTTAAGTCTTAAAAAAGCTTTTAAAAAGACTGCATGTGTCTACGAACATGTACAATGTCAAATAAGTGTGATTTAATCAATTATTCTAAGCAATGATCTTCTCGGTAAGGGTGTGACAGGGAAACTACAATGCTCCAAAATGTAATTATAGCACAAATAATTAACAGCTCAAACCATTTAAAAACTAAACAACCCATTCGTATCAGTCATGACAAAATGTAACAGCATTCTGTCTATATTAAACCCTGTACGAGTCCCTAAACCAGCGTACACTACGCCTAGAGAAATCTTCCAGTTCGCATCGAATAAAGGATTTCTGAGCGGTATGAGCTTTCGCTTTTAAAACTCGTATGACGAGATTGTCGTGCAGTGATGTATGAAGCAATCTCTTGCGATTTTCTCTGATTTTCACTGGGCCTTGACTCTATCTGATCATAGATGGGGTTTACTGTAACTTTTGAGTGAATGCATACCAATTCCTTCTTAAACCCTCATGGACCTAACTACCATTTTAAGCTGCCCAAAAACACTCATAGCTGTGATAGTTCACATTAGCAATAAATATCCTGTCATTATTTCTCACACTCGTGTCTTTCAAAATATGCATGATCTTCATTCTTCTGTGGAACACAAAAGGAGAAATTCTGAAAACTCAGCTGTCAAACTCAGAGCATGAGCGAAAAAAAAATCTTTTAGAGGATCATTGGTAACTCTTAAATCTCATTAAAGCAAAAAAATCTTCAATTTATGTTTTGTTTTTTGAGTACCACAGATGAAAGAAGGTCATACGAGTTTGGAACGACATAATGCACCACCACAACAAACCCTCTTCCAAGCTTATGCTTATTTGAATAATCTCCAAAAACCGCATATAATTCAAAATCAAGAACATAGCTGCATCTTATATAGTACAAACAGCAACATGTCTTTCTGCTGAGCACACACACAAACACATCGTAGACCCTCTGCTGGATGATAATACAATCAGTTCACATATCTCAATGGCAATGTTGCACATTTTCACATCCCTGATAGGAATTCATGTCTACAAGTTGGACCTCTTGTTCATTTAAATAAAAGAAAAAATAAAATAAAACTAAAACAGAGGAAAAGAGTAGGAGTGATTGAGCATCTTCACTTCAAATGTCATGAGAAAACGGAGAGATTAGGTGGATGTGTCAAAAATTCAAACACAAAAAAAAATTAAACATGGCTCATAAAATAGGCTATATTCAGAAAAGAGACACTGAAGAGTAATGAAACAAACACATGTTTTTAGAAAAGCATTATGACTATCAAAACATGAAAAGCTTTGACAGCCAAGTAGACACGTATGGGTTACAAAGCTAAAAGGGAGAAACTCCCTAAAGTGCTAAATATATTTCAAATTCATTCACAATGTATTAGTATCTCAACGGCAACAGAAAGTTTTTGATTTAATATTGTACTAGGTTGGTTTCTACAAAAAAAAAAAAACAGATTAACAGTGGCAATAAATGGAGAATATTTAACTGGAAGTCAAGAACACAATACAAAGTAGCAAAGTGCCAATATACTTAATGGCTTAATGGGTCACATGATATGCTGACATGCCAAACAGTGGCCTCAATAAAGTGGACCCTTATATGTCCATCAAGAAAAGGAGCCGTGGCGAGATCCATAGCTAACATGTCCCACCAAAACAACACATTACAAGCTTTCAGAAACATAGATATAAGTGAAAGACCCCCAACTGAGACGACCCTTAGATAAGTTTAGATAATACGGACATAAGACGCAAGATGTAAAGGAACAGGACAAGCAGTGAGGACGGTGGTCTACTGAAGTGAGGTTTCTAACTACTCATCTTTAATGGTCCAAGAAATCCCTAGGAAGCGTCTTTTCCTGCTCCTGAAAACGTTCCAGAAGTTCGTCTATCTTGTCGTCAAGGTTGTTGGACTGGTCCAGTAAGGTCTGAATCTGCGCATTATTCTGAAGCTGGGTCTGATTCTGATCCGAACCAGGATGACCCATGGTGACGAGCTGATCCGACAGCGCCGGACCAGGAGAGTTTATTAGCTGTCCACACTCTAATAAAACACAGAAAGATTAGGATTTTTGAGGCAGTGAAAGGCACATTCTGCAATAAAGCCAATCTAGAAAGTTAATGCAACATCTGAAGGTCTACACATTGATTAATGAGAAAATAAATGTAGGACAGACTTGGTTTTAACCATCTGGAATTTACTGGATCATTAAATGTTGTCATTCCACAGAGGATGACTACTCCAAAACCAGTTTTCAATAGGGACTAGGTCAGGGGTGTCCAGTCCTGCTCCTAGAGGTCCACGGTCCTGCAGAGTTTAGTCCCCAACCTCAAAGCAACACAGCTTAACCAGCTAATCAAGGTCTTACTATAAAGGTCTTGCTACACAATTCCAGGTAGGTGTTGAGGCAAGTTGGAGCCAATCTCTGATTAACCGTTGCCCTCCAGGAGTAGGTTTGGACACCCCTGGAGGCCGGTTGCACCAACTGGACGTACATCCGCTCATTAGACTAAGCTTATTGTAAAATGCACTTAAAGTCCTGCGTAAACTTAATGCCTGTTGCACCATCTGGGAGTAGCGCACATCTGAGACTAAATCTTTTGCCTATTCAAAGGTAGTTGTAAAGTGAGAAGTCTTTACTTGTTTCCATGGTGAAAATAAAGATAAATAAAAACGTTGAGACAATGGCGCGTCTGGTATACAGGCTACACGATCAGCGGGCTTTCCGGCGTGAAAGTGTAGCCTAATGAGAGACAGCACCAATCCTCTAGATATATAGGGAGAGAGAGAACTTATTGAACGTTTTCGTTTCAGCAGGGTTGAATTGTTAGAGTGTATCAATGATTTATCACCGCAGTTACAACATGTAACAGACATATTTCCTAGTCCACCCTCAGCTTCATTTACTGGCGCTGTTATCTTTTGCCAGATGTCTTTGTTTTTTTTAACTGAATTGTTTTGCTTGCATACCAAAATATGCATATACTTACTGAATAGCTCAAACATTTTTCTTGTTTCACAATCTGAGTAATTAAATTTTTTTTTCCGGCTCAGCAGTTATTTTTCATCTATTCGTTGGAGTAAATTCTAATTTGTAACCATAGTAATGCGAACGGCATCTCAACTATCAGTGCGGTAGAACATGTCAGGGTGTAGGCGCATGGCTATTGGGAATCTCAAAAAAACTTCTGAAGAGGGTTTTGGACCCCTCACAACTGCATTTCTCCCTCATCTAACACACCTAATTCAACTCACCAGCTAACTTAATACAGACGGCAAGACTTAAATTAGGTGTGTCCAATGAGGGAGATGTGCAAAATGTGCAGTGATGGGGTGTCCCCAGGACAGGCAAGGACGCCTCCAAAGCATGTCCCAAAAGTACCCTGTTTTTTCTTCTCAAATTTATTATTTGCTATGACTGCAACTCTAATTGAATGTTGACTTAATTGCACTTACCACTCGGAATCTCAAAGAGAAAAAGGCCTGCTTGTCCTGGCTGTCCAGGCTGGCTGAGAGTTCCCCCAATAGCGGTCTGAAAGAGTTGGCTGGGCGGTTGCTGAGGGGTGGTTGGAGTGGAGTTCTGTAGGCCGCTCACTGCCACACCACTCTGGCCACTGAATATAGTGGCTGCTGCCGCAGTCGGAGGCAAGTCCTGAGAACTTACACCACCTTGCAGGGCTAAAATTGCTGACTGAGGCAAAAAATTGTTGACAGAAGGTTGGTCTGTAGGAGAGACAGGGGTTCCGCTGGTGGCACTGGGGACAACCTGCATAGGTTGCTGATCCTGAAAAAGTTCTGTCCGTGTTGAAGGCATACTGGCAGATGAGTCACTCACAATGGTGCTCTGGTCTTGAAAAGACATGGGCTCCGCCGAGTCTTGTTGGGCAACATTCACAACACTGGCTTGCGGAAAAATAATTGATGGATTCTGAGTTGACTGGGCTGCCGGAACAGTGGGTTGGTTTGAAGGGTTGTTCGCAGTAACGTTTCCAGAGCTGGGAACAACTTGCATGGGTTGCTGCTCCTGAAAGATATTTTCTGGGAGGCGGTCACTTCCTAGTGAAGCTTGGTTCTGGCCACTGAATAACAGAGCCTGGGGCAGATCATGGGGATTAATGGTTGTGGTACAGAACAATATGCCTGTCTGCGTTTGTTGCTGATTTGGAGATATTGTGGCAATATTTGGGAAAAGAGGGGCTTGTTGGGGTGTTGCCATCTGTTGTTGTTGGGGAGCCTGTTGCTCCATTGGGGTGGACAACTGTGTTTGTCCCTGAAAAAGTGAGACAGTCTGGGCATCTGTTCCAGAGGTCTGCATGGGTGTGAGGAAAGTTATCTGTTGCTGCTGCTGCTGCTGGTTCTGGTTATTATCCGATGGCAGTTGGTTAGGCAACACACTTTGCGTAATAAACAGGCTAGTTGAAGGACCCTGCTGTTCTGTGGGTAGATTTGTGCTTGTTAGCATTGTCATGGTACCAGGAAATAAGGCTGCTTGAACCTGTGGTGACTTTGTGGATCCAAAGAGTACTGTCTGCGAGTCTTGTGTCTCAGTCAAGGGGTTATGGCTCTGAAAGAGCGGCTGAGTCGGTGAAGGTTGAGAGGATGGCTGCTGCAGAAAGCTAGATGTCTGAATGGTCATAAGACCTCCACTCTGTTGGAAAAGTGCTGTCTGCTGCTGTAACTGCTGCTGGGGTGGGTTCTGGAGGAAGCCTTCTGAGGGCTGCGATAGAGTATTCGTCTGTGAGGAGCTCTGCTGTTCGCTGGTGAAGCTCGGTGTGCACTGCATTGGAATCTGTGTCTGCAATAGCTCTGACTGCAAATGTTGCTTTAGGTTCTCTAAAACTTCCTGATGCTGAAGAGTTTCTAAATTAATCTGATGCTGTTGCTGCTGTTGAAGATTATCAATTACTTTTTGATGCTGCAGTGTCACTATTGAACTTTGTTGCTGAATGTTCTCAAGAACTTTCTGGTGATGTTGTTGATGCTGTAGATTCTCCAAAACTTTGTGTGTTTGCTGCTGTTGCTGAATGTTGCCAAGAGCCTGTTGCTGGAGGTTTTCCAAGACCTTCTGATGTTGCTGTAAATTTTCAAGGACTGTTTGTTGATGCTGTAGATCCACAAGTGCCTTCTGTTGCTGTTGATGTAGATTCTCCAATATATTCTGCTCTTGCTGCTGCTGTTGCTGGTTGGTTAGAGATGTCTCATTTCCACCTAACCTTAAACTGTTCATGTTTTCCTGGACGTGCTGCTGAAGGCTCTCCGCAGACGGCGCTGGGCTATAAAGTACAGAGTTTAGCTGCTGTTGTGCTTGCAGCTCTCTTACTGCTCTCTCTAGCTGTGCAACTCCATCCTGGGGCAAAAGTGCCTGAACCTGTGGCTGCTGGGATGGAGGATTACGAGAGTCTATGCCCACCAATACCATTCCACTTCCATCTGCACTGTTGTCTTCTGGAGACAAAGTTTCTGGGGTTTCCCGCAAAAACTGCTGAGGGACCTGAGGGGGAACCGGCTGGAGAACCGTTGTGTCTTCTGACAAGGACACTTGGAACGATGCAGGGGAAGGAATGTCCTGCTTCTGAATGGTGGACAAGGTTTCTTGAGTTGTAAATATTTGAGCCGATGACTGTGGCGAGTCGACGGGTTGGAGAGCCACAGGGCTTGGAAAAGACTTAGTGGCAGGGGGAAGGACAGTACTTATCTCCAAGATTTGCTGGGCTGAACTAAGGGCCTCTACAGGCTGCATTACGAAAATAAGAAAATAATCTGTTAATTTTCATGCCCCAATCACAAAAACAATACTTTGCTTCTTAAACTAAAGGGTTAAAAGGTTAAAACTGGAAAATTAACTCAAAAGGGATGGGCTTTAAAAATTATAGTACCTTAAAGATGTCTGAAGTTGTTGTGTTGCAGGAGACATCCATAGGTTCTTCTCGTTTTACCATAGGTAACAATAAGACATTGTTTAGACAACTGGTCTCTGTTTGCATTGCTGTAAACAAAGTCATGAAACATTTGAGCTCAAACTTTAAAGCTGTTTGGCAGCAAAGCATGAAAATATTTTTGATAATACCACACCTTTTATCTGCTCTTCAAAGGTACAAGCCTTGACTGTGGCTGGCAGTTCTGACTTCACTGGTATTTCAACTTTCTCTGGATCAAAGAGGTAAAAATAATGAATGATGACATCATCTACTAGTGCGGAAGGGTGGGTGTGGATCCCGTATACCTCTTTTGCATACCTCTTTTACCAAAGTAACTTTGCTTGATGTACCCAAGTATACTTTACCCAACTTACCCAAGTAAGACATGCATGGCTCACCGTCCTTTGTTGGTCCTGCAAAACATTCCTTTCAAACAATCATATGGCAAACAGTATCCCTAACCCCACCCCTAAAATAAGACCCAAATGATTGGTTGTTTAAGCCCCTAACCACAGCCATTTCCAATAAAATAGGAAAGGTTCCAAATCAACAATAAGACAAGTTTTTATTGTAGAGTACTGCATGTCTGGGACTCTACAAATAAGAAAATGACACCCCTTGCTTACAGTCAACACATCCTTACAATTTTTCTAATGAACTTCTGAGCTGGATACCTGTTAAAATGATTAACATATCGTCTCTTCACCAACCTGTAAGAGGAGTGTAGGTAAAAGGCTGTAGATCATGCGTTCTCCCTGCGTTTGTCACTACGGCAATCCCAACAGGGACTGGGGCGGCCACTGTCTGGTCAAGATATGGGGGAACCTTCACCACTAGATGATTCTGGATCGAATTATGTTGACAAGATGCTTTAGACAAGATATTTTTGAAAGATAAGCATTTTTACTAGAACTAAAAACTGTAATGCCATGTCTTGCTCTTGCCTGATGGAAAAGTTCCATGTCAATTTCTGCTTCAGCTTGCCAGCCACTCTCATCTGAAAAGAACAATTAAAACAGGATTAAAACAGGAAGGAAAAAGATGTACTTGGTGCAAAACATTCCACAAACGTTGGACAGATAAAGAGTAGGTGTATGTTCATCATACTATGCAAGCTAAATTTCATGTGTCATTGAATTCTGAAAGGTGACAGTGCAACAAAAGTACGCAATGCTATCCCATCATTGCCATGTGAGGCATTATGCTAATACCCAGTATAAAGTTAATGTTTTTATGGTATAAGATGTCCATGCATGCAGTACCTGTAGAATTTTCCTGAAAAAGAACTTTGGTTCCTTTGAGAAAGTTCTTGCCGATGATAAAGACCTCCTCTCCTCCTGCGACAGAACAACTGTGAAGACTCTTCTTAAGGATTTCTGGCACTCCAGCAGGTTGAGCTGAAAATGTGACAAAGAATATAGTTACAACCACTGACAGATGTGGAAAATAAAATCCCATAATATCAAATCTCTACCCTGCTACCCTTTGAACTTACTACATAAGATAGGAGAGGAGAGAGTCTGAAGGGTTAGGACAGATCCATCAGGTCTTGGGATGTTGACTCTGAAGGCCAAACGAGCTCGAGTGCTCTTCTTTTTGGAGCCAGCAACCCCTATACGAGCTTCAACATCAGCATTCCTCAGCTTCAAGATTCCCACACAGTCCACGCTGCCAACACACATCACATTACACTTTACCAAACAAAAACACATTAACTGAAAGTGATTAGACAACAGACGGAATGATCCTTACGGTAGGGTCATAGAGCTGGTCAGCTCAAGGTTCACTTCAATAACTGTTGTCCCCTCGATATCCACTTCTTTACATGCCGTTGTGTTGCGCCCCGTCACTCTGCAGGCTTGATAAAACCCATGAGGCTTCACACGTCCAGCGTCATTAGCCACAAATACTTGGAGCACCACTGGTTCACTGACTCCCTCTAACTGATGTACCACATATAGAAACATTACCATATAAACTGTATTACTTCCATAAATGCATATTTGTCTGGATATTATAATGTTTTTTAAATTCTTACTTTGATTGTAGGGAATCCTTGCTGGGTACGGTCTTTGACGGATCCTCTACTTCCCTCTGTGAGGTATCGTGCTCTATGCTGTGTCTCTGGCTGAATCAAAATCTTCAGCTCCTTCCCTTCGCTCTTCTGTGGGTACTGAATGGAAAGAATCCCCCCTTTCTGATTGTTTGACACTTCCAGGGAGCTAAACATATAATAAAAGAAAGCAATTCAAACATCTTCTATGACGTTTTTAAAATTCATGGTGAATTTTTTTGAGGCGCAAATAGGGCTGCACGATTACTTGCAATGAAACTGCACGCGATTTGGCAAAGGCTGTGATTATTTTCTGTGCAACTTGTCAGTGCAGCGGCTGATCAGTAGTAAATGCTGCTCCATCTGAACGCCAGAGGGTGTCCCACTCACACACACACACACACACAACATATCCCTCTGAACACGAGAGGGTGTCTCTCACACAGACACACCACATATGCCCCGCCGCAGAAGTACAATAACACACATCACTCCAGGAAATCACTATGGACATCATCTTTGTAGCTGAATAAACAGAAGATTGAAACGCTTTGATTGATTAAACATGACTAATAAACACACGACTGCCTTATTCTGTGTAAGAAGCGACATCATCTCACAGAAGGATGCTCAACTGTCGTTATGAAGTGAGTTTGGAGTGAAAGCATGTTATTAAATGTTGTCTTTTCTTAGACAAGAGGTTCATAAATGCTTCTCATGTTTGGAAAGATGTTTGACGAGTGTTGCTTTTTCAAATGCACATTATAAGTGCTCAAACTCGCAGTGCTTTCAGAGTAAGCAGCGTTTACAGAGCCGATCATCAATGACAAGCTGCGCATGAAAAAATAACAGCAGCCTTTGAAATTTCATAATCGCGATAAGCCAAATCAGTTTAAGTGCGATTTCATTTAAATTGCAATTAATCCTGCAGCCCTATTCATATTGCATTTGTGGCGCAAACTTAGAAAATGTTGGGACACCAACCTCACTTTGGGTGTGACTTTGGTGTCTGAACCCAGTTGTGAAAGAACAAAGTGTGGTGCTTTCGCGCTGTCTGCATCAAACACATCCATGCCGGCTTCCTCGCGGGCCGCGGGTTTCGGCCCCGGCCGCTGCCGAGGAGTTCGCTTTCGAGATTTTCTGGGCACTTCAGTGTTGTCGTTGTACGAACTGCTGCTGCCCATGCTAAAGTTGGACACCGAGTCGTCCATCCACATGCTGCCGCTCTGCTCCGAGTCCGGGTTGGGGGGCAGATCATCCTGGCAGGACATCCGGCTGTCGTCGAGCAGATCCTCGGGAGGCGGGGAGATGCTCAGGACGGTCCGGCGCTTCGAGGGGGTCGCCTGGCTCTCGCCCGCAGCTGAACCGGGCTCCACACCCACTCTCTCGGGCACCACCTCGGGGGCGGGCCCGAGCCTGGACGCCTGCTCCTGGGCTGAGGTAGCAGAGAGCATGCTGGGACAGGAAGGAAGGGTGCTGAGTCCTCCAGGGGAGGAGGCAGCGGTGCAAGTGGCAGCAGCATCTGTAGTGTGCACAATGCAGAACGGTTAAAAACCGGTCCCTTTAAATCTGGCTAGCAGTCCCGATCAAGCAGTGAAACTCGACATGGTATCTGGTCAATGCCCTTTATCTGTTTTGAATGTCTTGGTATTAAATTGCTAATTAAAGTAAGCCTAATTATTATTAGCATTGTCCAATACCTTATTTTTTTCATGTTATTTTGTATGATGGCCCAATAACTGAATACTACCATAAAAAAGCAAAAAATAAACATGCATAAGGGGTATACAGAGCATTTGTTGACACTTCTGCATAACCCAGTGCTGATCTATTCAAGCCTTTCACAGACAAATTCTAATGGCCAATGATAACTGAGAGGAATGCATGCCGATTAGGCGAACTGGTACTGGTTGATGATAACCCAGAGCTGATCTATTTAAAACAGCCTCTCATAGACACATAATATTGGACAATGAAAATTCTGAGGTGTTGACTAATGCATGCCAATTGGACAATTTGGTTGGGACTGAGCGTAGCCATGGAGACAGAATAAACAAGCTTCTGACCTACGAAGCAGAGAACTGCAGACCATTTTATATGCAGACTCTCCCTGATTCAGAGGGAACTCCCTGGAATAAAAATGACAAATGACAGCGAATAAACAATAAGTGCTGGTCATCCAATGTAAATATCTGCAAATTTTGGTCAGAATCAAGAGCAAAAAAAACATCATTTTCATAAAAACATCTGTTTTTATAAATGACTAATTTATTGGGCCAGTTTTGGTACAGAATTTGTTTTTTTAAATCATTTTCTCACTGTCCTAGTTTGGTGCTGGATTTGGTGGACCACAAATTTATTGATGCATAAACTGATATTTGTCTGGGCTGCTTTGCTTAAAGATCCCTCAGCTTTCTGTCAAAACAGGAGGTAGTGTAACATTAACCTGGCTACTTAATTGCAAACATATTTGCATTCAGAGTTTTGCCTTTTAATTAGAACTGGGCAATATATTTGGTATTATTTTGTTGATGAAGCAAAGTTGTGAATATCAAAATGATTTTAAACACATAACTGATTAATTTCTGCAAATTTATTAAATTAACCAAAAATATTTGTTTACATCATCAATCTAGAAGGTTAACAGACATCTTTGAGTGGCATTGGATTTTTCATGTGCCAAATGATTTAAAGGGGACCTATTATTATTATGTCCCTTTTCCAGAAGTGGGCGGAGCCTTTACAGCTCATGCTTCAGATAGTCGGGTAGCAACAAAACAGACGAAACACATTAGGTTTTTCCGCAGAACGTGTTTTTCCATTCCAGTGCGCTGCTTTTTCATAATTTTCTATGTAAACACGCCAGACGATCTATATCACTATCTGCCGATGTTATGTTATGTTATATCACTATCTCCACTATGTTAGTTTTGAATGTTATCATTATCAGCCAAGTATGAAAATTTTGCAGATAAATAATGTATTATTTCCTTCAGCTGACACACTTCAGATGTGCACTGTTCACCATGATGATTTTGAACTGCTTGAAATTGGATTGGAATCACTTCAAAAAAGGAAAATCCAGTTGTACATCATGTGCAGTGCAAGTCTGTCATATAGTACATAAAACCATAACGAGAACATCATAATTGTGTGTTTGGGACATGGCTTTTAATGGTGAGACTTTTGTAATCAGGCTTTCCAAATTTGGATTTAGATTTATCAGCCAATATATCGATTGTCGGCCTTCGAATATAAAGAATTATCAGTTATCGGCCAATTTTCAGTTATCCCTATTTCATACGTCAGCAAAGAGAAGTGAGAATATCACAGGAAGAACAAGTCATGACATTTAGATTAAAGATTACGAAGTCGATCAATTTTCATTAAAAAAGCACAGATGAGTGAATCATTAAACAATAAAACAATCAATTTTGATTTCATCCAGACTATTAAATACTGTATTATGCATTATGCTGTTAATATGTATTGTTATATTGGTGCATCAAATTATTTTTATGTTGGTGCATTACATTTTTTTAATTTACTTGACAACAATGGCTGTTGAAAAAACTTAAAAGATTTTTCGAGTGCAAATGCATACATTCATAAGACTGTAAATATATGAATATAGTCATATTAAACATTGGGTTTTGTTATGCTATATTGCCCAGCCCTACTCTCATTACAAGCCATTTTATCATTAGTTGAAAGAAGCAAAGGCCTTCCCAAAAAGAAGCGAAAAGATTAAGAGAAAAGCCTCAAATTAGGCCTAATGCCAAAATATTTGTAGACTAAGATCAAAAATGGCTTCTAATGAAATTATTTTTGGTGTCATCTAATGCGCTATGGACCGCTGCCAGCCAGTGAGTGCTGTTCATATTTCAGTGACTGGCTCTAAACCATAACAGGCCGAGACTCCAGAACATGGCCTGGGGAAAATCAGGAAATCACTCAACCTCAATAACAGGAAGCTCTTTTTAACAGGTTTAATGGGACAGGTCAAGTAAAACACTCGAAACGAGTTAGTCTGCAAAATCTGAAATGACCAAAAGGAAAGAGAAAAAAAACATGTAAAAGAAAAAGAAAGAAAAAACTAAAAAGGTCTGGATGTTCAGATGGGTTTTAATAGAGTGTGACATCAAGTGAAATGGAAAGCACGGGTCAGAAGCACTAGAAAGAAATGTGCACAAAAAAAAAAAAAAAAAAAAAAAAAAAAAAGATAACACCACATCACCAAGAGAGATAATTATAGTAAAGATCCAGACACACAGTAATCAGAGGAAGCTTAGCTTTACAGGCACACACACACACAGAGAGAGAGAGAGACTGAACAGAGGCGAGTGGAGCGGATGAGAGTGTGTGTAGCGTGAGCATAGAGTGTGTGTACCTGAGGCCAGGGCCGCAGCAGGAGGAGGGCCCGCCTCTCCACCGCTCTTCTGGCTCATGGGGAACCGGCTGTCCTGCTGAACGGCCGAGGGCAACTGCAGCTCTTTGGGGAGCAGGTCATACACTGACTCTGGAACAGACAGGCCGGTGTAGATTAGGGCGGACACATAAACATTACAATTTAGAAAATTCTCAGAATTAAAAATAAAAAACAACTGCACATGCGAATGCAAAAACCGTGCATTCAAATTTTTGGAGTGTCAAGATTGTTCATTTGAAAGGCTTCCTGCTGAAGAAAACCCTCTCAGTTGGTGGCATAACTCGTGCAACGACACACTTGACCAAACCTGCACATCGGTCAGAGCGGAGTGTGTGTTCATCAGCTGGAAACATCGTCAACAGAAAGCTGAGCGTCTGGTGTTTTTGATAAACAATATGTAGATGTAGTGAGTAGAAGTGGAGAGTTTCTGAATGGCAGTTTGCTATTGTGTGTTCATGTAGTTCATTACACTTTGTGTTGAAGCGTGTTTTATCCAGTTACTGATGCAATTACACAGTTTTTAATTCAATATCTAATTTTTCTTGCATGCACATTTGCACTATTGTTTCAAAAGTTAATGCACTTTAAAAAGTGAATGTCATTTCATTTCAATAAAAGATGCTTGATTTGGTTTGTTTCCTTGTTGCGCTCGATTGCGCCCTCTTGTGGGCACAGGAGGCAATACAGTATTTTTCTCCTCTAACATTAAGAATTGCCTTTAGAATTCAAATATAATTCAAATTTTGCTAATATTTAATAATGAAATTCAATTTAGCTTTTCAGCCATTTTATAGCTTTTCAAGAACAATACAATATTGAGCAATAATGAATAATCTTGCAGCATACAGTGCTTCTGATTTTGAACAGCACTGACAATGTTATTGTTTATTAATGGGTTCCAATCTGTTTCACAAAATCACAAGTGTTGACACTTGGCAGGTTTGGTTGGATTAAAACTACCTCTGGTGCAGTTCGACTGAAATATGAGCGCAACATGGACCAAAGATATCTAAAATGACGTGATGTCATAAGATGTGGCCATAAAAAGCCCAAAAAAATGGATATGGAAAACAATCGTTCATACCCTCTGAATAAATGGTGAGAAGTTTTACCTCAGGTATCTAGCGCTCGTTTACACAACATTGTCTTGCTTCCTTTAAAGTTGCGGTGAAAAAGACTAGGTGTTGTTTTTATTCCACTATAATAACTAGGTCAGTTAAACTAACTTCACTCGAAGAATAGCATGCTGAGGACATCTGCTGGTTAAAGCCGAGTAAATGCAACAAAAACAGCAGAAACCTGTTAAATGCTATTTTTTTACAGTCTATGGTTCAATGATGTTGTACACACTTTGAAACCGCAGCACGCGAGCTTAAAATAAACAGGCCGTTATCGTTCGTTGGTGTGGACGCAAATAAAGTTATCGTTATAGTTAACGTTCTTGGTGTGAATGGCCCTTAAATGTATCATTTCGTGACCAAAAGAACCAAGTGAATCAAACTACAAATGTGAAAACACCCTAAATCAAGGTAAGGTATAATAAATGTGCATGACAAGACAACTGCACCAAAAATATTGGTGTGTGTGTGCCTACTAAATTACAGTCTGAAACATGTAGGCGAGTTTATAAGCAGTAAACAAGTCATGTTCATTTATCACATGCCTACTACTGTCATGGACATTTACAAAGATCCCCAAAAAAGTGTGTAAATATATTACAATAAAAATAAAATGCAGAATAGACACTTTGTGCAATACATGACATAATCCAATAATGATATTGATGTGTACTGAATCATAATAACATATGCATGACGTCATTTACTATAATGCCATCTGTAATTAATAAGGATTTGCTTTGGGTGACAATAGGAGTCAGTATAGAGCAGTGTAAAATAGACTACTTAAAAATAAAAAAACGGACACGCGAGCTCCACATTTTTGCGATGGAGAAAACGCGGACAGAATTGCGGAATCCAGTCATAAAAACAGAACTTACTGTACAACCGCAACGCGGAATTTCACGGAATTTGTAAATGTTTTAAAGAATAAATAAAAAGTTCAGTACACTCGAAATCAAACCGCGATATAGACTAGTGTGTGTGAATATTAAACCGCAAAAAGACTATTTAAATACGAATCCTGCTTGTTCTGTGTGAATGATTGGTGCAGACGACGCGCAGTTTCATTTACCTCACACTCACACTGAGGCTCACGCTGCTTTTTTTACCTACATGACACACAATAATACATGAACTTCATCTCCAGACTCTAGACCCATTCTGAAAGTCACTTCGTGAGCATTTAACCACTTCATTTGAGAAAAACTCTTGTCATGTCAAACCAAGCGTGCCGCACAAGTGCTGGAAAAAGTGAAGCCAAAGCGTCTCGATCGCCCCCCGGTGGCTGGTCCCAGAATAGCTCATAAACCCAGTGTCTCGATCACCCCCCGGTGGCTGGTCCCAGTATAGGTCATAAACCCAGTGTCTCGATCACCCCCCGGTGGCTGGTCCCAGTGTAGCTCATAAACCCAGTGTCTCAATCACCCCCCGGTGGCTGGTCCCAGAATAGCTCATAAACCCAGTGTCTCGATCGCCCCCCGGTGGCTGGTCCCAGAATAGCTCATAAACCCAGTGTCTCGATCGCCCCCCGGTTGCTGGTCCCAGTATAGCTCATAAACCCAGTGTCTCGATCGCCCCCCGGTTGCTGGTCCCAGTATAGGTCATAAACCCAGTGTCTCGATCACCCCCCGGTGGCTGGTCCCAGTGTAGCTCATAAACCCAGTGTCTCGATCGCCCCCCGGTGGCTGGTCCCAGAATAGCTCCGAAACCCAGTGTCTTGATCACCCCCCGGTGGCTGGTCCCAGTGTAGCTCATAAACCCAGTGTCTCGATCGCCCCCCGGTGGCTGGTCCCAGAATAGCTCATAAACCCAGTGTCTCGATCGCCCCCCGGTTGCTGGTCCCAGTATAGCTCATAAACCCAGTGTCTCGATCACCCCCCGGTGGCTGGTCCCAGTGTAGCTCACAAACCCAGTGTCTCGATTGCCCCCCGGTGGCTGGTCCCAGAATAGCTCATAAACCCAGTGTCTCGATCGCCCCCCGGTTGCTGGTCCCAGTATAGCTCATAAACCCAGTGTCTCGATCACCCCCCGGTGGCTGGTCCCAGTGTAGCTCATAAACCCAGTGTCTCAATCACCCCCCGGTGGCTGGTCCCAGAATATCTCATAAACCCAGTGTCTCGATCACCCCCCGGTGGCTGGTCCCAGTATAGCTCATAAACCCAGTGTCTCGATCACCCCCCGGTGGCTGGTCCCAGAATAGCTCATAAACCCAGTGTCTCGATCGCCCCCCGGTGGCTGGTCCCAGTGTAGCTCATAAACCCAGTGTCTCGATCGCCCCCCGGTGGCTGGTCCCAGTGTAGCTCATAAACCCAGTGTCTCGATCACCCCCCGGTGGCTGGTCCCAGAATAGCTCATAAACCCAGTGTCTCGATCACCCCCCGATGGCTGGTCCCAGTATAGGTCATAAACCCAGTGTCTCGATCACCCCCCGGTGGCTGGTCCCAGTGTAGCTAATAAACCCAGTGTCTCGATCGCCCCCCGGTGGCTGGTCCCAGTATAGCTCATAAACCCAGTGTCTCGATCGCCCCCCGGTGGCTGGTCCCAGTGTAGCTCATAAACCCAGTGTCTCGATCGCCCCCCGGTGGCTGGTCCCAGTGTAGCTCATAAACCCCGTGTCTCGATCGCCCCCCGGTGGCTGGTCCCAGTATAGCTCATAAACCCAGTGTCTCGATCGCCCCCCGGTGGCTGGTCCCAGTATAGCTCATAAACCCAGTATCTCGATCGCCCCCCGGTGGCTGGTCCCAGAATAGCTCATAAACCCAGTGTCTCGATCGCCCCCCGGTGGCTGGTCCCAGTATAGCTCATAAACCCAGTGTCTCGATCGCCCCCCGGTGGCTGGTCCCAGAATAGCTCATAAACCCAGTGTCTCGATCGCCCCCCGGTGGCTGGTCCCACTATAGCTCATAAACCTTTTATGTCTTCATTTGATACCAGAAAAAACACAACACCAAATTTATGTGAAAAGAAAAACATTTTGTATAATTCTAATTCTAATAATAATTATATAAGTTTCATGATTTCAATTAATTAGACTTGCTCTTTGATTACTAAAAATTTTACACCACATATCTGTAACCCGCCCACAACACTAGTAGTTTGGGGGGGGGTCTATGAAAAAAATCCTAGGGGAAACACGGTAGAGTCCAAGAGCACTGCCATATTAGCCAGCCAAATGTCTACATTTCACTAAAATATTGTCAGCAATTACAAACAGAAATTTGCCTCATCTCATACGCTTCATAATAAGGAAAGTGGAGCGCTCAACTATATATAGTTGTATGATATGGTATTAGCGCTGGGCTCGGCCTCTCTGATGAGCCGCAGATGTTTAATAAGCGAGGAGGTGTTCATGATTCCCAGAGCTCATCGAGGGACACTTGGTCCCCGGGTGCCCTTGTGTCTCGATCATCATGATTACAGCACTGCTGCTGATAGGGAAGCACTGAAGCGGCTTGACCAGCAGATTCGCTCACATTACCTGGAAACACTTGCCAAACATAACAGAGTTAGTTCCCATAACAAAACAATACTTTGCTTTTACTGCCAAAGATTATTTCTGTTTGAGTGCACTGCACTCTGACCATCTATGAAGGATTTTTCTTTCTTAAGCACTTCATAAAATAAAATATATGTTTATATGCTTCATGGGGTACAAATTGGTGTCCCATTATATTAAAGTCCCCCTGTGGTAAAAATTTAGTTTTTTAATGTTATTTATACATCTATGTGGTGTTTTTAATACGCTTTAAGACAAACCATGTGTAAATTCATAAGTCGACAGCATTGCTCAGTATTTTCTCCTTAAAACTGCAGTGAACCAAAGACAGTCTCAAAAACACGCTTTGAAATCGCTGGTGTTTCTGACGTCACAAACTACCTTGTAACCAATCAGATCAACGTGTGATCGTCAACGAGTGGATCTCTGAGTGAGTGAGTGGAGGCGGGGCTCATTTGCATATTCATAGAACCACACATACTAAATGAGGCAAGGGTGTCGAGTTACACGACTTCGTCGTCTTAGCGGCCCCTAATTTAAAAACAAACTATCATTTAGACGGAAGTGAATCAATCAAAACTAACTTTAGCTGGAAAAAACATTTTTCAAGAGCCACTATAAAACCAAACCAATCTCTGTTACCTTAAATTATATGTTTATCTCTGTAAAGCTGCTTTGAAACAATCTACATTGTTAAAAGCGCTATATAAATGAGGATGACTTGACTTGACTTGACTACAGGGGGACTTTAAGGAAAATCGTAGGATAATTTCCACTATTAAAAATAAATAAAATAATAAAGTAAAACAATTTGATAAATAAAATAATCTAAATTTAAGTTATTAACTGAATCCACATTTTGTTCCAAAGCAGATAGCTCCTGAAGTGTTAAATCTGCAATCCCGTTACCGTTACTTGTTCTGTCATATTACTTTATTTAATGATTATACGTTCCTATGTTGTTAGAAACCATAAAAAGTCAAGGTTTTAAAATGCGTTTAAAAAGTGTTCATTGTTTGCTGTGATGTAAAGTTTTAAATAAATAAAAATATAGAAATAGAAAAATTGATAGTCACATTGATAGCTATATAAATTCACAGATATAATTAAGCAAAAATAACCAAAAATAAAGGCTGTGAAAAATGGCCTAGGTGGAAGAACAATATTTTCTGAGCGGTTTTAAGAGTTTAAGTACTGTATTAAGCGTGCCGTTGCATGACTATGGCAGCACAATCCGGATCAGCATAGCATTCTGGCACAGAGAAACACCGTGGAGGAGCGCAGAGATGGAAACGGGACCCTGAATCAACACTCCCCTACAGTAAACAAAAGCCCTGGTGCCTGTAGTGAAGCTAAACACCACATGTCCTGCATTCCTGCTATTTTAACACTTCGCATCCCTGGACGACAAAGAGATAATGGGATCGTCCGATTCTCCTCGGCCAAGGCAACGTTTTATATTGCAGGGATTTAATCTGTTCAAAAGAATCCGAAAGGACAGAAAAACTGCTCCTGAAGCTGGAAAGGAGGCCTAAGTGTCACAATAATTACACACTTCATGTGTGAACGCTGGCTTTGTGAAACCTCCACTAAACGCAGGTGGCACCACATCATGAAAACAATCATCTACAAAGCACTTCCTAGTAGGAACTATTAAACACGTCTGACACTACAAAGTTGGGTCGAGTGAATCGAACACAAAAGGCCATGTGACCCAGGTCAAACAGCTTGAGACCTATCAATATAGCTTTAGTCATGTTCTGAAGAAAAGTGTGTGCGGTTCGCTCATGCAAAACTGGCCCTCATGAAACGGAGACGTTGTGGGTGGTTTCCAGGGTACTGCGATGCAATTCAGCTAAATTTAATTGAAATTAAAATCCATTTTTCACCATATCTTGAAATTTCCCACTCTGACTGGAGGGCCGGATGTATATTAAAAGATATGATTCATTTATAATGTTAAAATCACATTATAAGGATTGATATGATTGAAGAACCAATGCAAATGCAGCTGTTAATGAAAGGAATTGCATTGATTCGTAATTGCAAAGATGATTCTAGAAACTATCCGTTACTCCTGTTCCAGAAGTGCTCAAATGAGACACGGATTAAGATATTATTGTGTCGATTGAAAAGTGATGATTGAGCTGATCGTTTTAAAAATCTTTTCAGTCCCTTTCTCCTGATAAACTGCATTTAACTACATTTAAAATGTTTAATCTGAATTAAAAAAAAATGTAATCGGGTTGAGTGAATGATTCAATGACTCACTCATAAATACTTCACTTGTTTCATTACTGGATGAATCAGCATTTTTAAACAAATCTCTTGAATGAATGATTCAATGATTCAAAAACATCTTTTATCAGTCTCTTGTCGCCGCCTACTGGTGTAATCATGTCATTGACACAATATTCATTTAAAGCATGAAGTTCCTTTCAAAAGATGATTTACTCTATTTCGATCGCTACCGTAGACATTAGTGTCTATCTATATCCAAATTATACACTTTTATCCCAGTTCTTTTAGGATAATCTGACCTATTGTAGGATAATGGTTAAAAAGACTGTTTGTGACGCGGTTTCATAATATTCAGATCTGAATCGATTGAATCATTAAAGGTCTATGAGAATAACTAAGTCCAAACCACAGCTACAATGCTAACGACACAGAGGAAAGATATTGGTCCTTTCTAGCTGATGAATTATTAAAGAAAAAACATTGACAGCAAACCAGAATCCACAACTTTAAAGAGCTTAAAACATTGTAGATTAATTGTTAAATCTAAAACATTTCATTTATATTCATATCTGCATCATTATCAGCACATAAACCCCAAAAAGGGATGTTATCCACTTCCCATTGGCTCACCACAGGATAAATATACCTGTACTGGTCATCAACATTACAAATGACTGGCTTATTGTATAAGACTCTAACTTTCCATATCATATCAACATATGAACATCATATGCTCAAGTCAGGTCTGTCATGCACTTACCTTCTCATGAGACAAACACTGCCAGCTATATTCAGCAACATGTTAGCTGTCAAGCTCAAGTCTTGCTGTTGGCAGATGAAATATTAATTATGATAGGCGTGGATCAGCAGCATCATCCATCATGGCACTAGTCCAACTTTAAAAGAACTTCAAAGTCAGTGTATATAAAACACCACAACAATAGTGTGTGTTCGACAACAAACCTTGGTTGTCTCGGAGCCACGAGTCACTTATAATGTGTGTAAAGGTAAACAAACACACACCCACTCTCTCTCTCTCACACACACACGCACGCAAATACACACACGCATTTATATACAGACTCACACACACGCATACATAGACTCACATTTACACTCAAACATATAAACACATTTATAAATACACACAGCTAGCGCTTGCCCTCCTCTCGTGCTAAGTAACGTTAGCCATTCTTCATATTTATGCACAACTAAACGCCTCCGTGAAGACGCATGAAACCTAAATGAATGAAGAAAGGAAGTAGTATCTTAAAAATACATTCTTACCTTTGGAATAGAGTGATTTAGGAGAACTGGGGTCGATATCGGCGCTCAGGAGAGATATAAAATCAGAGGGCATGCTAGCATGCTAAAGCCTCATGAGATCAGAGGAAACGACCCTATCACTCTCGGCTTAAAGAGCAATGCATATAGAAAGAGAGATGCTTTCAATCATAAAATCCTTATAAAGGGTTTACAGCACATGTATAATAGTGAAATTCACACTCAGGAACATTTTAATGTGTTTTTTTCTCCATCTGATTAGCTAGCCAGCCATTAGAGCCATTCACCTTTTTCAGCGACTCCTCCCCCCTTTCTGCGCATGCGCACGATTCCCGACTGTATCTGACAGAATATTATTATTTTATTTTATTTTTATTTTTTATTGCAGAATGTACAGAACAAGACAGGGAACAAACAACACTGTAAGACACTTCAATTTAGGTAAATACAGAGTTTGGATTTGAAGAAGAAGAAAAAAAAGAAAAAAAAGGGGGAAGGAGCAAGGGTAAAGACAAGCACATAGCCGGTATACATGAAATGAATGAAAATACTAAAAAAGTAAATATTTTGATAAAGAGAGACATAAAGTTTCAGACTTTCTATTACTTTTTTTTGAAGTATTTGAAGCTCTGAAACATTTGAGTAAAATCGCATAGAAATATATTAAAGGAAGGCTTACATTTTTTCCATTTACAAGTATGGATATGATATTTACCCATCAATAAAACAAAATTTACAACATCAATGAAGGGTAAGTTTAAATCACACTTAAAAAAGAGCACATCTTGTAGGGCTATAGGAGGAATTGTCTCCATTTTTACTGACAGCCAGCTATGTATATCAAACCAAAATTTTGAAGTAATCTGACAATAAAAGAATAGGTGATCGAGTGTTTCAGGACCAGAAGAACAAAAGCCACAAGGTTCCACCTCGAAATGAAATCGTTTCTGCATAAAATCATTTACTGGGTAAACCTTAAACATAATTTTGTAATGAGTCTCCTTGACCTTCGGACTAACTGGGTATGCCATATAGCAGGTAAAAGCTTTATCCTTCACTGAGGTTTCAACATCTCCCAAAAAATAGCACTGATAATCACCAGTGATAATACGTTTGAGTTCTTTGTAAATAAGTTTGTTATTACACTTTCTGTCTAAGAGGTCTACATTACATATTTTTAAAGAGGGAAGGGTATACAGGTCGAGATAAAGGATCAAAAAAACTACTTTGGATTATTCTTAGCAATCCAATGTGTATTGCATACCTTATCATAACCTTTAATTGTAATTCTAACTCTATATTTATTAATGAAATCATAATGAGACAAGAAATATCCATTATCATCTAATAAATCATGAATAAAAATAATGCCTTTACTATACCAATCAGTTTTAAACAGAGATTTCCTATTAATAACTATAGCCCTATTGTTCCATAGAGTGGAGAAATTATGGGTAAATATCATTTTCCAAAAAAGCAATACTTGTTTATGAAAATTTGATAACTTCAGAGGAATTTTACAGAGATCAAGATCACATCTCAAAACAAATTCAAGGCCGCCAATATTATTAAAAATGTGATTGGGAATATGGTACCATATTGAATGTGACTTTGCTAAACACTCTTTCAGCCATTTTATTCTGAAAGTACCAAGAAGAGATTCAAAATCAATGGCTCTCAAACCTCCATGTTCATACTCTTTAACCATGTGGAATTTACGTAATGTGTTTTATTTCTCCATATAAATTTAAATAAAATTGAATTCACTGATTTAACTACTTTTGGGGCAGTATACAAAGCATGCGATAAATAGATAAGTTTAGACATTCCCTCAATTTTAGTCGAGAGGATTCTACCCAATAAGGATAGGTCTCGAGATAACCAGTGATTTAGGGATTTCTTCATATTTTCTATCTTAGAATTGAAATTTGAATGTTCTCTATTAACAACATTTTTGGTAATCATAACCCCAAGGTACTTAACCTCCTTTTTCACTGGAATGCCCTCTATATCTTCTAAATCACAATTATGAATAGCCATTAATTCACACTTTCTAAAGTTTAGGGTCAGACCTGATGCCTTTGAAAAAATATCAAGTTGATCAATTACTAATGGAAGCGCCTCTTTATTTTTAAGAAATAAAAGGGTGTCGTCTGCAAATTGGCTTATAGTAAAGGTTCTACCGAGTATGTCTATGCCTACATGGTCCTCCATTTTCTTTATAGATAAAGACATCAATTCGACTGCAAGATTAAAAAGTAATGGTGAAATAGGACATCCCTGACGGATTCCTCGTTTAATTTGAATTCTGGGTGATGAACCTAAGTTAAGGGAAACGCTACTGAAAATATCATTACAGAACATGGAGATCACTCTACAAAACATAGGACCAAAGCCAAACATTTCTAGTGACTTAAACAGAGAAGGGTGTTCAAGGGTATCAAATGCCTTGAAGAAGTCCAGAAATAGAAGTAAACTTGTCTGAGGAATTAAATAATTATAATCAAGCATATCATGGACTAATCTAATATGACTGTGAATACTTCTCCCTTTGATAAAAGCCGATTGTGTTTCACTGATAATTGCATAAATGATAAATGCCTTTTTTAAGTCTATTTGCAAAAACATGAGAAAGCAATTTGAAATCACTACACAAAAGAGTTATTGGTCTCTTTATTATTGTTATTGTTATACTTTGGAACTAGAATAATTAAGCCATGCTTCATTGATGATGACAGTTCACCTTTACCTATACATGTTTTTAGTGCTTCAAAAACTAAGATTCTTATTTCGGGCCAAAAATGTTTATATAGTTCTACTGTGATGCCATCAATACCTGGGGACTTTCCATTAGACATTTGTTTGATTGCAATGTCCAATTCTGAAATCTCAATGTCAGCTTCCATCATATTTCTAAAATTAGAGTCTATTATAGGAACTTTATCTTTTAAGTATGAAAAGAAAAAATCACAATCTCTTTTTGTAAATTTTGATTTATATAAATCATTATAGAAGGAATAGATGTAATCATCAATATCTGTTTTCTCTTCACTTATACAGTTATTAATGCTTAGTTTATTAATGGTTTTTAAAGCTTGTTTATGTTTTTCTAAATTAAAGAAATATGAAGATTTTTCCCCCTCCTCTATCCACCTGGCTCTTGAGCGTATGAATGCTCCTTTAGCCTTTTCAGTATAAAAAGCATCCAGCTCTAAATGAAGAGAGTGAAGTTCTTTCTGCTCTCTCTCGCTAAGAATATCTTTATTACCAAAATAATTTAGTCTTGATAAAATTGTTATTTGCCTTGATTTTCTAAAATTTACAATTTGTTTCCCTTCTTTAATTGCCAATTTTTTAATGTTAAATTTAACCCATTCCCATTTTCCAATTGAAGTTAATTCAGGCATAGTTTTAAAATTGTTACTCATTAACAAAACAGATTTACAAAATAATTCACACTTTAACAGACTGTTGTTAAACTTCCAATGAGTTCTGGTAAATGGAGAACTGCCATTGCTCCTAAGAGAAAGTGAAATAGCACTGTGATCTGTTAAAA
The DNA here is from genome assembly GCF_051911475.1 of Siphateles boraxobius. Classification (NCBI taxonomy): domain Eukaryota; kingdom Metazoa; phylum Chordata; class Actinopteri; order Cypriniformes; family Leuciscidae; genus Siphateles; species Siphateles boraxobius. The sequence continues at coordinate 707,678 of NW_027509217.1, read as the reverse complement.
CTGAAGGAGAAATATCACAGTCACATGAGGAAGAAAGAAGATTACTAGTTATCAACCAAAAATCCAATCTAGAACGCTGAATGCGCCCTGAAAAAGACCCCCATGTAAATTGTTTCTTAAGTGGGTTCCTTACACGCCAAACATCAATGAGATCAAGAAACTGGGATATGTTATAGATTAGGGGGTTATAAGAAAAAGTGTTAAAAGGAGTGGGATACCTATCCTGCCATTCATCTGGAACAGCGTTAAAATCCCCTCCAATAATAATTTTGTCCGTAAAATATGTGCTCTTCCAGTCATCAATTCTTGTAGCCATATTCTGAAAAAACAACTTATTTGCGGCCTTGTTAGTGTAACCATAGATGTTGATCAAGATGTAATTACATACATTTACCTCAAGAACCACCATAATCCAGTGACCCTCGTTATCGCCTAAACTTGCAATCATTTTACTGTCCATTCGTTTAAACAAAAAGGCGACCCCTGCTGAGTGGGAAGCTCCATGAGGAAAAAAGCCTCTCCACCCCATTGTGACTTCCAAAATCTCACATCTACATCAGTTGAATGAGTCTCTTGAAGAAAGAAACAATTGACTTTTACTTGCTCCTTAATACAAAAAAGAAAAAGTGCCTTACGTTTAACATTACACATAATACCTCGAACATTTAAAGATAACAGAGAAAAAAACATTAACTTGAATGAGAATAATAATAATAAAAATTAAAAATAAAAAACTACTAGCTTTCAAATATCGTACCTCTTACACAGGCATAGTAACACATTTAAGGCCGATATAACGTATGAACACCATTAGTCCTGGACTACAATGAAAAAACGTTCATGTAATAATTTTCAGTTTTATCTTTGTATATAGAATTCTGAATGAAGTACCTAGTCCCCTACAATCGCATGATCTTTATCAAAGACGTTTACGTGCCTTGATATTCAGACACAGTCAGGCACATCACTGCGCTTAACGTGGATTAAGCTGTCACTCTCTGACCATTAATCACTGCGTATCCGTCGCGAAGGTATGCTTTCAAGTTTTTCTTTCTTGCCTCCTCCACTTTGGGCCATAGACGAGCATGAGCCTCCCTGTCATCCTTACAGAAATCCTCCCTAAAGCGGATTTTTCTCTCCATGCAAACCGGTGCATTCTTTGACATCTTCCAAATCACGTCGCGTAGCCTACAGTCCTCATGCCAAATTGAATGATGATTTGCCGATGTCTTGTGCCCTTCACTTTTTTGCCAAGACGATGAACTGTGTCCACAGTATTCTGTAGTTGTTCAGGAGAGTGGGGGACGATCTTTGAAAGAATATCAATCACGACACTTCTGACATCCTCGTCTTCTCTTTCTGGAACCCCATTAAGCCTCAAACACCATCTGCGTTTATTCCGGTCATGTTCCACGCATTTCTGTTTCAACATTTCGTTTTCCTTGTTTAAATGAGTCACCTGTGACTTCAACTTATCCACATCCTATTTAACGCCTTTTACCACCGTCGTATTGGCATCCAGAGACTCCGTAATTTTCACAATTGCATCAGTGTTTTCCTTCAGTTGGAACTCAAAGGCGCGAATATATTCTGAATTCTCGTCAAACTTACGACTGAGGCTTTGGATGGCGGCGAAAAGAAGGCTAGTGGAAATCTCATCCTTCTCCTGCACTGCTTTCGCTCTTTTGGGCCCAGGATTTTTTATAGGGGTGTGAGGCATTGTCTGCTGTCGAGTTTCTTTAACAGACGACACTTCAACCTCCATCACATCTGTTTCCTCCATGACAACACCTGAATCTGTTGACACACAAGCATGTTCTCCAGTTTTCCCCGCCATATCACTTCAGCGAGTGCACGTAGAAAGACAAGCGAAAAGTCTTACAAAAAACAAAAGTTCACACGAAAGTAGCAACAAAAAGCTTGAAAGCAAGTAAATGCAATACCCACAGACCAGGAATAAAACGGCCTTATACACAGATATATCAGAGCCTGTGTAAAGTTCGACTTGTCACTCCGCCATCTTGACACGCCCCCCCCCCCCCTGACAGAATATTATTGTTCGACTGTAACTGACAGTCAGTGTTAGACTTTGTCTTCATATTATTATTGAGTGTATCTGAATTATTATTTGGATATGATTATTTCCAGTGATTATTAGGCCTACATGTCCATTTATAACTATACATTGTTCCTGACACTTTTTTTATCAATTCACTAGTTTAATTTTATATATATATATATATATATATATATGTTCACGTACGAATCTTATAAAATGTATAAAGCATTTGCTTTGAGAAATTAACTGAACTGACTAATGTCATCTGTCTTAATTATCCTGTTTAAAGAGTAACTAAACACTAAAACAACTTTTTTTAGTTACTTATCTGCAAGAATGGAGCTTCATAAATGCTGTTCATTGATTCGAGTACATTTTTTGACATTTGGGTATAAAGTGTTTTACTTTTCAAATATATGGTGTAAAAACGTCTGAGTGCTGCCCTCTTCAGGTTAAACGGAAAGCTCCTGCAGTAGGGGTACTCTCTGACGTAGAATACTCTCTGACGTCACTCGGTCACGCCCTTGGTGCGAGCTCACCACGCCCTTGGCAGCCCCTGGTATAAAAGCATCTGGTTCCGTCAAAACCACTGTAGCGAGTCAGGAGTTGGAATTAAGAGTATTTAAAACGGATAGATATATATTAGCATATAGTTAGCATAGCATTTATATAGTTATTTTGATTATTCCGTGTAGCCTAGGTAGTTAATCTCGCCTATCGCTCCAGTGTGCAACCTGCATTTTACGTGGGATTGCTTCTCCAACGCAATGGAGGTGGAAATGGGCTTCTCCACACAGCTCGCGCTCCCAAACGCTGCTCTTCCTGCATGAACTCCACCACCGCAGCGGCGTCATGATGTGAGTGAGCATATATTTTTAATCACAATTTATGTTCATTCTTATTAGGCTAAAGTTAATTCTCTGGTGTCGACAAACGCGCCGGCGCGATTTGCGGATTATTTTTTTCACATGGCAGCAAAATATAATGAACGTAATAGTAATATTAATCCTGGAAAAAATTACCTCAAAATGACTGAATATAAGTATAATCGGATGCCGATCGCGATGCGGGAGTTAAGACAGCAGTTTGAGCTGGTGTCCACAGACAATTCACCCTCCTCCACTTCAGGTGAAGGTGGAGGAGAAAAGTTCTCGACTTCGAATGACCAGTGTTGCCAGATCTCGCGAGACAAATAAGCAACCAGGCCCGTGAAAACAAACACAAAACAAGCAACTTTTTCTCATAGACAGTAAAAGAGCTTTTTCTACGGAGCGCCCCTAGGTTCCAGGAAAAGAAAAATAGATAAACTGTGTGCACGGTTTTACAATCCGTGGGGACGGATAGTTTTAAACTGTGGGTACAGATTGTCAATTTACATCCATGTGGACAGATTGGTAAACTGTGCCCGGTTTTGTAAAACTGTGCACACGGTACAGTTTATTTTTCTTCTGTAATGAAGCTTGGCTGTCCATCTAGTGAAAAAATGTTGGTACTGCGGCCAAATAAAATCTTACTAGAAGCTCATTTTTGAGATATCAACCTAAAATTTGGAACACAACTTCTTCAGATTTTTGGCTTACATTTTCTTGCAGTTTTAGAGTAAAATATATTTTGTAATATATATATTTTATATAAAATATAAATAATTATATTTCTACATTGTTCATTTTCATAAATTTAAACTTATATCACTTTTTTCTGTTTCACTTTCATAATTTCATAATACTTCACTTCAACAATAATCTGGTAAATGTCTTCTTTAAAACAAAACCAAACCATAGGTCTATATTCCAAAGCATTCTTGAATTACAACCATTTAAGTTTGAATAGTGATTTTCATGTCTATGCGAAAAAAGGGGGAGTGACAGTTAAAGGGTTAAACAATATTAAATTATAATATCTAGATCTAGAATATCTAAAATATAATTAATATATAAAAACTCTCCTACAGTCCAGTCACCATCAGTCGCGACGGTCGCGACTCGCACGTATTTTCATTCAAACGTCACTCACTGACGTTTTCCTAACCAGAAAAAAAACCGATTGCCCTGCTCTACCTCTGATTGGCTAGTACTCATTGCCATCTGGGTCAGAGCCAATCAGAAGCAGGATGTGGGTGGGAAAAAACTCTATGTATAGGGAAAGGGGAGAGACAGAGGGAACAGGCAAGACAAACTCCTACGTTTAAATAACATATAGAAAATATATTCTTGACAACGAGCTGAGAACAAGCCCAAATAAGCAACTACACTTTAGAAACAAGCCCAAAAAAACCGCAACCCACGACTACCAATATTTGTAAGCGACTTTATAGAAAAACAAGCCCAAAGTCGCTTATAATAAGCGGACCTGGCAACACTGCAAATGACCGCTCTGTTGCAAAGCTACATGCGTCACTCCATTTTAGCTAGTTTGGCAGCAGCTGTCAGTGCGGGTCTCAGGTGCACGCCCCCCCTCGCTCAGCCCCGCCCTCGGTTCGTCCCCTCTATCTTCGCTGGGGTCTGCCCACTTTTCAAGCATTTTTCAAATATTGCCAGTGGGTGGAGTCAGGCTTTGACCAGGGGTTTAGGTAGCCTTTAATGCTCTTTGCAGCTACTGATGATCTCACTCTCTCCCCGCGTGACACAATCAGTGATGACGTCTGCTGTAAGTCGTTGGTCGTTCCTGATGATGATGTCACTTCCTCCCTGCGTGACGTACTCCTGGGACATTTTTGAAAAATTATATTTTATTTATGTGGTATGCTATGTCCACTGTAGTGACTCCACGACTCAGTTGTTTAGAAAATAAAATTACATGTATAGGCAAAAACAAAAGGATTTTTTTTTCATTCACCTATCTATTTTTAGGTTTCAGCATTTTTTTTAACCAAACTTTGAATAAAGATGATTCTCAACTAAAATATATAACAGAATGTATTGATATACTATTTTATTTTATGCAATATGTGGGTAAATGGCAATAAATGTGTTTTCCTATTCAAAACAATGTAGCCTATACAGACAATGTATCTAATCTGCATATTAATGTGTTCTTGGGGCAACATGTAATGAAAAAAGAAGTGATATATTAGGGAGTAATAATGGGAGAAATAATTGGTAACATTTTCCTAATAATATCTAATATTTCATTGGAATATTGATGTATAATTTCACTTGTGTCTCCCAGAATGCCTCATAAACATGCTGTAACTCCTGATGTCCTCTTGTGGAAGTATGAAATCAAGCCCTGTTCTAAAACAGAAAGTCATATATTTTGTTTGGAAACCCGTAACATTTTCCTGATATGTTGATTTACAACAAACAATTAGAAAATGATGATTACAAAATATTATCATATTTGCATAAGAGTGCTTAACGTGATCACTAAATGAATGTCAGTCATTTTTAAAGACCAGTCAGAAGTGTTTGTCCTGGTGAAACATTTAGAATCTCTGAAAAGTCCTGAATCTGCTCTTTACAGGACATCCAGTGTAAAACTGTGTGTTGTCAGAGAAATTCACTCAAATATAATGTAACAGTGGACTGAGTTTAGCTGTTCGGGGACGTTTTAATCTCATCGACAGACTCTGTCGTCCCATTTTAGCCACTTGTTAGCAACCGCCTTTTTCAAGACACGTAACAGCTTAATAAATCACGAGTGATGCATTTTATATCGTAGAATAAAACGTGAAAGTGTCTTGAGCTTGTGTTCACCACAGACCTTATTTCAGCCATTTAACCAAAACCCCATTCAAAAAATCCATTGACTTCGGGACGATGGAACCGGAAGTGCTAAAATGCAACTCGTTTTCGCGTTTTGGCCTACGAAGTGATGTCATACCTGCGCCACTCTCGTCCTGCCTGCCGCTGTAATCGAGTGAAGTACCAAACAGAAAGATGAAACGCAATATTCTCTTGAATCTCTCAGGAAAAGAGAGAAATCCGTGGGAGTTCCTTCAGGAATCTTCAAAGCAATCTCTGCGACAGCGGGATAACGAGCTGCTCTGGGAATATGTGGCACTTTCACAGAGAAGACATGAAATACGGAAGAGTATGAGATTGTCTATCAAAAAATATAAGGTGTAGGTCAAAGATTTCAAATGTTTTCATCTCCCTAGCAGTCGTTTGTTTATTAATTTTAAACAGCTGTTTCTAAAATTAGTTATGAATTTAAAAATATATAAACGAGACTTCCGATTCATTAGCCACTATAGGTAAATACCTAGAATAATAGGTAACCATATGCACGTATGCTCCGCCCATAGAACATTTTTCACGAATATGCACGTATGCTCCGCCTGTTGGAACACTTTTTCATAAATATGCATGTATGCTCTGCCCATAGAACAGTTTTTCATAAATATGCACGTATGCTCCGCCCATTGGAACAGTTTTTCATAAATATGCACGTATGCTCCGCCTGTTGGAACAGTTTTTCATAAATATGCACGTATGCTCCGCCCATAGAACAGTTTTTCATAAATATGCACGTATGCTCCGCCTGTTGGAACAGTTTTTCATAAATATGCACGTATGCTCCGCCCATAGAACAGTTTTTCATAAATATGCACGTATGCTCCGCCTGTTGGAACAGTTTTTCATAAATATGCACGTATGCTCCGCCCATAGAACAGTTTTTCATAAATATGCACGTATGCTCCGCCTGTTGGAATAGTTTTTCATAAATATGCCCGTATGCTCCGCCTGTTGGAACAGTTTTTCATAAATATGCACGTATGCTCCGCCTGTTGGAACACTTTTTCATAAATATGCACGTATGCTCTGCCCGTTGGAACAGTTTTTCATAAATATAAACGTATGCTCCACCCGTTGGAACAGTTTTTCACGAATATGCACGTATGCTCCGCCCATAGAACAGTTTTTCACAAATATGCACGAATTATCCGCCCGTTGGAACAGTTTTTCACGAATATGCACGTATGGTCCGCCCATAAAACAGTTTTTCATGAATATGCATGTATGCTCCGCCCATTGGAACAGTTTTTCATAAATATGCACATATGTTCCGCCCGTTGGAACAGTTTTTCATAAATATGCACGTATGCTCCGCCCGTTGTAACAGTTTTTAATAAATTTGCACGTATGCTTCGCCCATTGGAACAGTTTTTCTTAAATATGCATGTATGCTTTGCCCATTGGAACAGTTTTTCATAAATTTGCACGTATGCTCCGCCCATTGGAACAGTTTTTCATAAATTTGCACGTATGCTCCGCCCATTTGAACAGTTTTTCATAAATATGCACGTATGCTCCGCCCATTGGAACAGTTTTTCATAAATTTGCACGTATGCTTAGCCCATTGGAACAGTTTTTCATAAATTTGCACGCATGCTTAGCCCATTGGAACAGTTTTTCATAAATATGCATGTATGCTCCGCCCATTGGAACAGTTTTTCACTAATATGCATGTATGCTGCGCCCATTGGAACAGTTTTTCATAAATTTGCACGTATGCTCCGCCCATTGGAACAGTTTTTCATAAATTTGCACGTATGCTTAGCCCATTGGAACAGTTTTTCATAAATATGCACGTATGCTCCGCCCATTGGAACAGTTTTTCATAAATATGCACATATGCTCCGCCCGTTGGAACAGTTTTTCACGAATATGCACGTATGCTCCGCCCGTTGGAACAGTTTTTCACGAATATGCACGTATGCTCCCCCCATTGGAACAGTTTTTCATAAATATGCACATATGCTCTGCCCGTTGGAACAGTTTTTCACGAATATGCACGTATGCTCCGCCCATAGAACAGTTTTTCACGAATATGCACGTATGCTCCGCCCGTTGGAACAGTTTTTCACGAATATGCACGTATGCTCCACCCATTGGAACAGTTTTTCATAAATATGCACGTATGCTTTGCCCATTGGAACAGTTTTTCATAAATATGCCCGTATGCTCCGCCCATTGGAACAGTTTTTCATAAATATGCATGTATGCTCCACCCATTGGAAAAGTTTTTCATAAATATGCACGCATGCTCTGGCCGTTGGAACAGTTTTTCATAAATTTGCACGTATGCTTCGCCCGTTGGAACAGTTTTTCATAAATATGCATGTATGCTTTGCCCATTGGAACAGTTTTTCATAAATATGCCCGTATGCTCCGCCCATTGGAACAGTTTTTCACATTTATGCATGTATGCTCCACCCATTGGAACAGTTTTTCATAAATATGCACGTATGCTCTGGCCGTTGGAACAGTTTTTCATAAATATGCACGTATGCTCTGGCCGTTGGAACAGTTTTTCATAAATTTGCACGTATGCTTCGCCCATTGGAACAGTTTTTCATAAATATGCATGTATGCTTTGCCCATTGGAACAGTTTTTCATAAATATGCCCGTATGCTCCGCCCATTGGAACAGTTTTTCATAAATATGCATGTATGCTCCACCCATTGGAACAGTTTTTCATAAATATGCATGTATGCTCCACCCATTGGAACAGTTTTTCATAAATATGCACGTATGCTCTGGCCGTTGGAACAGTTTTTCATAAATTTGCACGTATGCTTCGCCCGTTGGAACAGTTTTTCATAAATATGCATGTATGCTTTGCCCATTGGAACAGTTTTTCATAAATATGCCCGTATGCTCCGCCCATTGGAACAGTTTTTCACATTTATGCATGTATGCTCCACCCATTGGAACAGTTTTTCATAAATATGCACGTATGCTCTGGCCGTTGGAACAGTTTTCCATAAATATGCACGTATGCTCTGGCCGTTGGAACAGTTTTCCATAAATATGCACGTATGCTCTGGCCGTTGGAACAGTTTTTCATAAATTTGCACGTATGCTTCGCCCATTGGAACAGTTTTTCATAAATATGCATGTATGCTTTGCCCATTGGAACAGTTTTTCATAAATATGCCCGTATGCTCCGCCCATTGGAACAGTTTTTCACATTTATGCATGTATGCTCCACCCATTGGAACAGTTTTTCATAAATATGCACGTATGCTCTGGCCGTTGGAACAGTTTTTCATAAATATGCACGTATGCTCTGGCCGTTGGAACAGTTTTTCATAAATTTGCACGTATGCTTCGCCCATTGGAACAGTTTTTCATAAATATGCATGTATGCTTTGCCCATTGGAACAGTTTTTCATAAATATGCCCATATGCTCCGCCCATTGGAACAGTTTTTCATAATATGCATGTATGCTCCACCCATTGGAACAGTTTTTCATAAATATGCATGTATGCTCCAGCCATTGGAACAGTTTTTCATAAATATGCACGTATGCTCTGCCCGTTGGAACAGTTTTTCATAAATATGCACGTATGCTTCGCCTATTGGAACAGTTTTTCATATAATATGCACGTATGCTCCGCAAATTGGAACAGTTTTTCATAAATATGCACGTATGCTCCGCCAATTGGAACAGTTTTTCATGAATATGCACGTATGCTCCGCCCATTGGAACAGTTTTTCATAAATATGCACGTATGCTCCGCCCATTGGAACACTTTTTCATAAATAAAAATATATAAAAAAACCAAAAGGCAATCCATAAACAAGAATCAAAACAATAAAAGGCAAGAACACAGACCTCCAAAGTGGTGTGACGAATAACAACGACTCCGTGACATGGACTTGACACAGACAGGGTATTTATACACAGAACTTAACAATGTAATGAGAAACAGCTGCGTGCAATGATGAGTGATGAGAACAGACAAAGGATCATGGGAAATGCAGTTCCAGAATGAATGGTGACAGTAAGGGAAAGAGACCTCTAGTGGACACCCGGGGAAACACAACCCAACACTGTGACATCCAATTGATTCCCCACAGACGAATCAAGTCCCGCCCACATTTGTTCTCTTTCCAGAAGCGTTTCACTCAAATATACGACACAATAGAGAAGGAACGACGAGCGCAACTTCTGTTGCATGCTGACTTTAACCAATAACATAGCATTTAACTTAACCAGCATTAGCACTGGTACAAAGCACTGCTACTTGAATCGCTTAAATTAACCATCAACCAGTCATTTGATATTCATGCAATTCTTCAGTTGATGATGGAAGATGATGATATGCAGGATTTTCGTCTTGTTGTAACTTAAACACAACAACAAGTTGAGAGAGCACCATAAAACCTCATTTCAATTCAACAAGACCTTTAAATTCCTGGCAATATTGTGCAATAATAGAAAACTTTTTGGAAGGATATGGTCATGAAAGGAAAGTGTCTCGAGCAAAAAAAAATTCAAATAAAATAAAAGTGTTGCAAACAAACTTTGTTTTGAAGCAGAAAATAAAATATTTTTAGTTATAGTTTCTCTGTCATGTCAATTTCTAATAGACAATAATTTTCTCATTGAATATCCCGTCTCACAATGAAATATGTCATATTAAATATGTCATATAAGTAAAATGGCTTGTGAATTGTGTTTCATGTTGACTTGAAAAGATTTGAATGGATCATGGTTAACATATTGTAGAGTACTTGGCTTTAATGAGAGTACAGGCTATTAATGGCAACAAAGTGCTTTTTGAGGGAATCATGATGACCATTTTGGATCAACAGATGGAAGATCTGCTCAGCTGTGGATCTGCTGACGTTAATCCAATTTGGCACCACATACCTGTGAGGATCAGCCTTGGCATGCCTTAAAAACAAGCACAGTAACAGACCTGGTGATGTCCCAAAACTGAGATCTGTCTCAATCAACTAACATACATTTTTGTTTAAAATGGATATCTTTAATTGTATTATAGCCACAGAAAGTCCAACACTGACCTTCACATTCATTAGACTGATCCATTTATTTGTGTATGGATGTGTTCAATCATTAAATACCAGTTAGTCATTCAGCTTTCATTAATTCATTGCTATAGGAGAGGAAGAATTTTCTAAACTCGTTAAATCATCTAAATCAACAAGATTTTAGACCCTATACCGACTAAGCTACTGAAAGAGATGCTTCCAGAGGTCATAGATCCTCTTCTTAATATCATTAATTCATCTTTGTCATTAGGATACATACCAAAAACTTTTAAGATGGCTATGATGATTAAACCGCTTGTTAAAAAAACGCACTTGATCCTACAGAATTAGTCAATTACAGGCCGATCTCAAATCTACCTTTTCTGTCAAAGATACTAGAAAAGGCAGTATTTTCACAATGTGTTCTTTTTTGAAAGAAATGCTATCTGCATGGATTTTCAGTCAGGATTTAGACCGTATCATAGTACTGAGACAGCTCTCATTAAAGTCATAAATGATTTGCTCTTATCATCCGATCGTGGTTGTATCTCTCTATTAGTGTTACTTGATCTTAGTGCTGCATTTGACACTATCGACCACAACATTCTCTTAAATAGACTAGAAAACTATGTTGGCATTAGTGGAATTGCACGAGCATGGTTTAAATCATACTTATCTGACCGTTATCAGTTAGTAGTAGTAAATGAAGAGATGTCTTATCGATCACAAGTTCAGTATGGTGTACCACAAGGCTCAGTACTAGGACCGCTGCAGTTCACTCTGTACATGCTACCTTTAGGAGATATCATTAGGAAGCATGGCATTAGTTTTCACTGTTAGCTGATGATACTCAGCTCTATATTTCTTCACGCCCTGACGAAACTTACCAATTCACAAAATTAAGGGAATGCACAGCTGATAAAAAAAACTGGATGACTAGTAATTTCCTACTACTTAATTCTGAAAAAACATAGATTCTAATTATTGGACAAAAAACTTCTTCATGTACTAACCTAGAATACTGTCTAACACTTGATGGCTGCTCTGTCAAGTCCTCGTCGTTGGTTAGGCCGGATCGTATTAAGGATTTTCTGTTAGAACGGTGTCGTGTTAGCAGCCCCTAAGTTAATACCTAATGATTGTTGCAACGTTAGTGAATTAATCAAAACTAACTTTAGCTGGATAATAACTTTTACTCTAGAGCTGCTGTAAAACCAAAACAATCTCTGTTACTTTAATTTCCTATTATCACTGTAAAGCTGCTTTGAAACAATCTATACTGTTAAAAGCGCTGTATAAATGAAGGTGACTTGACTTGACTATAACTCCTCTAGCTCAAAGTGTTTGCATTGTCCCATTCTGAAATGTGTCGGAGAGCAACACAAGCACACATTGCATTCTCAACATTGCCACAAGGGGGCGATTGTTGCCGTAAACCATCTTTAATGGTCAGTTTCCTCTTTTAGGCCGACTATCATGACAATTTGAGGAGAAGTCTTTCCAGGCGAGTCAGTTAATTTGGTGGCTATCTTGGGAGTTTAGTCACTTCAATCAGGCAAATCCAACAGTAGCGTCATGATGCCGTCATCAAACATCAAGAACTAACACCAGGCTGTGATTTTGCAGATTGGTCCTTTTCTTTGGAAGACGAGAATTATTTTTATTAAAGCCGCCATATTGGCCGTTGCCTATTTACCGTAAGACCAGTGGTCCGTCGACCGTCTCAGATATAGCCTTGTTTCTGATATTTTATTGAGTGTTCATCAGAGGACTTTTGTTGCACTTGAACCACAAATACACACAAAAACAATTGAATGGATTCGAGGAGTTTTTTGGTTTAAATTTAAAAAGTAACAAACCTTCCCTCGCAGGCTCAATTTGACCCCCATGGGAATGAATGAAATGCAAGGAATGCTTCAGTACACATAGAAAAACCTAAAAATGCTAAAAAAAAAACCTTGACCAAAAACCAAAAAAAATATTTTATAATGTCTACATTTGTCTCTGAATGCTATTGAATGAACTGACTTTAGCACCCAGAGGAACAGCTCATTTGCTCCATATAGAGCATATATAAACCTTTGCAAATCATCTGTTTCGAACCAGTGATTCAGAGTGCGTATCAAACTGCCAAGGTAACATGATTTTCAATCGAAATGTCAATAGTTTGCCCCTAGGGGGCGATGATTGACACCTTCAATAAAACTTTTTCAATTAGTAGGGATGCAGGATATATGTTCATTTTTAATGCTATCGTTATCGGTCCAATAAGAAAATTTGGCCAATATATTAAAGCCGATAAATAATGGATTATTCCCTTTAGCCGAGGCACTTCAGATGCGCACTGTTCAACATGATGGGTTTGAATTGCTTGAAATATGATTGGAATCACTTAAAAAAAGGAAAATACAGTTATGTGCTGTCATATAAGCTACATAAAAATATAACGAGAACATTATAATTGTGTGTTTGGGACATGGCTTTTAATGGTGAAACTTTTGTTTTTGTAATCAGGCTCTCAGAAATTATACAAAAATTTGGATTTAGATTTATCGGCCAATATATATTGGATATCGACTTTCAAGCATAAAGAATTATCGGTAATCGGTATTGGCCAAAATTTTTATTGGTGCATCCCTAGCAATCAGTTTGTAAAAAAGTGTTTTTTGCATGTTTGGGCTGAGTTTTCGCCGAAAACATTTTCCAAAGAAATTGGTTAGATTGATTCAAAGCTTCGAAAAGCTTAGTTTCTTGAATCACTGAGTGGAACGCGTCAAATTTGAGATGAAGTCAATGTTTATAGCGCTAGCTTCCTGAATTACGGCACAGACATTTGAAAGTTACTTTATCGCCCCCTTGAGTCCTGGAGTTGTTACTACCCGACTGAACTTTAATGGGACCATGTGCTAAGCATCTGTACTCAGCCAAAATTTGGCCTTCAACTACTACGACTATTAGCCAATGGCTGTTCAATGCTTAAAATCTTTAAATATATATATATATATATATATATATATATATATATATATTGAACAAAAATGAATTATAATCATCTAAACTCAGATATTCCTCTTTTTTTCCTCACTTCATCTTATTTCCAAGCCTGTTCTGAATCAGTACACCTCTGCTTCTCTACACTCTAAAAAATACTGGGTCGTTTAAACCCAATTTTGGGTCAAATATGGACAAACTCAAACATTGGATTAAAAATGTAATAAAAAAATGTAACCTAATGGCTGAGTTTGTCCATATTTGACCCAAAATTGGGTTAAAATAACCCAGCATTTATTTTTAGAGAGTATGTAAACCCTTTTTATTGTCTAAGGACGCACCCCACCCTCGCTGTCTTCCCGTTTTGGTGTGTCATGCAGTTGTGTAGTGGCTGACTGCGTTTCTCTAGCGGGACTCTTCATGTGTCAGTGTTGTGCGCGCTGCAGTGACAATAGGAGTGAATGTGTGACTGTGCATGTAGGGGTGGGGAAGAGAGAGAGAGAGAGAGAGAGAGAGAGAGAGAGAGAGAGAGAGAGATAGTGTACACGAGACAGGAGGCGCTCCCTCTAATCCTGGCTGCGACGCCAAACAGCATTGCACCGGCACCTACAACAGACTTAATGGAGGCTCAGGCAGACTCTAGTGCTGCAGGTAAGAGCTAACATTTCTTCAGACGCATTTAAACACACACACACCCATTGCATTCAATAGCCCGCTGTACGAGCCGCCACCATGTCCTTTATTCTCCAGCGCTCAGACAAAGCAGGCAGTCAGAGAAGCCGGTGCTCAGCATTCATGCACATGAGACAAGGCACAGCAACTTGGATGCATGTATGTTGGAGGCTTATGAATTATAGCAATACGATTACTATAGCTCAAACACGAATAAAAGTCAAAGGTCATGAGCGAGAGGGATTTTTGAATGCAATTATTTGGAGAATTTGACATTGAGTTGCATCTTTGCAGCGGATACTTTGGGACAATGGGACTTGGGTACCACTGGGGGATGCTAAGAAAATAGCTCATTTCGGTATGTCTGGTTTAGATGGAGAGCCTTTTGGAATTAACCAATGTATAGCAATCCCTGCAGCAATATTTGCATGACTTGCACGCACAGAAAGAGAAGCAGCCAGCAGGATCTGTGTGTGTGTGGGCTAATGAGAGGTGTGTGAAGGGAGGGATGACCCGCAGACTGCGGAGAACAGGCGCAGCTGGAAAACTCCCTATACCATCACATAATAGATTCTTCACATGTGGGATGTTATGGAACGGATAAAAAAAGTTTATGTACTGAGAAATTGGATTAATCTGTTAAATATAATTGGATGTAACCTTTTGCTGCTTCTGTCTTCTCACAAAGTCTGTTTTTTTAGGTCAGTCAATTTAATGTTAATTTAGTGTGAATCATTTTTTTTATTTTTTTTATTAAATAATGTGAAATAACTAACACAATTTGTCATGCATTCTGACCTGTATGTAAATTTCTTAATGTGATTTCCCGTTTGGCCCAGATGTTTTTGCGAGTCCACAGTCAGCTCAGCCCCAGCTGCTACTACAGGAAAAGAGCCTCGCAAAACCACACAAAATACCACAGACAGAATACAAGAACACATGCTTTTCCTGTTCATCTTAATTACCCTCATTACGCCATTTTAAAGGTTCCTAATGTTTTTTTGGAAACTCCTACAATAGATTTACTTGCACTTGCATCCAAGGTAAAAAAAAACACTATACATGGCAGAATCAGCTCTTTCTCACAGTGTCTGAAAACAGTTCGATCAAGGATTCAGTCTTTCTAAACCCCACCTTTCCGAGAGCTGCTCTGCTCTGATTGGTCAGATGGCCCAGTCTGTTGTGATTGGTCAGAAACCAAACGGTCACTATCATTTCTGAATCTCAGCTCTTGATACACAGTGATACGAACAGTAACGATGGCTAAACTACAGATAAACTACAGTGTTTGAGGGAGGAGCAAAGAGACGCTGTTTAGCCAATCAAGACCATAAACTGACATTATGCAAATTAGTTACAAACCGACGCAGGTTCAGCAGGAAGTGAGACGGGAATTACTGACGACTCATTTCAGCAGTTCAGAAAAAGCATAATAGGGGAATTGTAAATATTTCTATCTACGTAATGTATTGAGATATAGTCAGTTTTAGGGTGAGTTCTATATATTATCATTTTTTAAATAAAATGGTATTAAGAGCAAAAAAAAAATATTTATAAAATAAATATAAAATATAGGGTAAAATGTTTGTGTTCCAAAAATACAGAGGTAGATCCAGTCGTCCACTTGTTTTCATGTCCCATGTGTGTAATTGAACTGCCTTCAACCGTATAAAATGCTTGTCTGCTTTGACTGCTGCCGTCAGAAATCAATAGATGGCTGGAAGCTCTTCACACAGTCAGTAAAACACAAGCATCTTCTGTTTCACTTCTTTGGCAACCGCTGGCAAACCCCATTAGAGAACGGGACATGAGCAACACCCTAGCGACCGCATAGCAATGCTACGGCGAATAATGTGCTTACAAGTACCCAGCACCCTCTGCAACTGCATCGCAACGACCTGGTTACCACCCAGAGCACACCAATATTGTGGCAATGGCCAAAAAATACACATTATAAATGATCATATATTATAAAGCGGTTTGTTCCAGTCCTTGATTCTGATTGGCCGATAGCTGTGTTTTACTATAAAACAAAGGTTCACCCCTAGCAACCACTCTTAGCTACGTAAACATATATTCTCATTGATATTATCTATAAATTACAGGAACGTCTGTCTGTCTGTGTGTCTATTATTCACATATCTCTCGAACCGTTAGTCCGATAGATTTCAAACTTGACAGGTGTCTTGCTACGGGCACGAGTAAGTGCAGTGCCAAGTTTGAGGTTGTTTGGATTAGAAATGCAAAAGATACCGTTAAATATATCGGTTAAAGAAGCACTGGTTTAAAAATAAACATTCTGACATAAACACTCTGTCAGCTAAACATTAAGTTAGCTACACGGTTTACTTCTGAATATTATATTTTATTCATGGCCATCATTTATAGTAGTCTATTCACAAGCTGTTTGCTCAAGCGTAGCGTTTTTTCGGAGTTCACTGTGTCGCTGCTCCCTGAATCGTCGCGCTTATTCATTTGCGGATGTTAATTGAATCTGCAAGTCAGCTACACTGTTTACTTCTGAATATTATATTTAATTCTGGTGCGCTTAACGTTATCGCTACTGTTTAATAGTAGCCTATGCTATTCACCAACTAAACATATCCTATGCAATGCGTATACAGTCTCTTTCACGGCCATCATTTGTAGTAGCCTATTCACAATACAATGCAAAAAGATGCATCAACAAACTTAATTTGGTCAATTTAAAAACATGTTCCTTCATTCTCCCAGTGTCAAATTGGTGTAACACCCCCACCCAGTGGGCTTATATATATTATAAGATATATTATAATGTATATTATGAGACATATATATATATATATTTATTTAAAGATGTTTACTTTAAAAAACGAAGAAAAATCATTCACTGGCTTTGTCACCATGGTTACTCGATGAGGTACGACTACGAGTAAATGTCCAGGTAAGACACCTCTGGCCACTGGCTGGGGTTGTTACACCAATTTGACACTGGGAGAATGAAGGAACATGTTTTTAAATTGACCAAATTAAGTTTGTTGATGCATCTTTCACGCTCTATGGCAGAAAGGGTGGACATATAATTACTTGACATGTTTAATCTTAGTGATTTCTTAAGTTATTCACGCATGCCGGCTGTGTACAGACGTTGGTTTGTGCCGTTATTTTGTATTGAAGTCTATCGGAAGTCTAGTTTGTTTTCCCCTAAAAAGGGGCGGGGACGAAATTGACAGTTAAGTTCCTGGATGTGCGTATTAAAGGTGCTCTAAGCGATGTCGGGTGACATCACTTCTTGTTGACGTTCGAAGTATTGTCCAACAAAACGGAGGCTAGCTCGACCTCGATTTTCCTCCAGGTCAGTCCTATATTCGTAGTAAAAAAATCTGTTTGAATGTTCCCATGTCGTCATTTGTCAGTCGCGTTTTGCTTCTCCCTGGTCACAATTTTCAATCCTATCTATATAAAAGTCTTCTCTACTGACTGACTCACTCATCTTTGTCGCCATCTTAAAGCGAAATAATGTAACTTCTGCTGCTGTTCATGGTCAGGGACTATGTTTTGCAGCGGAAGGAAGGCTTTTAGTGATTTTACTTCATGAAAGTTGCATTGATACATGTTATTTGGCTTTAATATTTGTATTTTGTGGTAACCATTTTATAATCTATGTTCTTTGATTTCTCTGTAGAGCCACTTAGAGACAGAGAGTTCCAGAAGCTTCTGAAGTCCTCCAGCTCCGCCAGTCTCACCAGCGAGGCATCCCACAATGCCTCAGGAGAGCATGTTGGCACCCCGGCCCATCATGGCAGCCAGGTGCTGATCACAGAGAAACGACGTGAGTGAAACCGTCGAGGACACGTCTGGGTCATATTCTAGCCACAATCGAAAGAGTTAGATTTTGTGCAACATAAATTAAGACCATTAAGATTGTTTTCTATGTCACAGCATTTTCACTACAATAGAGCTTAACATTGACCTAGATTAATAAATGGTTTAAAAATTGTCTCCATGTAATTTATTTTCTTTTGATTTGTGGGAGAAATATAAGCCAGACACATTTACATTCATCCAATAATAGAGCTGCACGATTCTGGAAAAATTACGAACCACAATTTTTTTGTTGTTGTTTCAAACAGAGATCACAATCCTCCACGATTCTATACACACAACTAAACAAAATAACCTAATTTACTAGAGGTTCGGGCAAAAAGTAAATTGCTGCTGTCTGTTTAAAATGTTTAATTAATCTGAATTCTTTTCGAAATCATGAATGATTCAATGACTGACTCATAAATAATGACACTTTTTTTTAACAGTCACTTGACGCCACCTACTGGTGTAACGATGTAATGATTTAACCGTTGAAGCATCAAGTTACTTTCTAAAGGTGATTTGCTCTGTTTTGATCACTACTGTAGACATCAGTGTTTAAATCTGAACTATAAACTTCTCTCCCAGTTGTTCTGTGATAATTTGAATTATCGTAAAACAGAAATAATGATACTGTGATGTTGAAAAGACTGTCTGTGAAGCCGTTTCATATCTATTCATAACAACGGCTCTCTCTGGATCAGAATCAGGTGCGATTTTATCAGAGGTTTAATAGACAGAGTCGAATCATAGTCATTTAGTAATGAGAGCTTGAATCGAGATCACGATCTTTTAACGATGAATCGTGCAGCTCTATCCAATAGTTCACACGTCTGAGCGAAGAACAGTGTGATTGCTGTTAACCAGTGGTCTGGCCTCAGTGACGATGTCTTGTGCCCGATCTCAGAGCCTCTCAGCAGTGTGTCGTCTCTGGAGGTGCACTTTGACCTCCTGGACCTGACGGAGCTCACAGACATGTCTGACCAGGAGCTCGGGGAGGTTTTCGCCGACTCGGACGAGGAGAACCATACAGAGTCCCCAGCCAGTGAGTCAACTCACTCTTTATTTAGCATATCAGATTTGAAGTTAAATAACTATTTAGCAAAATCCTTCCAGTCCTCAGAAGATAGAGTGATGCAGAAATGACACCAAGCCGGCGGTTCGCATCACACAAGTCTCGATTAGCCAGAGCTAAAGGTCTGGACTCCATTACAGCTTTCATTGGCTGAGGACTGTCTGAACGACATGAAAAGCGACCAATCACTATTCGTTTTGGTCAGCGTCATGTTTAGGGGCATGACAATGTGAAGTCGATGTCCCTACAATAAAAGACCGTTCTGTAAAACTTGTGGAAAAGTCGTACGCAAAGCCTCCATGAGGGGGTTTGGGGTCATGAGGATTAATCAGACAACGACTTTGAAACTATCGAAACGTTTCCCATTTAATGTGCCTTATGCATCTGACGTTCAGCCAACAGTCCATGGCTGAAACAAGCATCACTCTGGTTCCCTCGACAAAAAGCCAATCTTTCAATTTATTATTATTATTATTACAATGACTATTGCAGGAAATAAGCTCTGGGATCAACAAAAGTTTTTCATTCTTATTGTGATTTAAAGTCCCCATGTAGTCAATTTTATGCCTTAAAACCCATCTCCAAAATGACATATTTAATTGTTTTATCCTTGAAAAAAAAGTCTTCATGCCTTTAAAATATCTTGAATGTAACTCGACACCCTTGCCTCATTTAGTATTCGTGGTGTTATGAATATGCAAATGAGCCCCGCCTCCACTCACTCTCTCAGCTCAGAGATCCACTGGTTGACGATCACACGTTGATCTGATTGGTTACAAGGTAGTTTGTGACGTCAGAAACACCAGCGATTTCAAACCGTGTTTTTGAGACTGTCTTTGGTTCACTGCAGTTTTAAGGAGAAAATACTCAGCAATGCTGTCGACTTATGAATTTACACATGGCTTGTCTTAAAGCACATTAAAAACACCACATAAACAACATTTAAAACTTGATTTTCACCACATGGGAACTAATAAAATATAATCTTCACATATAAACAACGTTTATGATTTTTGAAGCCTTAATACAATTGCAAGAAGTAAAAAGCTGAAGTTAGACTATAAATTAACTATACCATTATTTAAATAATGTGTCATTTATGACTGGTGTTTCAATCTTTATTTAAAATCTACAAGTTAGAACAGTTTGCAAGAGAGCAAGTATAATCCCACTAGTGTTTCTTTTTCGGTGTGACAACGTTTAATGTCCACAACAATAGTCCCATTCAGCTTCTTGTTAACAAAATACTTTTTTCAAGAGTGGGGTTTTACTGGTGTATTTTATTTCATAGAACAAAATTAGAAAATCTCTTGAGCTTCTGTTAACCAAAGACATTATTTCAGGCATTTAACCAAAAATCCATTGACTTTGGGACAAGGGAACCGGATGTGCAAAAATGCTTGCTAGTTTCTGTGTTTTAGGACTCATTCCGGCAGCACTCTATTGTTTACGACACAATGTTCACTGTGTAGCAAGACAAAGAAAACAGATGATAACGTTTTGAGTAGAGAATGTTGTATTCTTGGTGGCTTGTACAGTCGGTTCCATCGAATTCTACACTGAGCACATTATTATTTGATTAAGTTCTTTGCTCAAGTGCACAAATATGTACATATTAAATATTTAAACTATGAGGCAATGTCAGTGCATCCTCAACTCTGAGCAATATAAGCATGAATTTAAATTACCTTAAATTTTGAATAACTGAAGTTATGTGAATAACATTTGTCTTGGCCCAATTTGGCATTGCTTAAAATGGGCGCTGAGAAGTGATCACAATGACAGCGAATAAACCAAAGGTCATCTAATGTTATTACTTTTGGTTGTTAGTTTGGTTTGTTAGGTTTTGGTTAAATTGCTGAAATAAGGTCTGAGGTGAACACAAGCTCAAGACACTTTTACGTTTTATTCTACGACATAAAATACATCATTACTGCCCCACTTGTGATTTATTAAGCTGTTACGTGTCTTGAAAAAGGCGGTTGCTAACAAGTGGCTAAATGGGATGACAGAGTCTGTCGAGGAGATTAAACGTCCCGAACAGCTAAACTCAGTCCACTGTTACAGTCTCGTTATGCTTATAATTGTGCTCTTATAAACTAGTTTAACTCAAACTTTATGGGAAAATGTGTTTAGATATAAACTGAAAGCGTTGTCGGAAGCTTAGGGATGGTGACGTTGAATTCGTGGGACCGTTTATAGCCTACCTTTAGCTTTTTACTTCTGGCGACTGCATTTAGGCTTCAAAATTCATAAAAGTTGTTAATCTGTGGCAATTGTCTTAATGGGCAAACAAGCAAGTATCAAACTTTTGTTGATCACAGTGCAATAATCCAAAAAGCCTTTGGGAAAATCCTATTGGGTTTTTCTCGAGGGAACCAGCGTGATGCAAACTGCCGGTTGGCCTACAATGTGACGTCATTCCTGCATCACTCTAATAGTAGTTACCTCTTCATACCAGAACTGATCTTAACTGAACACCAACTATGTCTGTCGCTCATTTTGCCTCAGATTACCAGCTCTCATTGAAAGTGGTTGCTTTGTTACTGCAAATCCCTTTCTGTGAGAAGTAAAACAGATATAAATTATATGAACTCTATTCCAAAACCTAGTGAGCAGCTTTGCGTTCTAGGCAGCAATCTTCTAAAGCATGATGGGACCTCATTAGTGACGGGTTTAAAGATCTCTCTGTAATTGACCACTCACACCGCTACTCTTGACACCATTGTCCACAGGTCAAACCGTTTCAATATTACCATTAACCTTTCGAGTTGTAACAACAAGACAAAGACATTTCATGAGATTAAAACCTAAACGTTATGTATGCCCTTTTCCCTAAAACCATGGGTGTTCAATCCTGCTACTGGAGGGTCAACGTCCTGCAAAGTTCAGCTCCAACCTGCCCTGAACAGACTTGCTTTGATGTTTCTTGTGACCTTGAATAGCTGGTTCAGGTGATTAATTTTGGTTGGAATTAACCTGGACAGTGGTCTTCCAGGAAAGAGTGCCTAAAACCACCCTCTCATGATGCTACCCACTAATGCAGGGATAGCCAACCCTGTTCAACACACTCTTAAGAAATCCTGAACACCTGGATTAGCTGGTTCAGGTGTGTTTGCTTAGGGTTGTAACTAAACTCCGCAGGATGGTAGCCCTACAGAGGTAGGGTTGCTACCCCTGTACTAATGCTTTTCCTATGGAAGTCAAATCAGTGCAAGACACTTGTGCCAAGAGGTGGATTGAAATGCTTGTGTGACTGTGTAAAGTACTTTAGGCCAAGGCAACTGAGGGTACATTTACACAACAACGATATGCTTAAAACTGAGAAGTTTTTCCTTTGAGTTTTCCGCGTACCGACGACACCACTGTCAAAATGATCCCGTCAAAAATGACAAGAAACTCCTGAATTGTGCTTCCAGGCCACTAGATGGCGATGACACACTATAGATTGAACACGTAATACACAATCGTCTTCAGAGATTCGCGATTTTGTTGTCTACAAGGAGACCATTTTAAAAAGTTTGTGTTTTCACGCCCCCAAAACGCAGTTTTGTAAATGAACGGCCAAAATGCATAAAAAGTTTTACGTTTTTAGTTGAAGACAGTGTGGTGTAAACAGCCCCTTAGAAGACAACTTCTAAACCAGAGGTGCCCTATCTTGTTGCTAGAGATCAACCTTCCAGCAAAGTTCAGCTCAAACCCTGATTAAACACACCTCAACCAGCTAAATTAGATCTTCAGAGGCACTTGATAATTACAGACAGGTGTGTTGGATCAGGGTTGGATCTAAACTCTGCAGGTAGTTAGATCTATATGAACAGGATTGAGCACCCTTGATCTTAACCTTGATGCCAATCTATTAATGAAGAGTCTTCATGTCATACGGTGACTTAAAATGCCATCTAGGTAGGCAGTACACTAGGTTTTGGAACAGAACTATAGCCTTATCATTGTTGTGACTGACTATGAAGTTGTTTTTCATTGGATGGTTTTGTAAGTTCGCCCCACAGATCGCCACCAGCCGCCGTTACCTAGATTTCCCCACAGCGGGTACGTCCGCTCACCCTCCTGGACCCGCGGGGGAAAAGGGGATCAGCAGCCGAGAGATCGAAAGCACCACAGTGACTCCGAGAACACAGAGCCAATGCTGAAGATAGAGCGCTCTCAATCCCAGCAGCCTTGAGCCAGGGCCGGCTACAGGGGCTTGGGGAGGAAACTAAGCCCTTGTCTGGAGAGGGGAGGTTCCTTGTCAAGCAAGGAGACAGGGAACCTTAGGGATCAAAGGACATGGTGATCCCACTTAAAGATAATGCAATCCCTTCGTCCATTATGGGCAAGAAGACAGCTCCGATTAGCTGGGATAAGAGTAGACTCTTCCTCAAGATGGAACGGACTTCATCCAACCAGGATTTTGGGAACTTGAAGCAAGATGTAGCATTCTGGACGACACCATGAATCCAATGAGCAACTGATGAATTCCACAGTGATTTGAATCTTCAAGGAACTGTTCAAGGACCAGAGCAATTTGTTGAGGCAGCAACTGTGACGAGCCTACTGCGAAGTTCAGGAAATGGCTGTGTGAAGGGACAGAGAAGTTACAACAAGTGTCCTTTGAGGAGATTCTGCATGAAAATGGGAGACCCAGAAACAAAGTGAATACAAAATTGTAGGCCTAAAGGTGAGTCCGAGTCAGCACATTGAGTCTGAGATTTTCGCACGTTAAAAAATAAATACGACCTCACGTTGTGTCAATCACGTTTACACACTGCCTCCGGAACTTACGTCTGTCATAAAAAAAATTCTACTCTGGTTCAATTTCAATTTCCGCACAAGCTAACGCCAAAATCCAGAACTGTTAAGGATCAATTGGTTCATGGAAATTGGTGTTCTTCTATTTAATATGTGGCTCCAGTATCGCTAGCAAAGCATCAAACTGAGCCGCTGACATCCTGAAGTAAACTCTGAATCTCTCGTGATAATCCCGCAGCGAACTCTCCTTCCTTTCTAAGCAATCTCAGGATTGGATGGAACCAATATTTCCTCTTTGTTCCCTCCGTTTAAGAAGAGAGAGGACAACAAAATCATCCTCACTGCTTGAAGACTTTTCTTGCGTTTTTTTCCTCTCGCTACGGATTAATTCATACGCATCGGACTCAGTGTGCAAGGTTATTGTGCGTGACGAATTTTTAGGATGACAAATACAAAAAAATGCATACGAAAATTTCGGACTCTGTGTGCAAGGACCTTAAGGCCTTAAACATGCTCTACGCAAGTACATGAACACACACACTTCGAGCTATATCAGATCAATTCAATGCATCATTCGGTTTCAAAATTTGTCAGAACGCAATTCAGTTGCAGAAAAATTATGTAGCATCCTCAACATTGCCGCAAGTCAGTGTGAGGTGGGTTTAAAGTGTCCAGTATTTTATGCTATGCCCAAAAGGGAGCAATGAACATGGCTTAGGTGAATTGGAGCAATTAATGCAACTCTCTCATAACAAGATAAGAGAGGCATACAAAATGGCAGTGTTTCCCAACCCTGTTGCTGGAGCCACACCTACAGTACAGATTTCCAAACTCTTCCCAAACAAACACACCTTATTCAAGATCATTAGTACACTCCAAGACATCAAATGAATAGGTCAGAAGTAAGACCTCATCCAAAAGGTTGAGAATCATGGTGCAGCAGTTTAAGAGAATAATGTTGAACATGTTATTTTAATTTTGACCAACTTCGTGCAGGTAACTCTATCTCCCCATTGAGTGGTGAGGTTTGTCACTGCCACAGTGACAGGAACGCCATTATGTACAGAACAGAACCACACAAGAATTCAGTTAGCATACTTACGTAGATTGTTTCTGGCCTAGCTTAAGTGTAGCAATTGGGAAAAGCTGCATTTGAATGGATGTAAGGGTGAATAATCTTTCAGCAATATGTTTTTTAACTGCTCTGTATCATTAAATGTCATTTATTAACAATTTAACATAAAAGACATAATCAAAGGCCTAAATTGTTTAATCACCGGTGCACAGCAAGAAATTGTGCTTAAAATATACCTGATTCACATATAATCTTCAAAGAGATGAAAGCTATCGGGTGGGCAGTTCAAATACAAATCCTAAAGAATAAAAGTTTGTTGTGCAAATAAATCTGTACT
The DNA here is from genome assembly GCF_051911475.1 of Siphateles boraxobius. NCBI lineage: Eukaryota > Metazoa > Chordata > Actinopteri > Cypriniformes > Leuciscidae > Siphateles > Siphateles boraxobius. Next base: position 682,146 of record NW_027509217.1, on the reverse strand, counting down.
GTATATGTTACCAGGGTTATTACAGGGTTCAATGACATCAAGCATGATCTCTACACACGGTCGCATCGGAGAAGAAATGTATTAACTACCAGAATCATTAACAGTCAAATCAAGGAGGGCAAAAATATAACGGGAATAAATGTGAAAAATGTCAATGATCAAGGCTGTTTTTCCTCCCTTTCTTTCCCCGAAATATACTTTACTGTATATATTACAGTAAATAGCAAGTCTTGTGACACAACAACCTGCCAATTAGCTCTTAATAGAGGCAGTGTGGTAAAATTTACTTCAACAGGCATGATAGCAGGATCCAGAAGGCTTCACGTGATCTGTAGCTTAAGAGGTTCATCCTTCGGTCTAAAGAACAGTGCTTTTTCCTGAGCACAAGCCTTTCTTAAAGAAGATCCACAAACTTACACTGGGCTTTTATTCTCTTTCATACTTTAACAACCACAAATAATAGTAAAATTTGTAGCTCACAACATCATAGATAGCACAGATTCTGGATGATTCTTGGCTAAATCTCACCCATCTAAAACAGGAGTGTCCCTGATGAACATAATGTGATAGATCATTAGCTTTGCCCTACTTCTGCTAATGTCAGTATAAGGCCTAGAAATACAATATAACACTCTTAAGTGCCGAAAAAGGGATATGATCTTTCTGTAGAGAAGACGCTGTAAATATAACCCTGATGAAGTGGTGAATTCATACATGAGTATACAAGGATCAGAATACAAGCTGCATAAATGACCTAAATAAAGGGTAAGAAAAAAGGTGGAAATTGGTCATGAGAAAAAATAAGGTCGGTTTTTGGTGCAAGAAACCTTGACTAACATTGTAAGTGTTGTAAAAAAAAAACATTGTAAAATGTATGAAAGGACTCATTTAATTTAAATAATTTCTTTTTCAAAACATTTTTTTCTTAGAACACACAAATGAAAACTGTACAAATATACAGTTGTTTCTTCCACTTCTATTAAGAGGAAGAGTAGCTAAAAGTATAGAATTCAGTTTATGATATAATGGCAGAAATGAAAAGATAAAAGAAATAATAACTAATAGGATAATTCTGAGTTGCTGATCTGTCATAAAGAGTTTGTGGTGTCCGGTGTTAAAGTTTATGGCGACATAATCTTTGCATTAAGGCATTTCAAATTCAATAAACGTCCCCTGCTTACAATTAACAAGGGAAGTGAAATGCAAATACCAACAAAATTCACAAATGTTTTCTTCAGCCCAGAAGACTCTCCTTTCACACAGTTTCCACAGTAAGGCAAGTATCAGAGGCATGTGGAAAGTATATCTTGAGAGCGGTGTTCATTTCAAGCAGCCTGTTTCTCCTGTGAAGCTGGAGGCTCCTCCTGGATCTCTCCTCTCTCTTGGTTCCAGTCCTTCAACCCAATCGGAAGACTTGTGTCTTCCTCGAAGCTGCCAGTGCCCTCCACAAACTCCTCATATGTGGACTTCTCCTCGAACGGCCTGGGTCCCAGCAACTCCACCATGTCAGCTTTGTCTAGAACTTCTTTTTCCAGCAAACGATTTCCAACCTATTCGCAAAAACAAATGGATATTTGCATCAACCAGACAATCAATAGAATGTCACTAAACAGGTCACTTTGAAAGCTTAACTTGACTCTAATGACACTAAAATCTCTTAGTATGAACTAAAATCTCTGCTTTGTGGTAGAGCTAATGCCTCGTTTACACTGTCAGTGAAATGTGACCCAATTCCGATTTTTTGCTCATATGTGACACAGACCGGATGTGTTCTATGACCGTGTAAACAGGAAAAAAACGCATGCATTCGGATATTTCGAGATCGGTTTCAGGCCTCGTTCATATGTGGAAGTAAATCAGATATAATCAGATATGTGCCAGTGTGACGGTCATGTAAACAGGCAGATCGGATTTTCTGAGGCATTAGGCTACGTATCCACGGTTTCAAGACAAGAGCAACCCTGACACGCATCTGCGAAACGTCGTGTCTTCATAGGAGAGGAATGTGGACAAACGTTGACACATCAAAGGTTGGCTTGCTCATCCTAAAATTTCGGACCCACTGCTCCTCGTTAAAGCCCTTCACGATCTCATTAAAGTGCGTATCTATAGCACGAATTTTATTTCACGCGCCATTTACGCCAAAAATTGTTTTTGCCTGCATATGATACGCTGTTTTCGCGTGCAATTTGCAACACACTCCACATACAGGGTGGGAATTATGTAATTTTAGGGGCAAGGCCATTTGGCCTCCACCTTTTCTTTTTTTGGGGGGGGGGGGGGGGGGGGGGGGCACCAAGGCCATATGACAGGGCACAAAGGCATTTGAGTACAAATCGATGGTTTTCCCATTCAGATTGATACCATAACATGGTAATTCCCTGTGCATCATGGTGAGCCTGACTGGCCTTACTGCAATGGATTCAGAGAAATCAAATTGTGCAATTTACAAAAACACAATTGCATCGGGAAATATACATGTGCTGGTCTGCAATTTATTGTCTATGGAGGCCTATACGATTGTACAAATAAGAAAATTCAGCTTGAGATCAGGGCTTGTCAAATTCAGCAACCCTTGAATGTATTGAAAGAGGTCTCTGTTTCCAACTACAACCTGTTAAGTTGCAACCCCACTTTTGAAATCCCAGAAATGGCATACCCAAACTGAAACAGATACAGTTCATGAACCCTTTATATGAGTATGATCTCATTTGAAAGCTGACACCTGGTAGTTTATTGCAAATGTAGAATTAATTATTGTCATAATGAAAAAATAGTTATAAATAGATTTTAAAAAATTAAAGTTATGAGAATTTTTTTTTTATGAAACATCTTCATGAAAATAAAATTGAAGTTGGCATTGTATCAATCTAGAAATGCACTGCAGCTAAAGCCACATGTCTGACCATGTTATACTTAAAATCTGAAGATGATATGTCTGAAACTCTGTATTTAGGTAAATGTTTTTCAAGATCATGTCATATGACTTTATTTATTAGCTTAGCACACCATCAATACACGACAATTTATGAGATTAAAACCTTGTTTGTGCTCCAAACTTACTTTATAACTCAAGTCGAGTGTTCTAAATAACCTTCTGTGATCTGATTTGGCTTCAGATTAAAAAAAATCAGACAGAAAATATAATATTTTATGTATAATGCAACGATGATAAAGTCTATCGATTAGCATAACATTATACATAATCTATTATTATGAAAATGCCTGACATGGCTCGAAGAACACAGGTGAGTCAAATATCATTGCAAAAATGTTTATTGTCTTCAAAACGACATAATCTGCATGTGATCCGTTAGCTCTGTTTGTGGTCGGAGATTTGGGATTTCCTGCATTGTCGAACGCTATTCTTTATGTGTTTCAAATATGGACTACAATGTTCAGTAGAGCGCCCTCAGGCTGCTGGTATGAATTGAAAACACAGCACATCAGTATACAGCGCTCATAATGATTACATCGACGCATTGGCGCTTTATACATGGAACTTGGACAGGACCAGGGCACACAGGCCACTGTGGCCGTACAATGATTTTTTTTTCACGGGGCATGAAGGCCAAAGTGTAGGGCAACGGCGGCCATGGCCGCGGTATAATTCCCACCCTGTCCACATCCCTAATCCTACCCAAGGGGTTTACAGTGCGCATAATGCATGCAAAAACTATTTTTGGCATATAAATGGCACAAGAAATAAAATTAGTTGTATAGATACGCATTTTAATGAGATCGTGTTGTATGTTCCCACCAGTCCTGAGATCTCTCTCGCACACAATAACTGAAGCACATGCGCAGCTGCAATGATGGCCCTTTTCGTCCTCCTCCGCCTCAAAATCATGCTGATGTTTGGCGAACTTCACATAGGCCTATATCGCAAAGCTAGGATCAAGCATATTTCGTGTTCGTCCATCTGTGCCAGAACCCCCTTTGAGCATGCGCGATGTTTCAGATAGTATGTCAAGTGTAAACAGATGTGATATGGGTCACAATTGAAAGAACGTGTAAACGGACGGTCAAAAAAATCAGATATAGGCAACAAATCAGAATTGGGCATCAAGACCTGCAGTGTAAACGAGGCCTAAGTGACCTCAACATAACTTGAAGATTATACAGCTATGCTGCATTATTTAAAGGAAAAAGCAAGTAGATGAGAAAAGTAATGGGACCAAGGACTGAACCCTGAGGCACTCCACAGGTCATTAGATTTTGTAATTGCCACTAGTTATGCTTCACTCCATTTAAAGCTGTAAATCCACACTGCCAGTTGTTCTCACCATCTCCACCTGCTCTCGTTTCTCAGAGACGAGCTCCAGTGTTCTCTGAAAGGCCCGGTCCACCAGATTTCTGACCTCCTCATCAATGAGTTCTGCCGTAGCCTCGCTGTAGGGCTTCTCCAGAACCATCTCTCCTTGCCGGGGCAGGTCAAAGGACACCTGCCCCACTTTCTCACTCATGCCAAACTGCACAATCTATGAGAAAAGTAGGCAAAGAAAATTGTCAAATAAAGATAGTGTCAATCAAAAATGTGTTATTAAATAAAAATTGATTCCTCTTATCGATTCCTTTGTGTGCATTTGAATATGCCTTTAAACCATTCAAGCACGAGATGACTCAAGCTGTTTTCTGTGCTGCACACATGAGTAACAGCAACCTAATATTCCTGCTGCTCTCTATAATAACGCTAAACAAGACAAAGACAAATATTGACTCGCTGTTCTTGACTGAATAACTTTAACTATATTTGTAATGTATATTTCAGGGCTCGAGACTAACGCCGTCCTATCGTCCTGGGGACGATAGAAAATGTGTTTAGGACGAACAGAAATATTCTCCAGGACGCCTACAGGACGAAAGACATTTTTGTATGTGTGTTCTTTTATTACTATCCTATTAGGCTAACTTACTTAGAAAATGCCAAAATTAACCGACCAAACGCTGACTAACAGTTACAACGGAGCGCGTCTTCTCATGCTGTTACTATAGTTACTATCACTGGCCGCTACTCACCCGGAGACGTGTTCCGCGGTACCGGGTGCATATATCAAATGACTTAATGACATCGCAAATATGTTGCGCTGGTTAAACAACGGTAACTATAAAACATATTGCTTTGCTTTTCATATTTGCTAAATAATAGCTACCGTCTGTGTCTGTCTCAATGGGGCTGTTTACACCTGGCCACTTCATGCATTTTCTCAGATCGGATAGCTATCTGATTAATCAAAACGATTCCATTTACATCTGGACACACAAATGTGTTTTTCACAAAACGGAAATAAATCCTATCTTCAATTCCCGCGCTATATGCAGATTTAATATAGTTCACGTCACCGAAAGCAACAGATATGAGCTACATTTTATTGATCATCAGCTAAAATCAAAATCAAAGACCGCAATAAGAGAGTGGCAACATCACTGGTGAGATCATTCCATTTCTTTACTTTTAATGAAGATGATTATGTCTTAAGCGTCTGCAACTTTGATTTGTGGTAATTTGCACGCTGGCTTGATGAATAGATCGCTCATCTGCGGTGATGCTGAAGTAGCGCCGTCATATCTGGCTATAACATGACATATAACCTATCACACGTTTATTTTTTAAGCATGGTTGAGGGGAGTTAAATCTACATGTGCTTTCAAAAACCAGATGCATTTACACTTGTCCAGTTTCGTCTGGAATGAGTCTCAGACCTCCTCCTGAAGTGGTTTGAGTGATCGGATTTAAATCCGTCTCGAAATCGTTTCGGAGGGCATTTACACCTGGTCTTTTCACGATCAGAGAGCTATCCGATCACAGAAAACGTATGAAGTGGCCAGGTGTAAACAGCCCCATAGAGCTTGCTTTTAAAAGCTTGAGCGCCAACGTCATTCATGTCATTGGATCACTTGTGGTGACGATGCAGTGTGGGCAGGCTTAAGAGTCCACACGTGGGGTAGAAGCCGCTGATTGGCTGAGAAGCTTTCACTCAAAGCTTTCTCGGGCTGCTTATTGGATGAACTGCTAAAATGAAAATCACTCACTAGTCACCATAGACCTGGGTCAAAATGGACGAGCCCAGTATTTATTTGTTATTGTTTAATCCAACCAACTCAAAAACGTTTTGAGCTGTATGTATTTTTCTCTTAATTTTTGTATATGTAAAAAGAAAAAGAAAAAAAGATTTGTTCTGCATGAATACAAAAAAGCATTTAACTCCTGATATTTTTTATTAAAACTGTTTTTTTACCTGTTTACAGATAACTACTGTAAAAGTTAGTCTGGAGCCCTGGTATATTTATAAAGTCCAGTGTCCACATTTGACAACAGTTTCTGTACCTGAATACCTGAAAATCTAAAACACTGTTTATATCAAACGTATCTTTGTTCAGTTGTATCTATTTGTTGCGATTGCTAATTTTTTTATTTGTTCTTTTTAAATTACTGAGTGTTAACTTGTCTTTAACAATGCATGAAATTTATATAAGTTAGGCTAGTTGTTTTCACTATGGTATTAGGCAACAGTTGTAAACCATAGGCAACAGTTCCTTGTGCACGTGTTCTTTAGCCTGTTGATTTTTGTTCATGATATTCAGCAACAATTAAATGTTTTGCAATAAGACTAAATGTGAATGATATTCAAGTTTTTTTTTACCTGATTTGAATCGAAATTAGGAATCAATAAGAATCGGAATCAATAAGCAGAAACAAAATCGGAGTCGTTAAAATTCAAACAATACCCAACCCTAATGAGCTATCACCAATGTGTTGTTCAATCATAGCATTAAAAATTATTTTCTGCTAACAATCTAATTATTGTTAAAGTGATACATTGACTATTCTGAATGTCAGTTTCAGCTCTACTCAAAATTGACTGTTCCTATATTGTACATTGCTTTGGATAAAAGCTTCTGCTAAATGGAAAATATACTGGAAAATCAGTGCAAAATGTCACTATGGCAAATTGAATAACACACAAAACAAGCACAATCTCTATACCTGAGCGTACGCTGACTGCGTGATCTTCTTAAGGTCGTCTTGAGCCCCAGTCGTGATCCTGCCGAAAAACACCTGCTCGGCCACTCGCCCGCCCAGCATCATACACATCCTATCGAAGAGCTGCTCACGGGTGTATAAATACTGCTCTTTCGGAAGGTACTGTGCATAACCCAGGCCTTTACCTCTAGGAATTATGGAAACCTGGAATACGTAAATTTCAATAAAACAATTTACAGACGAATGACTCAATTTAAGCTATAATCCAACATGTAGGGCCCTGACCTTGAGCAGAGGGTCAGCATGCTGGAGAAACCAGCCCACGACAGCATGTCCTGCTTCATGATAGGCTACAGTCTTTTTCTCAGTGGGTTGTAATACCTGAGTCTTCTTCTCCAGCCCTAAAAGATGAGAGCACAAAATATCAATGACTAAAAATTTATTGGATTTGAACCTTAGGATAGTTAAAGTCCCCCTGTAGTCAATAATTGTATCCCTTAAATCTCAACTTTCATCACCAAAATCACATATTTAAGGGTTTTTTCCTTCCTTCATGCCTTAAAATATCTTGAATGTAACTCGACACTCTTGCCTAATTTAGTATACGCGGTTCTAGGAATATGCACATGAGCCCCGCCTCCACTCACTCACTCACTCAGAGATCCACTCGTTGACGATCACACGTTGATCTGATTGGTTACAAGGTAGTTTGTGACGTCAGAAACACCAGCGATTTCAAACCGTGTTTTTGAGACTGTCTTTGGTTCACTGCAGTTTTACGGAGAAAATAGTCCTAAAACACCACATAGACATATAAACTACATTAAAAGCTTGATTTTCACCACAGGGGGACTTCAAAGCTGCATAAGCCAACTTAAGAAATCATATACGCAAAGCTTCAGCTCCACTAAAGAGGATAGAATTATTCACGTACGGTCATATCCCTACTTTACATTATGTGAAGGAAACATGTAGATTAGAAAACGCATGGGACCCAGGACTGAACCATGAGGTACACCACAGGTCACTGCTGATGTCACTAATATCTCTAAGACATTATACGACTGCAGTTAGAGAGACAAGGCAGGCCCTACCAATAAACTCAATTACTCCTGATTTTTGTTACATCCAGTGCTGTTATTTTGGTTACAGATCTGAACATGTAGATCACAAGCATCAGGCTTTGTGTTAGTCGGATGTTTGTTAGATATTCTGCATTTCTAAGCTCACCTCCGATGACTCTGTCGATGGCCTGCTCAAAATGCTTAACACCAATGAATTCATTCAGATGTCTGGCAGCAATGAGAGCTGCCTCATTACACACATTTGCAATATCAGCACCTGGAGGAGAGAAGATATTCTGTCTTTATATAGCAAGAACACAGCAATATTATGACAACACTTATGATTTTTTAATTATCATAACAACTACATTAGCCTACTCCCAAACATATGTAATTATCATACAACGTATAATTTTCCTGCTTTGCCTTGCACATTCACTCTTTTCAATAGGAAAATTAGCATGCGTGCAAGTCGTCGCTCGCTCACCGGTGAAGCCAGGCGTGGCGGCGGCCATCTTCCTCGCGATGGCGTCCCGGTCCAGATTGGGGTCCAGTTTGAGCGGCCGCAGGTGAACTCTGAATATAGACGCCCGACCCTTAATATCAGGAGGTCCTGAAGGATCGACAGAACACAAACCTTAGATGCTCTTCAGTCGGACATATTCGTTCTAAGTAGGGATGCACGATATATCAGCCACCATATCGGTATCGGCCGATACATGTTTATTTTTAATGTTATCGTTCCGAGCTAGAAATTTGGCTGATATATTAAAGCTGATAAATAATGGATTATTTCCTTCAGCTGAGACACTTCAGATGCACACGTTCAACATGATGGGTTTGAGCTGCTTGAAATATGATGGATAAAAAGGATAATACTGTTCAGTGCAACAAGTCATATAAGCTACATAAAATTATAACGAGAACCTTATAATTGTGTGCTTAGGACATGGCTTTTAATGTTGAAACTTTTATTTTGTAATCAGGCACTCAAATTATTTAAAAAAATTGGATTTATTGGCCAATATATCAATTATTGGCTTTCAAATATTATATTATTCAAATAAGGATTATCGGTATCGGACAATTTTCAGCCCGGTCCATCCCTAGGTCGAAGCCCACTGCACAAGAACTTCGTGGTCGACCAATATAATGTTTTTATGCCAATAGCTTCGAGAGCAGATTTCAGATTGAATTTCACAAAAAAAATAGTAAATAACATGCTGCAATTCATTTTAGATTTATTTGACAATATTTATAACAAATAGCAACTCGATTCTGTAATCCTATTATAAACTTTTTTACAAATAAAGAAACACAAAGTACAAGTAAAAAAACACTATCTGATAAGTCTGTGCGCATTTCTCATTAAAGTCCTGGTAACACTAATAGAGCACACAGTAAATATGACATGAACATAACATAATGTCTAAATATAGTCTGAAATGCAGGATTTTTGACTTTGTTGCTCATGCAAGTCCAATGACAGAGTACATGTGTTTTTATGCATGCACATTTCAAAGGATTGCTTGATTCGCTAAAGTCTCATCTAGATATTGACTTACTATTGAAAGCTAATTCTATAATACTTTTTCATGTACTGTTTACATTCTTTGTTTAACAGCTCTAATGATTTATTAGACAGAACTGTTAAAGGCCCCCTGAAATCAAAATAAGTTTTTTAGCTTTTAGTATGAATATGAATAAGCTGGTGTGTCCAAAACAATGACAAAATTCACATTTAGGAGATAAGCATCCAAAAATTACAGTCTCTCACTTCCGCTAAAATGAATCAGGGATTTTTATGACATCACTGCGGACTTCAGCTTCTCATCACATCTTCTGTCCAATCAAATTCTCTCTAAAATCTAAAGCTCCGCCCCCTCTGCTATAAACACCCCCTGGCCGAAGCGACTGCTGACACGTCACAGAGCAATATGGGTCAGAGATGTGTGTTCGGCTGCTCAAACGCTCGAGTTTTATTCCAATTTTGAAACTGTACGTTGGTTAAGAATGAAACGGCTAGAATTTATTCATGCCTCTATTATTGAATCCTTGAATCATCAGCGCTCAGATTCGCTTCAATGGTGCTGTCAAGTACAACTCTGTCTTTGAGGGAAACTAAACGCTATTGGCTATTTGAAAAGGGGGAGGAGCCATTCAATATGTCCCGCCTTAGCTTCCCGTTTCAGTGGAAATTACGTCAACACATCAAACAAAGCTGCGCGACCCAAGGCACTTCAGTGGGTCTTTAATCAAAGACTGTAAAATAATGCAGCTCTGATGCTGGCTTTCTCTGCGATGTCAAAATAAAAGTTCAGGTGCTGTGAAAATAAAAGTCTAACACTTCATACACTTAAACAGAAAACCAAAACCGTCCGTGACGATATATCAGTCGACATAAGGCCAACAGTTAAACAGAAAAATAAATAAAAATCAGTCGACTGCTAAGTATTATATTTATATTAGTGGTGGGCCGTTATCGGCGTTAACGTGCTGCGTTAACGTGAGAATCTTATCGTGCGATAAAAAAAATATCGCCGTTAATCTATTCTCAAAGTTGGGTTGGGATCATAAAATAGCTTTTTCGAATATCGTTATATTTTCGCGCAAATTGCGCAGCAGGGTATTTTCCTGTCAGGGACACAAGGTGTATACTTTTATATGTTAGGTTGGGCGACGTTCCTCTCGTTACTTTACATGTTGTTAAATGAGTTTATTCCAAGCGCGCTGTATTTTATGGGCATGAGCGATGCTCAATTTACAAATGAATCACTCTTTTGGGTCGATTCTGTTCAAAGACTTCATCAAACAAGTTGGCAGATCTGTCTAAATCGGTTCGCGAATCAGTTCTGTTCAGTTCCTCACGCACTGAATCACTGAAGCGTGTTCAATCACACTCGACACGGAGTCGTAACAGGAAGATTTAAGAACACCAAGAGCTACAGTTTAGTCTAGTGAAAGCAAATCTGCAAATGCATCATATTTTTGCCAGCGATGAAGATCTTTATTAGTTGAACATCTTCGTAAGCTGTCTGTGAATGAATGATATTCCACAGGACGATACATTCGATTTCATTTCATTTCAGGTAATACATTTTACAACCAAACAGATTATTACGCCACGATAGCACTACTAAAAAGTATGACATTATCCGTTGGACATATACATTAATTTATAGGCTACAAAATAAATAAGCTACCATTGTGTACAGTTTATGAAATGAACACCAGCCATCCCGCGGTAATGTGTGTGTATTGCGCAGGGGCATAGTCACACGAATAGTTTACATTGATTGAAACTAATTTGTTTAAAAAGGAGGAGGCTATTGCCGGTAAAGGCAGGTTCACATAAAATCATTATGACATATGACATTATTTTTTGATCTAACGAGCATCTGGTTTGGCGATGCAAAAACGGACTGTAGCGTCGTGCTTATTGTTTTTTTCTTCTTCAAAAAAAACGACGAAAACATGTTACTTGTTCAATTAATAAACAGTTTGTTTGATGACAAATCTCTAAAGATGAAATTGGCCTCCCTTTCTGTCGTTGTAATTGTGCGTTTTATTTATTGATTTTATTTTATAATTTTCTTTGAACGATATTCGACATTTGCTCCTCTATTGTCGAATGGCATTTTTGGCAGAAATTCACATCCCTACGCGAGGCAAACTATTCTCAAAGACTTACTTTTAGTTATTATTTGGGTAGCACACATATTCTGAATAATTTCGGCAGAATTCAAATGAGCCATTTTAATCTAGATTAATTCCAAGATTCCAGTGAGATTAATCTAGATTAAAAAAATTAATCTATGCCCACCTCTAATTTATATACTAAGGCACCTAAGAGATGTAAAGGGAAAAGCTCTTACCCAAGTAAATCTGTCTGTCAAACCTGCCAGGCCGCATCAGTGCTGGGTCAAGCACATCCGGCCTGTTCGTGCCGGCCAGAACTACAACATTGGTACTTGTATTGAAACCTGTAAAAACAAGCAAGTTACACTGTTGATTTGGCATTTTTCAGGATAAATACAAGTCAAGATCTCAATTGAATTTATAAAAATCAAACTAAGTTATATCCAACGTGAGTGTTTGATGCGCGCACCATCCATCTCCACCAGCAGCTGATTGAGTGTGTTCTCCTGCTCGCTCTGCCCGCCGAAGTTCCCGCCGCCCCTCTTCCTGCCCACCGCGTCGATCTCGTCGATGAAGAGGATACACGGGGCGTTCTTCCTCGCCATCACAAACATGTCTCGGACCTACAGAGAAACACACGCTACAATCATTTCACTGCACTGGAATTTACAATGATTTGAAACTAGAGATGCACCGATACTAAATTTCTCAGCCGATAATTCAGAATGATATCGACTGTTTTCTATAATCTTAAATCTAATTTCTTTAATCAGCCGATACCGATTATTGGCCGATACATCGGTGCATCTTTATTTGAACCGATAGTTCAGACTTACTCTGGCTGGACCGACGCCGACGAACATCTCGAGAAACTCTGAGCCGTTGACCGTAATGAAGGGAACGTTAGCTTCTCCGGCAGTGGCTTTAGCCAGCAGCGTTTTACCCGTTCCTGGAGGACCGGACAGCACAGCACCCTGAAGAAACACACAGGAGGAGCGATAATCACACAGGAGGAGGATCGATAATCACACGGTAGGAGGAGCGATAATCACACAGGAGGAGGATTGATAATCACACGGTAGGAGGATCGATAATCACACAGGAGGAGGATTGATAATCACACGGTAGGAGGATCACTAATCACACAGGAGGATCGATAATCACACGGTAGGAGATTCGATAATCACACGGTAGGAGATTCGATAATCACACGGTAGGAGATTCGATAATCACACGGTAGGAGATTCGATAATCACACGGTAGGAGATTCGATAATCACACGGTAGGAGATTCGATAATCACACGGTAGGAGGATCGATAATCACACGGTAGGAGGATCGATAATCACACGGTAGGAGGATCGATAATCACACGTCAGGAGGATCGATAATCACACGTCAGGAGGATCGATAATCACACGGTAGGAGGATCGATAATCACACGGTAGGATCGATAATCACACGGTAGGATCAATAATCACACGGTAGGATCGATAATCACACGGTAGGAGATTCGATAATCACACACACGGTAGGAGATTCGATAATCACACACACGGTAGGAGATTCGATAATCACACACACGGTAGGAGATTCGATAATCACACACACGGTAGGAGATTCGATAATCACACGGTAGGAGATTCGATAATCACACGGTAGGAGATTCGATAATCACACGGTAGGAGATTCGATAATCACACGGTAGGAGATTCGATAATCACACGGTAGGAGATTCGATAATCACACGGTAGGAGATTCGATAATCACACGGTAGGAGGATCGATAATCACACGGTAGGAGATTCGATAATCACACGGTAGGAGATTCGATAATCACACGGTAGGAGATTCGATAACCACACGGTAGGAGGATCGATAATCACACGGTAGGATCGATAATCACACAGGAGGAGGATCGATAATCACACGGTAGGATCACTAATCACACAGGAGGATCGATAATCACACGGTAGGATCACTAATCACACAGGAGGATCGATAATCACACGGTAGGAGATTCGATAATCACACGGTAGGAGATTCGATAATCACACGGTAGGAGGATCGATAATCACACGGTAGGAGGATCGATAATCACACGGTAGGAGGATCGATAATCACACGGTAGGATCGATAATCACACGGTAGGAGATTCGATAATCACACGGTAGGAGATTCGATAATCACACGGTAGGAGATTTGATAATCACACGGTAGGAGATTTGATAATCACACGGTAGGAGGATCGATAATCACACGGTAGGAGGATCGATAATCACACGGTAGGAGGATCGATAATCACACGGTAGGAGGATCGATAATCACACGGTAGGAGGATCGATAATCACACGGTAGGAGGATCGATAATCACACGGTAGGAGGATCGATAATCACACGGTAGGATCGATAATCACACAGGAGGAGGATCGATAATCACACGGTAGGAGGATCGATAATCACACAGGAGGATCGATAATCACACAGGAGGAGGATCGATAATCACACGGTAGGATCGATAATCACACGGTAGGATCGATAATCACACGGTAGGATCACTAATCACACAGGAGGATCACTAATCACACGGTAGGATCGATAATCACACAGGAGGATCGATAATCACACGGTAGGATCACTAATCACACAGGAGGATCGATAATCACACGGTAGGATCGATAATCACACGGTAGGATCGATAATCACACAGGAGGATCGATAATCACACGGTAGGATCGATAATCACACGGTAGGATCGATAATCACACGGTAGGATCACTAATCACACAGGAGGATCGATAATCACACGGTAGGATCGATAATCACACGGTAGGATCGATAATCACACAGGAGGATCGATAATCACACGGTAGGATCGATAATCACACAGGAGGATCGATAATCACACGGTAGGATCACTAATCACACAGGAGGATCGATAATCACACGGTAGGATCACTAATCACACAGGAGGATCGATAATCACACGGTAGGATCACTAATCACACAGGAGGATCGATAATCACACGGTAGGATCGATAATCACACGGTAGGATCGATAATCACACGGTAGGATCACTAATCACACAGGAGGATCACTAATCACACGGTAGGATCGATAATCACACAGGAGGATCGATAATCACACGGTAGGATCACTAATCACACAGGAGGATCGATAATCACACGGTAGGATCGATAATCACACGGTAGGATCGATAATCACACAGGAGGATCGATAATCACACGGTAGGATCGATAATCACACGGTAGGATCGATAATCACACGGTAGGATCGATAATCACACAGGAGGATCGATAATCACACGGTAGGATCGATAATCACACAGGAGGATCGATAATCACACGGTAGGATCGATAATCACACGGTAGGATCGATAATCACACGGTAGGATCGATAATCACACAGGAGGATCGATAATCACACGGTAGGATCGATAATCACACGGTAGGATCGATAATCACACGGTAGGATCGATAATCACACAGGAGGATCGATAATCACACGGTAGGATCGATAATCACACGGTAGGAGCGATAATCACACGGTAGGAGCGATAATCACACGGTAGGATCGATAATCACACGGTAGGATCGATAATCACACGGTAGGATCGATAATCACACGGGAGGATCAATAATCGAACAGGAGGATCGATAATCGAACAGGAGGATCGATAATCACACGGTAGGATCGATAATCACACAGGAGGATCGATAATCACACGGTAGGAGCGATAATCACACGGTAGGATCGATAATCACACGGTAGGATCGATAATCACACAGGAGGATCGATAATCACACAGGAGGATCGATAATCACACGGGAGGATCGATAATCACACGGTAGGATCGATAATCACACGGTAGGATCACTAATCACACAGGAGGATCGATAATCACACGGTAGGATCGATAATCACACGGGAGGATCGATAATCACACGGTAGGAGCGATAATCACACGGTAGGATCGATAACGGTAGGATCGATAATCACACGGTAGGATCGATAATCACACGGGAGGATCAATAATCGAACAGGAGGATCGATAATCGAACAGGAGGATCGATAATCACACGGTAGGATCGATAATCACACGGTAGGATCACTAATCACACAGGAGGATCAATAATCACGGGAGGATCAATAATCACGGGAGGATCAATAATCACACAGGAGGATCGATAATCACACGGTAGGATCGATAATCACACAGGAGGATCGATAATCACACGGTAGGATCGATAATCACACAGGAGGATCGATAATCACACGGTAGGATCGATAATCACACAGGAGGATCGATAATCACACGGTAGGATCGATAATCACACGGTAGGATCGATAATCACACGGTAGGATCGATAATCACACGGTAGGATCGATAATCACACAGGAGGATCGATAATCACACGGTAGGATCGATAATCACACGGTAGGATCGATAATCACACGGTAGGATCACTAATCACACAGGAGGATCGATAATCACACGGTAGGAGCGATAATCACACGGTAGGAGCGATAATCACACGGTAGGATCGATAATCACACGGTAGGATCGATAATCACACGGTAGGATCGATAATCACACGGGAGGATCAATAATCGAACAGGAGGATCGATAATCGAACAGGAGGATCGATAATCACACGGTAGGATCGATAATCACACAGGAGGATCGATAATCACACGGTAGGAGCGATAATCACACGGTAGGATCGATAATCACACGGTAGGATCGATAATCACACAGGAGGATCGATAATCACACAGGAGGATCGATAATCACACGGTAGGAGCGATAATCACACGGTAGGATCGATAACGGTAGGATCGATAATCACACGGTAGGATCGATAATCACACGGGAGGATCAATAATCGAACAGGAGGATCGATAATCGAACAGGAGGATCGATAATCACACGGTAGGATCGATAATCACACGGTAGGATCACTAATCACACAGGAGGATCAATAATCACGGGAGGATCAATAATCACGGGAGGATCAATAATCACGGGAGGATCCCTGATCCAGCCGTGTGTGTCCTGCGCTCAGGCGTACCTTGGGGATCTTGGCTCCCAGATCCTGATACTGCTGTGGGTTCTTGAGGAAGTTGACGAACTCCATGATCTCCAGCTTGGCTTCTTCGCATCCAGCCACGTCCTTGAACTTGATGTCTATGTTGTCCTTCATCATCTTGGCGGTGGACTCGCTCATGCTGAAGGGTCCGCCCCTGGCCCCGCCCATCCCTCCTCCCATTGGCCCACGCCGCAGAGTGAACAGCAGGAAGCCAATCAAAAGCAGGGTGGGAATGAAACTCATCAGGAAAGACCTGCCGAAAAAGGAAGACATATTACTATTAATATAACTATATTAGCGAAGTTTAATGTTATTTATTTCAGCCATCTTGGAATGGTCAACATTTCAGACTCATTATTCACAGTCACGAATGACGTTTCCAAAACGCCACAACATTGTGTAGCCTACGGTTGTAAAACTGCAGAGACACTACAGATTACAGATGAAATGGAATAATGTTTCACAGGTGAGAATGTGTTGGTTAGTTTTTATGTTGTATTATTATAATTAAGAAAATAAAAAAGCAATTAAAAACATTTATAAATGGTGCTCAAAAGTTTTGGGTCAGTAAGAGTTTTTTGTCGTTTGAAAAAATTAATACTTTTGTTCACCAAGGAAGCATTAAACTGATCAAAAATGACAGTAAAGACATTTAAAATGTTACAAAAGAATCCTGGAAAATAAAATGTATCATGGTTTCCTAAAAAATATGAAGCAAATAAATCAAAGAAATGCAGCTTTGGTGAGCAGAAGAGACTTATTTTAAAAAAACTAAAAATATTACCGATCCAAAACTTTTGAACGGCATATATATATATATATATATATATATAACACACAGTAATATGTCGGTAGGAAATATCGTTTTACATTTCCAAACGTTCTTTTTGCCATTAGTTTTAATAATCCAGTGAGATTTGTGTTTGCACAAGGAGTCAGACAGCAGCCGGTCTTATCTCATCATCAGCGAATCTGTGTGTGTGATTACATGAAGAAACTGAGACTAAATCCAGAAGAACTGTGGCAACGTCTCCAAGACACTTGAAGAAACCTTCCTGCAAAGCTCCCTGAAAGACTATGTGCAAGTGTATCTGGACAAAAGCTGTTTTAAACGCAAAGGGTGGTCACATCAAATATTGATTTGATTTAGTTAATAGAAGTTAATTGATAAATAAAATCCATTTATGACATTATTTTTGAAAGCATTCTCACTTTAGAACATTTTTACACAAGAGATAAACAATTTAGATAAATATATCTAAATTACGTCATATGCTCTCAATGACAAATGCAGAACAACTAGTTCATGACATCAAGGCTAGATTATTGTAATGCTCTACTGGGTGGTTGCCCTGCACGCTTAATAAACAAACTACAGCTAGTCCAAAACGCAGCCGCTAGAGTTCTTACCAGAACCAGGAAGTGTGACTATATTAGCCCGGTTCTGTCAACACTGCATTGGCTCCCTATTAAACATCGTATACATTTTACAATTTTGCTGATTACTTACAAAGCACTAAATGGTTTAGCTCCGCAGTACTTGAGCGAGCTCTTAACGCATTATAGTCCTTCACGTCTATTGCAATCTCAAAACTCCGGCCAGTTGATAATACCTAGAATATATAAATCGACTGCTCGCGGTAGATCCTTTTCCTGTTTAGCACCTAAACTTTGGAACAATCTTCCTAACATTGTCCGGGAAGCAGATACACTCTGTCTGTTCAAATCTAGACTAAAAACACATCGCTTTGACCTAGCATACCCATAACACATTATAGACTTCTATAATTTAACGTTAGGCTGCATAGTTTAGATTAGCCTGGACCGGGAACACTTCCCATAAATCCTGATGTACTTGGTACATCATATGAAGGATGGCGTCTACGCTAATATTAGTCTCTCTGTTTATCCCGAGGTTTACAGCAGTCCGGCGGATTCAGGCCGTATCTGGATCTGATGAAGGACCTGCGCCTGGACACGACGACAACGCAGTCCTGAAGTGTCACTAGTCTCTCCCCTGTGACGGCCTCCTTTCCTTTACCTCTGTACTGATAAAACGTTGTCGGGATAATTACGGTTCACGTGGCTACGCAGACGCTATAAAAATTCTGTATTATACATTTTTCAAGGCTTGTACCTTGTACGCTCTCGAGCCACCAGGCACTGCTGTTGTGTGAGTGAGCGGCCGGATCGCATTAAAGGTTTTCTGTTAGAATGGTGTCGTGTTAACGGTCTCTAAGTTAATAACTAATGATCGTTGCGACGGAAGTGAATCAATCAAGACTAACTTTAGCTGGATAATAACTTTATTCTAGAGCTGCTGTAAAGCCAAAACAATCTCTTACTTTAATTTCCTATTATCACTGTAAAGCTGCTTTGATACAATCTATATTGTTAAAAGCGCTATATAAATGAAGGTGACTTGACAAGATCCTAAAACTTTTCACAGAACTGTAGATTTGGACGCAAGTTTCTTCAAGTGTCTTGGATACAGTTCTTCTGGATTTAGTCTGTCTGTTTCTTGTATATATATAAAAAAAGAGCTGCACTAGACATCTAAATTTTTTGTTTAAAAGAGAGATCACGATTCTCACACGATTCTGAACAGACAACTAAAAATAACGTAATTTATTTAAAGTTCTGACAAGGTGTTAATCGCTGCAGTCTACTTAAAAAATTAACTTGATTTCGGGAAATAAAAATGGGTTGAGTGAATCATTCAATGACTCGCTCATAAAGTCTTTACTTGTTTCATTACTGGATGAATCAGCGTTTTTGAATCTCTTGAATGAATGATTCAATGACCAACATTATTTTAGCACTCTCCTGTCGCCACCTACTGGTGTAACGATGTCATTAATACAGTCGTTATTTGAAGCATCAAGTTTCTTTCTAAAGGCTGATTTATACTTCTGCGTCGGACCTACGCCGGAGCCTCTACGCCGTAGACTACGCTTTGGTTTTAATTTATACTTCTGCGTCGTTGTCCGCGTTGACGCACGCAGAGTGAGCATGTGAAACCCGAGGAAGCGGTTTGAGCAGACCAATCACAGCGCTTGCGTCCGCGTAGAATTGACGTGTTGTTACATTTTTGGAGAGGTGCACGTCAGGGTACACCGAAGGGTACGCGCGCTACGCACAGCCTACGACGTAGCTACGGCGTAAGTTCGACGCAGAAGTATAAATTGGGTTTAAAGGTGATTTACTCTATTTCTGTAGACATCAGTGTTTATTTCCGAACTGTAAACTTTATCCCAGTATGTCTCTGCTAATCTGCATGATTGTAATATAGAAATAATGATACTGTGTGTTTGAAAAGACTGTGAAGCTGTTTCATATCTATACATGACAACGGCTCTCTCTGGATCAGATCTGAATGTTCTGATCTGAATCACTGTCATTTAGGAATGAGATTGAGTGAGTGTTTGAATCCAGATCATCACACACACACACACACACACACACACTGACCCGTCACTCTCAGAGGTGTATATAACCGCTGCTCTGTGTGATGGCTCCAGACCCAGCTCATAGTGCGCAGCTTCCAGGTTCCTCTCGAACGTGTCCACGCTGCCGATGTTGAACCACACGTAGCTCTGCAGGCAAACACTCCAGATCAGCGACACAAACACACACACACACTACTGTACAGGGAACCATCATAACTCACAGCTTCAGAGGCGTCGACCCCGGGGACCAGGATCACACGCACAAACTGCTTGTTCACCACCTCTAAACGCTCGACCTGCACACAGAAAAGCCTTTTTCAGAGCAGACGATGAGCTGTGACCCCTGATGAACTTTCAAATGTAAGAGAAAACAATCCAAGGCACTCGAGTAATTCGTTTTTAGAAAAATATAAAAAGCCTTTTTTCTTTCATGCCTTAGATTTTAGAAACCGGTGACAAGCAACGGCACACCAACACGTTGCGGCCAATTAGCCTTTATCAGGGCGTGTGTGACCTTTCACACGTGTTTATCAGATTTAGCGCCTGTTTACACGACATCATTTTCAACTAAAAATGTGAAAGTTTTTATGCGTTTTGGCCGTTCATTTACACGACAACAGTGAAAAAAGGGTTTCAAAATTCAAGTTTTTGAAAACGGTCTCCGTGTAAACAACAAAAACGTGAATCTCTGAAGACGATGACGTCATGCACATGCGTATTGCCTGTTCAGTCTATAGTGTTTCATCGCCATCTACTGGCCTAGCAGCAGAATACAGCGTTTTTAGTCGTTTTCGCAGATCCGTGTGACTGGGGATCGTTTTGATAATGGTGTCGTCTGTATGCGCAAAACTCAAAGGAAAAAATGGAAAAGGAAATCGTTGGGGTGTAAACGTGCCCTCAAACACACACACTACTCCCAGCGCTCTTAAAGCCCTCTCACCAGCCCTCGGTCCAGGTAGCGATGCACGAAGTCCTTCCAGCTGATCTCTCGGCCCGGGTCTCTGAGGTAGAGGATCAGCAGGAGCGACGCGACTCCACCCGCAGTCAGCAGGATATAGCGGAAGTCCTTATCGTCCCACGGCACGTCTCCCTGAAACACCACAACACACACACCTCCTCAAAACACATGACAATCATCTGTATAAAGACACCATTACAAGAGGTTAATAAATATAATTCTCATTACTGTAGTGCGACAAAAACAACGATGTATGCACTCCCCCCCAATATGTGTATGTATTTAAATATAAAAAATAATTATACACAGCACACACTAGGGTGACCAGATGAGATTGGCTGAAATTTGGGACGGGGGTCTAATATGTAGTCATAGAGGCAGAGCGAAACGCATCATAATCTGAAGACCACGGCCACCTTTGGGAGAAACAATCCAACAGTCTGCATTGACTTTGCATTGCGAGAGGCTGCCTCCTTGTTATTTATGACATAACAAAAGACAGAAAAATGCTTAAAAGCTGCTGTGTGACAAGCTGTACAGCAAACAAGCTAAAAAAAACAGAGATACATTTTCATAAGCTTCCAAACCGTAAAAGCCAGCCTTTAAGGAGACAAAAGTGGATACAGGCAATAAAACTTGAAGCATCAGCAGAAGAATGGGTAAATTGTGGGATCCTGACACTCTATGGCTACGTGTGCACAATATATCTCCTCTCAGGTTCACATAGGGTGGTGAAATAAGCAATCGACATGGTTAAAATGATGATTTTTTCTTTTTTACAATATCATGTTGCGTTTCAGTGGGCGTAGTTCTCAGAGTAGTTCGAGAAGTTGCGCTCTGTCTCAATTGATCCACTTTTATGTCCTGAAACAAACGTTTTTTGGGGGACGACAGCTTATAAAAAATTATGTATGGGTTATTTAGCTTGTTTGCTGTACACCTTGTCACACAGCAGCTTTTAAATAAATACGCTCTGTCTCTATTCATTGCCGAAGTATTTTTTTGCCGCGACAAATCAATCACTCCTTTACGACTGGCTGCACATTCATTCACTGAGCTCGCGGCTGCTGCAACTTGCGCTCTCTTCACGACTCAACCTCCACGGACAGTTTTTAATGTTTTAGCAGACAATAACTTGGCTACTCAAGATTTTGCTTTAGTATCATTTTTGGGACAATCAGGGCCGGATTCGGGATTCAGGACAACAGCTTAGATTTCGGGACTGTCCCGAATTTTTCGGGACTCCTGGTCACCCTAGCACACACACATATATATTATGTAAGTGGGACGGTTCCTGTATTGTTAGGAAAATTCAAACTATGGGCATTTGCAGTGAAATTTAGCATTATGCATCTCATATATATATGATGCAGAGCGGTTCATGAGAGTTTGGGTGAGGGTTTACCTGCAGTAATCGACTCTTCCAGTCGTTCCTCCCTCCTTTCCTTCCTCCTCCCGATCCGCTGCCTTTCCCATCTGAGGATGAAGAGGCTGTGAGTGAAGAAGACTCCGGTGAACAGCATTCTGTCACTCATCTCGTGTCATCTTACCTTTAGGAGCCTCAGTGGAGTAAGAGGAGATCGGGAACCGGCAGCGATTCCCTGTGGATGCCACTGGCTTCAGGCGGTTCAGGGATAAAAACTGAGAAAGCAAGGAATTATGAACAGGATTGTTACAGAAGTCATAAATTACTGAAACACATCTAGGAGTTATGTCACCTTGACACGGTTATTTGTTACATTATAACAAAGACCAAACATATGCCAAATCATCCATATATCTATCAATATACAGTAGTCAACATTTGAAATTGTTTTGGATCAAAACCTTTCATCAAAGTTATTCATGAATTTTGAACAATACCCGTTCTTGTCTTCAGATCAAAAAAGTTAACCAAAGTTGTCCTCTTCAAATGTTGACTGACTACTGTATATAAACAAGACAAATTAATAGGTCAGATAATATAACAAGACTAAACAAACCGCAATGATCATATCTCGCACACACTTGATCTGATCAGAGTGATGAAACAAACACATGTGTGTTTAGGGATAAAACGTGAGAAAAGAAGGAATTATGAGCAGGATTATGAGTCAAAAATGACTGAAACACATCTAGGAGTTATGTCACCACGATGACACGGTTATTTGTTACATCATAACAAAGACCAAACATATGCCAAATCATCCATGTCTAGTTATAGACACAAACAAGTATATAGGTCGGATAAAGTAACACGACTAAACAAACAGCAGATGATCATATCACAAACACACTTGATCTGATAAGTTACATCAGTGTGATGAAACAAACACGTGTGTGTGTGTGTGTGAGTGTGTGTCTGACCGGCGGCTGAGCTCCAGTGAGTCCCGCGGCTCCTCGACGGTTAACGCCGCGCAGGAGAGCTCTGATCCCGCAGCGCACAGAAGCAGCGGCCGCCGCGGAGAACAGCGCTGCCATCGGGCCAGAAGACGGTCACAGACCCCGGTCACTCCAGTCTCAGATCCCGTTAACTCTCCACACAGACTCCGGTCACTCCAGTCTCAGATCCCGGTAACTCCAGTCTCAGATCCCGGTAACTCCAGTCTCAGATCCCGGTAACACCAGTCTCGGATCCCGGTAACTCTCGACACAGACCCCGGTCACTCTCGACTCAACCGAGCTTCATTCTCCATCACAGAGGGTTGAGTAACGGCTGCCTGCGCTCAATGACATCTCCGCCAGCAGGACCCACCGCCCGCCTCTGTGCGATGCCTGAGGCACTTTCTGATCTCTTACTTAACACTTTAAAAAAAACTTTTTGGGAGAAACAAGTCATTTTATTGATTAAATAAGTTTTGGATGTTATCATTCTTTTTAGTATTATATACCCAAGGAGAAAAAAACATTTACTCTTAAACAGGCGGTAAAAGTCGACTTGGGGTCCTTATTTTGCAGTATATAACGTCAAGCCCCTCCCCGACACCGATTCTAAAGATTTGATTGGTCATGTCAATCACGCGGAAGTGTTCTCTTCCTCCACTAGAAGGTGCGCAGAAAGCGAGCGACTCACAATGCCAACACCTCCCATTCAAAATTCAGCACAGTATTGTGTCTTATTGCAGACTCTACATTCATAATAGTGATATTTTAAGATTATTAATTCCACTAATTTGAAATTTACTAGAAATTTGCCAAACACATCTAAAAAGAAAAAAGAATGAATGACTGTGATTGGTTCATCCACAACTACGCTGAAAAAAGTAACAGGCATAGCTTGTGTGGAGAAAAAAAGACAGAAACTAACGATTTGAAAAGATACAATGTCGATAATGATAAGAAATATTTTATAAGGTAATTACAGTTTGTTAGATCATAGATGAGGAGAGGAGACGCGCACCTCACTTTCCATTCACAGGGATCCTTCCTAACTGACCAATCAGAGCCAACTTCAGCATGTTAAGCCACGCCCAGTCAGGATTTTGCTTTATTTTTTATTAATATTTGTAATGATTGTTTGTTCACCTTTTG
Organism: Siphateles boraxobius; assembly: GCF_051911475.1. NCBI lineage: Eukaryota > Metazoa > Chordata > Actinopteri > Cypriniformes > Leuciscidae > Siphateles > Siphateles boraxobius. The sequence goes on along the minus strand of NW_027509217.1, from coordinate 657,431 downwards.
ATACGAATATGAATATTCAAGATAATGCATGTTCGTTATTTGAAGAGGTTTAATAAAGGTTAAAAATAAGGAATTAGCAACTCTGTAATTGTCCATTAACCCTTTCATGCATGAATTTTGATAACCTCAGTCAGAATTTTTCCTGTTTTTATTGCTCTTAAGGCATGATAAGATTTGAAATGTATATATATACAGGTCCTTCTCAAAAAATTAGCATATTGTGATAAAGTTCATTATTTTCCATTATGTAATGATAAAAATTAAACTTTTATATATTTTAGATTCATTGCACACCAACTGAAATATTTCAGGTCTTTTATTGTTTTAATACTGATGATTTTGGCATACAGCTCATGAAAACCCAAAATTCCTGTCTCAATAAATTAGCATATCATGAAAAGGGTCTCTAAACGAGCTATTAACCTAATCATCTGAATCAACTAATTAATTATAAACACCTGCAAAAGATTCCTGAGGCTTTTAAAAACTCCCAGTCTGTTTCATTACTCAAAACCGCAATCATGGGTAAGACTGCCGACCTGACTGCTGTCCAGAAGGCCATCATTGACACCCTCAAGCAAGAGGGTTAGGGGGCTTTCACACTGGCAGTTTAGTTCGGAACGGGGCACGGTTCGCATGAAAAATCGCTAATGTGAACGCTGTCATGGGACCCGGGTGTGCACTGGGGTACCGAACCCGAGACTACCTGGAGGAGGTGGTCTGAGTTCGGTTGCTCCTGAACCGTGCTGCGATTCGCGTGTATGTGAATACTACACGGACTCGGGTGCGCACTTGTTCAGGAAGTAAAGTATCCTGCGCATGCGTTTTAGCCGATTATGATGTATTTAGTTAAATAAAACACACGTAAGGGATGAAGATTTACCCTGGATACGAGCAAGAGTGAGTCTGCAGTGTATTCGCGCATAGTGCGTGCAATCAGGGCAACCAATTAATGGAAATCCACTGTCTCCTCAAAAGAGTCCATTTGCAAGCAGCGGAAAAACAGCTTATGCGAAACACACACACACAGTTAACCTGGGTTGTTTACTCAGCTATGAATAATGGCACCAAATTAATAAAAAACACAATATATTGACCCGCGTCGTGTTTTCTATCATGCGCCGTGCACGTTTGCAATGACGTAAGATGCACGCAAACGCACCAGAGTTCGATAGAATCAAGTTGAGTGTGAAACCAGACCAACGCTGCGGGGGGCGCCGGGAACAAACGCGCTCGGGCTCGGACCGCAGCAAACGAGCCCAGTGGAAAAGCCCCCTAAAACACAGAAAGAAATTTCTGAACAAATAGGCTGTTCCCAGAGTGCTGTATCAAGGCACCTCAGTGGGAAGTCTGTGGGAAGGAAAAAGTGTGGCAAAAAACACTGCACAACGAGAAGAGGTGACCGGACCCTGAGGAAGATTGTGGAGAAGGGCCGATTCCAGACCTTGGGGGACCTGCGGAAGCAGTGGACTGAGTCTGGAGTAGAAACATCCAGAGCCACCGTGCACAGGCGTGTGCAGGAAATGGGCTACAGGTGCCGCATTCCCCAGGTCAAGCCACTTTTGAACCAGAAACAGCGGCAGAAGCGCCTGACCTGGGCTACAGAGAAGCAGCACTGGACTGTTGCTCAGTTTTGCATGTCATTCGGAAATCAAGGTGCCAGAGTCTGGAGGAAGACTGGGGAGAAGGAAATGCCAAAATGCCTGTAGTCCAGTGTCAAGTACCCACAGTCAGTGATGGTCTGGGGTGCCATGTCAGCCGCTGGTGTTGGTCCACTGTGTTTTATCAAGGGCAGGGTCAATGCAGCTAGCTATCAGGAGATTTTGGAGCACTTCATGCTTCCATCTGCTGAAAAGCTTTATGGAGATGAAGATTTCATTTTTCAGCACGACCTGGCACCTGCTCATAGTGCCAAAACCACTGGTAAATGGTTTACTGACCATGGTATTACTGCGCTCAATTGGCCTGCCAACTCTCCTGACCTGAACCCCATAGAGAATCTGTGGGATATTGAGAAGAGAAAGTTGAGAGACGCAAGACCCAACACTCTGGATGAGCTTAAGGCCGCTATCGAAGCATCCTGGGCCTCCATAACACCTCAGCAGTGCCACAGGCTGATCGCCTCCATGCAACGCCGCATTGAAGCAGTCATTTCTGCAAAAGGATTCCCGACCAAGTATTGAGTGCATAACTGAACATAATTATTTGAAGGTTGACTTTTTTTTTGTATTAAAAACACTTCTTTTATTGGTCGGATGAAATATGCTAATTTTTTGAGATAGGAATTTTGGGTTTTCATGAGCTGTATGCCAAAATCATCAGTATTAAAACAATAAAAGACATGAAATATTTCAGTTGGTGTGCAATGAATCTAAAATATATGAAAGTTAAATTTTTATCATTACATTATGGAAAATAATGAACTTTATCACAATATGCTAATTTTTTGAGAAGGACCTGTATTTTTTCTTCTTCAAAAAACAAGTCACTGTAATAGTATGAACTGTAGCTGAAATATAGCTAGTGATGTATGATGTCCAATTTAGTGGACAGATGATTAATCAGAATTTTCTCCCAATCTGAAATCAATATTGGAAAATGTAACTGTGATATGACTCAACGGATTGGGTCGTAAGGTATTTTCATTTAATATTTATTTTAAATGAGAATTAAATCATAAATATAGCATTATTTTCCTATTATTAAATGAAATACTAATGTATTCATATTATTCTAATTCCAGCATTTTTATTTTACTCGCCTCAATTTCTAATCAGCATTTCGACTGAATTTGGTGACATATACAGGACTTCTCCAATTATTAATCCACTTAAAACCCGCCCCTTTATTATCATCAACTGCAAACCTCCATCCAACAAAATAACAATTGATAGAACAAAGCCCCGCTCTACTTTTTTTTTTGATAAACAGTTCCACTTGGTAGTAGCCGGAGATATTTTCCTTGTGTTGTGGCGTACATCCGTGTCAATGTGACTAAGTTCACAAACCATGAAAGAAATCGTATGCTTAGTGTCACTTTATTGCTTCTTAAAGAACATGTGAAATTGCATGTTATTAGACAATGTGTAGTAATGAATGAAATAGACAATGTGTAGTAATGAATGAAATATACAACATACAACAAACTTAAATATTCATATAAAAGAACAAAGAAAAAAACTTTACATTATAACACTGCAGGCAAAGCAGCGCTTCACAACAAGGTCGACGCTCAAGTGGACATTTATAATGTTAACAAAACTAGTATAACTCAAAGAAGCAGTTTAAAAGACACCTCAACACAAATGCTAAAAAGAAAACAAACATTATTATTATTATTATTATTATTAAGGTAACACTTTATTTTAAGGTGACGTTGTTACATGTTACTACATGTACTTACTATAGTAAACAGTAACATATGCATAATTACAAGTAATTAACCCTAAACCAAACCCTAACTCTATAGTAAGTACATGTAGTTAATTAATATTACTCAGAACATATCTGAGAAAGTACAATGTAATTACGTCATCTTAAAATAAAGTGGGAGCATTATTATAGGCCTATAGGCAGTGAAACTGATTTGGAGGCCGATGTGCTCAGTTAATGTGTCAGTCGCTGTCGCTGTCACTCTCGGAGCTGACGAAACAGCCGTCCTCTCCCAACTCAGCCTGGAACCAGTGCCCTGAAAACCACAAACACTCGTCACACTCAATGAAACACTGAGGACCACACACACTCGTCACACTCACTGAAACACTGAGGACCACAAACACCCGTCACACTCACTGAAACACTGAGGGACCACAAACACTCGTCACACTCACTGAAACACTGAGGACCACAAACACCCGTCACACTCACTGAAACACTGAGGACCACAAACACCCGTCACACTCACTGAAACACTGAGGGACCACAAACACTCGTCACACTCACCAAACACTGAGGACCACACACACTCGTCACACTCACTGAAACACTGAGGACCACACACACTCGTCACACTCACTGAAACACTGAGGGACCACAAACACTCGTCACACTCACTGAAACACTGAGGACCACAAACACTCGTCACACTCACTGAAACACTGAGGACCACAAACACTCGTCACACTCACTGAAACACTGAGGACCACAAACACTCGTCACACTCACTGAAACACTGAGGACCACAAACACTCGTCACACTCACTGAAACACTGAGGACCACAAACACTCGTCACACTCACTGAAACACTGAGGACCACAAACACTCGTCACACTCACTGAAACACTGAGGACCACAAACACTCGTCACACTCACTGAAACACTGAGGACCACAAACACTCGTCACACTCACTGAAACACTGAGGGACCACAAACACTCGTCACACTCACTGAAACACTGAGGACCACAAACACTCGTCACACTCACTGAAACACTGAGGACCACAAACACCCGTCACACTCACTGAAACACTGAGGACCACAAACACTCGTCACACTCACTGAAACACTGAAAACCACAAACACTCGTCACACTCAATGAAACACTGAGGACCACAAACACTCGTCACACTCACTGAAACACTGAGGACCACAAACACTCGTCACACTCACTGAAACACTGAGGGACCACAAACACTCGTCACACTCACTGAAACACTGAGGACCACAAACACTCATCACACTCACTGAAACACTGAGGACCACAAACACTCGTCACACTCACTGAAACACTGAGGACCACAAACACTCGTCACACTCACTGAAACACTGAGGACCACAAACACTCGTCACACTCACTGAAACACTGAGGGACCACAAACACTCGTCACACTCACTGAAACACTGAGGACCACAAACACTCGTCACACTCACTGAAACACTGAGGACCACAAACACTCGTCACACTCACTGAAACACTGAGGACCACAAACACTCGTCACACTCACTGAAACACTGAGGACCACAAACACTCGTCACACTCACTGAAACACTGAGGGACCACAAACACTCGTCACACTCACTGAAACACTGAGGACCACAAACACTCGTCACACTCACTGAAACACTGAGGACCACAAACACCCGTCACACTCACTGAAACACTGAGGGACCACAAACACTCGTCACACTCACTGAAACACTGAGGGACCACAAACACTCGTCACACTCACCAAACACTGAGGACCACAAACACTCGTCACACTCACTGAAACACTGAGGAACACAAACACTCGTCACACTCACTGAAACACTGAGGACCACAAACACCCGTCACACTCACTGAAACACTGAGGGACCACAAACACTCGTCACACTCACCAAACACTGAGGACCACAAACACTCGTCACACTCACTGAAACACTGAGGGACCACAAACACTCGTCACACTCAATGAAACACTGAGGGACCACAAACACTCGTCACACTCACTGAAACACTGAGGGACCACAAACACTCGTCACACTCAATGAAACACTGAGGGACCACAAACACTCGTCACACTCACTGAAACACTGAGGGACCACAAACACTCGTCACACTCACTGAAACACTGAGGGACCACAAACACTCGTCACACTCACTGAAACACTGAGGACCACAAACACTCGTCACACTCACTGAAACACTGAGGACCACAAACACTCGTCACACTCACTGAAACACTGAGGACCACAAACACTCGTCACACTCACTGAAACACTGAGGGACCACAAACACTCGTCACACTCACTGAAACACTGAGGACCACAAACACTCGTCACACTCACTGAAACACTGAGGACCACAAACACTCGTCACACTCACTGAAACACTGAGGACCACAAACACTCGTCACACTCACTGAAACACTGAGGACCACAAACACTCGTCACACTCACTGAAACACTGAGGGACCACAAACACTCGTCACACTCACTGAAACACTGAGGACCACAAACACTCGTCACACTCACTGAAACACTGAGGACCACAAACACCCGTCACACTCACTGAAACACTGAGGGACCACAAACACTCGTCACACTCACTGAAACACTGAGGGACCACAAACACTCGTCACACTCACCAAACACTGAGGACCACAAACACTCGTCACACTCACTGAAACACTGAGGAACACAAACACTCGTCACACTCACTGAAACACTGAGGACCACAAACACCCGTCACACTCACTGAAACACTGAGGGACCACAAACACTCGTCACACTCACCAAACACTGAGGACCACAAACACTCGTCACACTCACTGAAACACTGAGGGACCACAAACACTCGTCACACTCAATGAAACACTGAGGGACCACAAACACTCGTCACACTCACTGAAACACTGAGGGACCACAAACACTCGTCACACTCAATGAAACACTGAGGGACCACAAACACTCGTCACACTCACTGAAACACTGAGGGACCACAAACACTCGTCACACTCACTGAAACACTGAGGGACCACAAACACTCGTCACACTCACTGAAACACTGAGGGACCACAAACACTCGTCACACTCACTGAAACACTGAGGGACCACAAACACCCGTCACACTCACTGAAACACTGAGGGACCACAAACACTCGTCACACTCACTGAAACACTGAGGACCACAAACATTTGTCACACTCACTGAAACACTGAGGACCACAAACACTCGTCACACTCACTGAAACACTGAGGACCACAAACACTCGTCACACTCACTGAAACACTGAGGACCACAAACACTCGTCACACTCACTGAAACACTGAGGACCACAAACACTCGTCACACTCAATGAAACACTGAGGACCACAAACATTTGTCACACTCACTGAAACACTGAGGACCACAAACACTCGTCACACTCACTGAAACACTGAGGACCACAAACACTCGTCACACTCACTGAAACACTGAGGACCACAAACACTCGTCACACTCACTGAAACACTGAGGACCACAAACACTCGTCACACTCACTGAAACACTGAGGACCACAAACACTCGTCACACTCACTGAAACAATGGGGACCAAAAACACTCGTCACACTCACTGAAACACTGAGGACCACAAACACTCGTCACACTCACTGAAACACTGAGGGACCACAAACACTCGTCACACTCACTGAAACACTGAGGACCACAAACACTCGTCACACTCACTGAAACACTGAGGACCACAAACACTCGTCACACTCACTGAAACACTGAGGGATCACAAACACTCGTCACACTCACTGAAACACTGAGGGATCACACACACTCGTCACACTAACTGAAACACTGAGGACCACAAACACTCGTCACACTCAATGAAACACTGAGGGACCACAAACACTCGTCACACTCACTGAAACACTGAGGGACCACAAACACTCGTCACACTCACTGAAACACTGAGGGACCACAAACACTCGTCACACTCACTGAAACACTGAGGACCACAAACACTCGTCACACTCACTGAAACACTGAGGACCACAAACACTCGTCACACTCACTGAAACACGGAGGACCACAAACACTCGTCACACTCACTGAAACACTGAGGGATCACAAACACTCGTCACACTAACTGAAACACTGAGGACCACAAACACTCGTCACACTCACTGAAACACTGAGGACCACAAACACTCGTCACACTCACTGAAACACTGAGGGACCACAAACACTCGTCACACTCACTGAAACACTGAGGGACCACAAACACTCGTCACGTCACACTCACTGAAACACTGAGGACCACAAACACTCGTCACACTCACTGAAACACTGAGGACCACAAACACTCTTCACACTCACTGAAACACTGAGGACCACAAACACTCGTCACACTCACTGAAACACTGAGGGACCACAAACACTCGTCACACTCACTGAAACACTGAGGGACCACAAACACTCGTCACGTCACACTCACTGAAACACTGAGGACCACAAACACTCGTCACACTCACTGAAACACTGAGGAACACAAACACTCGTCACACTCACTGAAACACTGAGGACCACAAACACTCGTCACACTCACTGAAACACTGAGGAACACAAACACTCGTCACACTCACTGAAACACTGAGGACCACAAACACTCGTCACACTCACTGAAACACTGAGGACCACAAACACTCGTCACACTCACTGAAACACTGAGGACCACAAACACTCGTCACACTCACTGAAACACTGAGGACCACAAACACTCGTCACACTCACTGAAACACTGAGGACCACAAACACTCATCACACTCACTGAAACACTGAGGACCACAAACACTCGTCACACTCACTGAAACACTGAGGACCACAAACACTCATCACACTCACTGAAACACTGAGGACCACAAACACTCGTCACACTCACTGAAACACTGAGGACCACAAACACTCGTCACACTCACTGAAACACTGAGGAACACAAACACTCGTCACACTCACTGAAACACTGAGGACCACAAACACTCGTCACACTCACTGAAACACTGAGGACCACAAACACTCATCACACTCACTGAAACACTGAGGACCACAAACACTCGTCACACTCACTGAAACACTGAGGACCACAAACACTCGTCACACTCACTGAAACACTGAGGACCACAAACACTCGTCACACTCACTGAAACACTGAGGACCACAAACACTCGTCACACTCACTGAAACACTGAGGACCACAAACACCCGTCACACTCACTGAAACACTGAGGAACCACAAACACTCGTCACACTCACTGAAACACTGAGGACCACAAACACTCGTCACACTCACTGAAACACTGAGGACCACAAACACTCGTCACACTCACTGAAACACTGAGGAACCACAAACACTCGTCACACTCACTGAAACACTGAGGACCACAAACACTCGTCACACTCACTGAAACACTGAGGACCACAAACACTCGTCACACTCACTGAAACACTGAGGACCACAAACACTCGTCACACTCACTGAAACACTGAGGACCACAAACACTCGTCACACTCACTGAAACACTGAGGACCACAAACACTCGTCACACTCACTGAAACACTGAGGACCACAAACACTCGTCACACTCACTGAAACACTGAGGACCACAAACACTCGTCACACTCACTGAAACACTGAGGACCACAAACACTCGTCACACTCACTGAAACACTGAGGGACCACAAACACTCGTCACACTCACTGAAACACCACAAACACTCGTCACACTCACCAAACACTGAGGACCACAAACACTCGTCACACTCACCAAACACTGAGGACCACAAACACTCGTCACACTCACCAAACACTCGTCACACTCACTGAAACACTGAGGACCACAAACACACTCGTTTGACTGTACAGTCAGAGATGTTCACTTAAACACTTAAATGCTTAACCCTCTGGTGCTATTTTTTGTCAATGAAATGAAATGTACTATATTCTAGTTTGATAATGTTTTTTATTTAAAGGGCACCTATTATGCAAAATTCACTTTTACATGGTGTTTGAACATAAATGTGTGTTGGCAGTGTGTGAGCAAAACCGCCCTAGAATGATAAAAATCCACCCAGTGGTTTTTTTTACAATCTCAATAAATCATAAGCACTGTCTCAGAACGAGCTGTTCTAAGATTCAGCTCAATATGACGTAGAATTGCGCAAGCCCCACCGACGTGGTTTGATTGACACTGTGGTTTTGGCATAGACCCCGCCCTCGGTGATCTGTACACCAGCCTTCATTGTTTCAAAGACAGCCGGTGTTCTGACGATTTGTGGTGCCGTGTCAAAAATGTCTCCAAAGAAACATAACTGTTCTGTTCTGGGATGTAATAATGTTCATAGTAGTTTTCACTTCCGACATCAGAGCCACTGAAAACGCAGTGGATGGATTTTATTTAGGAAGGAAAGGCGCCATTTAAACTTCCAAAATACGTTTATGTTTGCGCAAATCATTTTCTGACTGACTGTTTTGTGAATTAGGGTCAATTCAAAGCAGGTCCTGCTTCAAAGTTAATCCTCAAGTGTGGATCGTTGACTACTACTGGAGGTGACGTTGGGTCGCGAACAGAAGTAAGTGTATTGTAAGATTTTTGAGCAAATAGTCATTTCAGTCGATGTCAGCTAATTCAACGACAAATGCGTCTAAAGTTGTTGTCGTCGTCATAGGATGTCTGTGTATGTAATTTAAACCTTGTTTGTATAGTGTGTAACCACACGTTTATAAATATATTTTTTAAAGATATTGTATTAAAAACTGTGCATGTTTTCTGTAAAGACAAGACATCAAAATTGCTAAGTTTATACAAAGGCCAGCACATCGACACAAAGCTGTAGAACGAGGGATATTGGCGTGCAGACAGAAACATCACATAAATGTAATTACGTTTGTACGTAGCAAACGTTATCACAGTATTTGTGTTTGTAGTTCCAAAAAAATTGCGCCAACGTAATCACAGTTTGTGTGTGTCTGTGTGTGTGTTGCACATCCATAATTGCAAAGGGGACGCGATTACAACTCTATAAGTACATACATGTATCAAATAACCATTCCGAGAAGTCCTGGTCCATTCTCATTTGTTTTTCTTCTGCCGGAGTCTCTTCATCATCTGGGTCTGATTCCGGTTCAAACATGTACGGCTGAATGCCATACTAAACATCGCGTCTCTCACTCTCAGCTATTCTGCTTCTACCGACTGTTTATTGCCATAGGTATGCAAGTTACGCCCTTGTCCAAAGGCTGGGCGGGGATATGCAGCTCATTTACATTTAAGGTGGTACACACCAAAACAGCTCTTTTTAAAACAGACCCCAAAAATGACATTTTCAAATGGTTATAATAAATTAACTGTGGGGTATTTTGTGCTTTAAACTTCACAAATACATTCTGGGGACACCCGAGACCAATATTACAGCTTGTAAAAATGGGCATAATAGGTGCCCTTTAATGTTTTTTAGTCTTTTTAGGGTTACTTTGTTTTATACAAAATAATATTTACGCTTTATTTATATTCCATTTATTCACTTTTTGAGCATAGACATGAAAATTCTATTTCCAACTTAAACTGTTGTAAAGCTTGAATGCTTTAGAGCAGTGATTCTCAAATGGGGTACGCGTACCACGAGCGGGAAGCCAGTTGCTTTACTGGAAAGAAACAGACATTTAAATGAAATCCTGGTTAAAACGTAGCAATACTACAGCGGAGAATGGGGAGGATGAAGAAAAAAAGAAAGCCAAAGTGGAGCCAACAAAATAATGTAAATATCAGAAGGGGTATGTTTTGATCAGGTTCACGGCAACAAAGTTACTCATATTGCGGCGTTTTACATTGCGTCCCGACTGCGTATAGCTACGCAATACGAAGTGACCGTTCTCGAAAGGGAACGTACTTGGTTACTAGCGTAACCTCGGTTCCCTGAGAGTAGGGAACGAGTACTGCGTACCTTGCCGCACTGTAGTGACATGGCAAGTTGTCGCTTCAGTGGATTTAAACCTGCTATAATGGCGAATTCAGGTTCCCTTTATAGGCGCTCTGTGTGTCTACGCGCTGATAGCTGTCGGATCTTTACCATGACTGTTCCCTAGGGGTGTAACGATACACAAAACTGATGGTTCAGTTTTCCCACGGTTTTGACGTCTCGGTTTGGTTCGGTTTAGAAAGCTAAAAAATAAATTTTAAACAGTGGTTTAATGAAAAAATTGTGTCTTTGTCTTTAAATTAATTCAATTACAATTAAACGTTTTGCAAGGATTAAATATCTGCTAATGCTGTAAACTATATAGGGAGCCGCACATTACTATAACATTAAAGGTTAACAACAGAGCCTAAATTCAGATGCTATTTATTTTTTAGATATAATAATCAACACCCAACACATTGTATGAAAACATGTAAACTGAACATAAGGCAGTTTTTGCATTAACTTTACTCTAATTTGTTATTGAAATATAATAATTTACACAGTTGCTGTCATTTTCATGAAAGATATTTTAAACGTACTTTAAATAATCAAGATATAATTAACAGGTTAAGTAAAATATAATATATAGGATAATATAGTGCATTTATTTAGTGCAAGAGTTCATTTCTCTAGGCAGTGGACACTGAATCACTTGCCTGATGAAGTAAATATAATGCTAGTGACAAGCTATGCAGTTTTATTGACGTCTTTGCGCTGCTGAAACACTGATTGAGCGATTACACGAGTTATGATGCCTTTCAGTAAGTATACTGTATTTTTCAACATACCTTCAGGTGTCCATGCATGTTTATTCTGTAACTGAGGAAGAGATGATCGCGTTTACTTGCGCTCCGCGCTGCCAATTGAAATGAGGAGCTAATGCAGCGATCTGTCACGCCACATCAAAGAGCGCCAAAACGGCATTTATTGTTTGATTTTTGTGATCAAATAGTCAGAATTTGAAGATTACACCTTGCTTATTATCAAGAAAGTAACAAAACACGGAGCTTCCTATTTGGTGTTAATGGTGGTTAGGCTTCAAAACTGAATTCGTTGTGTACACATTACAGGTCCAATGAGCCGGGCTGGGCGGGGCCGGGGTAGCAGGGGGCGGGGCGGGGCGTGTTCGGTACGCCATGAGAGTATCGCGATTCGAATCGTGGGTTCTGTATCGCCGTTCTTCGGTTCGGTCCGAATATCGTTACACCCCTACTGTTCCCTGTTGGTGGAATGATCTGCCTAACTCAACCAGAGCTACTGAGTCTGTAGCCACTTTCAAGAAACTGCTGAAGACGCAATCTTTTTTGGCAGCACTTGATCCAGTGATACTAACAATTTCTCTTCTCTTCTATTCTAATCTACTAAAAGAAAACACAAAAAAAACACTGTGTTAAATTAAACTGAGAGGGGTCATAGCACTTACGTATTGTTGTCCTACTGTTGGTTTAACTGCTTCTATTGTTCTCATTTGTAAGTTGCTTTGGATAAAAGCGTCTGCTAAATGAATAAATGTAATGTCAGCTGATTGGTGCACACGTCAGAGGCGCCATCGCCATCGGATGTGCAGTTGCTGCAGCACAGCCAATGAGTGAGTCGTCACTCACTGTGCAGTTGCAATGCGTTTTACATATAAGCTTCAATAAATCTGAGGAAAGGAGATTCCCTCAATTTATTATTGTAAATGTTTATCATTGCAAATGTTTATTATTGCAAATGTTTTTCATTTACAATGTTTAATAAATCTCAAAATGATGGCACATCCCTATATCGTATTCATAGCTTTTATTTCTATCTCAAATGATTGGGGCCGGTTAGGGGGTACTTGGCTGAGAAAACATTTGATAGGGGGTACAATATTGAAAAAAGATTGAGAAGCACTGCTTTAGAGGAACAGACTTAAGTTTGATCTCCTTTCAAAGACGACACTTGGCAGATTATTGCTGAAGTGAAAAAGTTAACTTAAAAAAAAAAACAGAATTTTACGTTTATTGTTAAGAAAAATGCACATTAAAACTATTTTAAATTTTTATATGAAATATTTTCAAAATCACGTTTTACTCTAAAACTGCAAGAAAATCAAAGCCATAAATCTGAACAAGTTTTGTTTTTTCTAAACAAATTTTAGCTTGAGATCTCAAAAAATGAGCTTTCAGTCAGTTTGTTTGGCTGCAGTACCAAATGTTTCCAATAAATGAAATTTGCTTCCCATTCATTTCCAATGCGCTAATTTTTGACCGTGAGGAGCACAAGTGTGAATGTTTATACAGGACCATTTATCCTTTTCAAATATTTTTTTCTGTGTGTGTTCACAGAGCAAGTGCCAAAACCTTTACCAAGTTCCGTACCATTCCAATGAATAAAAAAATAAAAAAAGGTAAAAGTTGGCAATATATCCATTGACCACTAGAGGACGACAAACAGACCTGACAGGAGAGGGATGATAAAGATGAAATGTATTCCTTTGCTCGTTGGTCATTTGTGACTTCTTTATTTTAATGCTTTTCTCAATCTGAGTGGTTTAAAACTTGGTGACTTTTTCTTATCAGAACGAACCAAAAAAAAAAAAAAACAAACATAGGAAATGAATGAGAAAGATACTGACACAGAGCAGGGAAATAACCTAAATTCCCGCCCAAAAGTGTGTAATTTTATCATGTTTATATTTTATACACTCTTAATACTCCTGGGCAAAACTGGGCTTATGAGAGACACATTTATTCCTCACCGTTCACTGGAGAAGCACGAGCCTCATCGATGTGGTCAAACTCATAGCTGACGAAGGCACTCTGTGGAGAAAGATTAGAAATCAGTGTGATTCTACAATACAGCATAATTCATGCATCTCTGGCCATAATGAAGAAGATATACATGCCTTGTGTTTGAGGAGCGTCGTCCAGTCCTGCTTTTCCTTTTTCATCAGCTTCATCACTGGCTCATTGCACCTGATTTCCCATGAGCATCTCTCTGCGATGATGTCACCAGACAGCTCCAGCTTTGCGTGGTAATGCCGATCATTCACGTACCCACTGAGATCACATGCATCAAAAGATCCCCATTAAACACAATACAATGCACACGTTCTCTGCTTCATTACGGACAGTAAGTGACATGTCAAGCATCCATACGGATAAGATGACAGTATGATCATGTGACCTGTAGATGACGGTGTCAGAGCTGAATTCACACTTCTGCATCACTGGATTGATGAGCTTCACACAGATGGTCACAAACTCGCCCCTCTGAAACCACTTGATCTGCGGGTGGAAACTGCAGGAAACGCTGGCCGTTATTGACAGACATGAGAAATCATCAGACGCTATGGATGATCACACACACACACACACACACACACACACACACACACACACACACACACACACACACACACACACCTGGGAGGCTGGAATGACAAAAGTGCTGGATTATGGAGAGACTGCGGTTTATTAGCAGCCTGTAATCTGTTGACACTCAGGGCTTCATCTTTGTCGTCTGCATAATCAAAACCAAGTGTCACTACAAGTGCGAATGAATGGACTCGTGCTTATATCCGAATGAACATGAACATGCCTGTTTCACAGCTGGTCTGGTCTGGAGATGAGAATCCATTCACATGGGGGCTAAAACAGAAAAAAATAATAATAATGAGAACGTGAGTCATTACCAAACAAAAACTGGGAGTCAGTTTTTATTCATAACCGGTTAAATAAATAAAAAAATACTGGAACAATAGAAATTTGATACCAGTACACTCGATATACAAACAAATTTTTTTTTTTTTTTTTTTAATGAATCAGCATCAAAAAGACTTGTGAATCAGTCTTGAACTCACGTTAGGCTTAAAAACAAAAAGTTTGGTTCCGGTTGGTTGTCAGTTGAGGTCATGGGTCGGTAGGGACCTTTTTTTTTCTTTCTTTTTTTCTTCTCCAGTGGCACCAAGGGATAGGAAGGAAATTATTAATATTTTTATTTATTTTAATTTACAGTAGCGATGGATAAGCTACTCTATTTTTTCATTACATAGCCTACCTGTACATGTAGCTACTCTACCACCTTGTGTGTCCCAACATGTTACACACACACACACACGCTGATTTTAAATGTGTGCGCGGGGGCAAACGGGGTTGCCTTATTGTAAAGTGTTACCGATTGGTTATACACCTATTCAGACGTCTCGTGAGTTCAGTGTTGGAAAGATCAGTTGTTTTAACCATTCATTAAAATGAATCGGTTCAAATGAGTCATTAGTTCGTGAATTAGACGTGTCATTATCGGACGTGTGCGCGTTGTGTGATTATCCCGGCGGTTAGGACATCCCACAAGATTTGTGTCATCACAGAAAACATTTCATCACTGGATAGTTTTTTCGTTTATTTAAAGTGAGTTTTTTCATTTATTTAAAGTGTGGTTTATATGTTTTGATTAATATGTGCGAGGGAGAGAGAGCAAGACAGTGCTTAGTTTTGAGACGGTGAAGCCTATACTTTCGCCTGGCTCCGCAGAGAGAGCGCGCGCGACCTGGGCTCTCTCTCTATCTCTGCTCGTTCAGTTCATGCGCCCTGTCACGAGCGCAGCAGTGCATCTACATGACAACAACGATGTGTGAACGCCCGTGGCTGCCTCGTTTGTTAGCATTGCTGGAGGACAACAGGCTATACAAATACGGTGCTGTACAAAAACAAATTATAGTTCGCCTCAAAGTTTTTTATTTGGGTATTTATTTAATTTGTATTATTTCTACGCCAAGCTCATAAAATAAATTTGGCTCGCACATAAATTGACAGGGCCGGTCGGAAACCGGAACCAAACAAAAAAATGTGTTATGCCCTATTAGCTAAAATGGCTTTTCTCCATGTTTAAGTCTTGAGACTTAAATAAGAACATGACATGGATTTTTTAATTTTAATATGTTCCTTGTGTTTCACTTACAACATTAATCAAGTTTTTTGCTAGTCTGGACTGATCAGTTTATATGGTGTGATTATGTAAAACTATTGGTCAATGTCTTGCTCTGGAGGCGGGCTTATGCAAATGTATTTACCCGTGTGACGTCAAAAATCCTACAACATCCTAACGAGCTTGATCAAATAAATGCTTTGTTTATAATGAAGAGGACGCTTTAAGCTCTTAAGTTTTAATGGTACAAAGATCTATTTTATGTCAAAATATCAAGGCAAATTTGATTTCTCATGTCATGACCCCTTCAAGTCGGTGCAGAGGGGTCGCACAACAGAGCAGAAGTTCACTTCAATAATAAACCAAGTGCAAAAAACACCACAAATGGAAAGATTAGAAGATATTATATATGTATAAACCCTAACCAAGACAAAAGTGGCCTAAATCAGACTTTTTTGCTCCAAGTGACTCAGATCAGTTTTTTCATGACTGTGAACGGCATAAACCACGTGGATAAAATAGTTTTAAAGGATGAAATGATTGACTACCGGGGGACTTTAATGGTTTTCTATAAAGTAAAGAAGTGCATGTAGAGACTAGCCTGGTCTCCTCCGCGGGCTCCTGATCGGCGCTGCTGCTGTGGATGAAACGCAGGGCATTATGGGTACTGAACACATCCTTCATCCGGCTGGTCATCAGCTCCTCTGAGACGCTCAGCGCAGGGCTCTCACTACTGACAACACAACACAGATTACAGATAACAACAATAGGTGTGTGTTTATAAGAAAACAAAAGTATTATAATAATAATAATAATAAACGTTTATTTGTATAGCACTTTTCATACATAGAATGCAACTCAAAGTGCTTCACAAGCATAAAATCAAATAATACAATCACACAATGTAAATATAAAAATATTCGAAAACTATAAAGGTTCAGCATGTAAAATAAACTGGCAATATAGTTTGACCTCAATATCCATATAAAATAAAATAAAATAAATAAAACAATGTAAAATAGAACGATACTCGGTTACTAACGTAACCTCGGTTCTCTCTAGAGAGGGAACGAGTATTGCGTAAGTTTAGCTTACGCTACGGGAAAGATTCATCTTCTCGAGATACTGAAGCCAAAAAATTATCCTTAATTTTGTATAACTTGTCAACGCAGTGCAGCAGCTAGCAGACCTAGAGCAGGCCATCTCGCGTGCTCATTGGCTGCCCTGCGGGCAACTGCTGCAGCCTACCAGTGCGCCCGGCGTGACGTCACGCCCAATGAAGGGCGCCCGCGCCTTTATAGCGTCACAGCCCACCAGATAGGCGTGGCTTAGCGTATAAAATAGGGGCTGTAGGCTGAATTCTCTGGTTTTTCGACGACTGAAGCGAAGTCGCTCGTGGCGTGAGCACGGCCGGTTACGCAATACTCGTTCCCTCTCTAGAGAGAACCGAGGTTACGTTAGTAACCGAGTATCGTTCTCTTACGAGAGGTTCTCTCGTATTGCGTAAGTTTAGCTTACGCTACGGGAACACTTTGTCAACGCCGTGCGCGCCAAGCATCCACATGAGACCCCGAGCTTGAGGGGAACCCCATAAGTGGAAAAAATAAGGTGGCCAGCCACGCGGGCCATCACTTGTACATAAGCACACATAGGGAATACAGAGCAGCGCGCCGGTCTGTATAGTCATATGGCACATACCCTACTTAGTGCAGCTCAACCAGGAGAGCTGAGTCATGAACGTGATCTGAGCAGGAGATCTGGGCAGAATACACCTCTCCTTCAGACTGACAACAGTTTAGCCTGCAAGGCAGGAACTTCTAGGTTATAAAACCTGACAAAGGTAGACGGGGAGCTCCAGCCCGCCGCTACACATATGTCATGGATAGAAATTCCACTGGACCATGCCCACGACGAGGCCACACCTCTCGTGGAATGAGCCCTGATGCCCAGAGGGCATTGCAGGCCTTTTGACGCGTAAGCTGCCGCTATAGCGTCCACTATCCATCTGGACAGGCTCTGTTTCGAGGAGGCAAGCCCCTTGGCGCGCCCACCAAACGAAACGAAAAGCTGTTCCGAAGCCTGAAGGAGGCGGAGCGCGTAATGTAAACCCTCAGCGCTCTGACAGGGCAGAGGAGATTCACATCACTTTCGCTGTCAGATGCTGGCAGAGCTGACAGCGAAATAACTTGCGCTCTGAATGGAGTGCCCATCACTTTAGGGACATAACCATGTCTAGGTCTGAGGATGACTTTAGAGTCATTTGGTCCGAACTCAAGACACGACGCGCTAACAGACAGCACCTGCAGGTCCCCTACACGTTTTACTGACGACAGTGCAGTCAGAAAAACGGCTTTTAGTGATAGATATTTCAACTCCACGGAGTCTAGTGGTTCAAATGGAAAAGCTTTCAGGGCCTCGAGGACCAGTGAAAGATCCCACATGGGAACCGACGGGGGGCGCGGCGGATTCATCCTTCTAGCTCCTCTAAGGAAGCGGATGACCAACTCATGTCTTCCCAGTGACTGGCCGTGCGTCGATTCCGCGAATGCTGCTACGGCCGCCACGTAAACTTTGAGCGTGGATGGGGATCTTCCCTTATCCAACAGCTCTTGTAGGAAAGTGAGCAGATGCGCCACCCCGCATGTCCGCGGGTCCAGACCTCTGTCGGTGCACCATCCAGAGAACACCGACCATTTAGACGCGTAGAGCCTTCTCGTGGAAGGGGCTCTAGACTGCGTGATCGTGTTCATCACTCCTTCTGGCAGGGCAACGAGTACCCGTTGATCAACCATGCATGCAGAGACCAGCGCTCTGGATGGGGATGCCAGATCGTGCCGCGAGCTTGAGAGAGGAGATCTGCCCTCACCGGAATCGGCCACGGAGCTGTATGTGACAGCCGTGCCAGTTCCGGGAACCAAGTCTGATTCTCCCAACGCGGGGCTATGAGGAGCACCGAGTGGCGCGTTTCCCTGATCCTCTTGATCACCTGTGGCAACAGAGAGACCGGAGGGAAAGCATATAGCGGGAGGCTGGGCCAAACCTGGGCCAGCGCGTCCTCGTCCTTCGAGAAGAACATCGGGCATTGAGCGTTGTCTTTTGACGCAAACAGGTCGACTTCCGCTCTGCCGAATAGGCGCCACAGTTTCTGGACCGTTTGGGGGTGCAGGGACCATTCCCCTGGGGGAACATTGTCCCTGGACAGTCTGTCTGGGCCGTCGTTCAAATGGCCAGGCACATGCGCCGCCCTCAGCGAGCGCAGGTTCGTCTGTGACCAAATAAGGAGGCGTTCCGTCAGATTGCAGAGATTTCTGGATCTGACACCGCCCTGACGGTTTACATAGGATACCACAGATGTGTTGTCCGAGCGGACAAGAACATGCTGGTCCTGTATAAACGGGAGGAAGCACTTCAGCGCGTTCTCGACCGCTATCATTTCCAGACAGTTTATGTGAAAACCCTTCTCCTGGTCTGACCACTGGCCAAAGGCCGGTCTGCCCTCGAACAGCGCGCCCCAACCCGAGTTGGACGCGTCTGTCGAGATGACCTTCCGATAAGAGATGGTTCTCATCATTACTCCATGCTGGTACCAATCGGCCACTAACCAGGGCTGCAGAGCTGTTATGCAGGTCTGAGTCACTCTGATTTTCTGGCCGCCAGACACCCAGGCTCGGCGAGGCGCGCGAGGGTTCAACCAGCGTTGGAGCGGGCGCATGCGCAGTAGGCCCAGCTGGAGCACCGCTGCAGCTGATGCCATACAGCCCAACATCCTTTGAAATGTTTTCAAAGGGAGAAAGCTGCCCTTCTGGAAAGATGCGGCTAGGTGGCGAACACGGCGCGCGCGCTGTGTCGATAAACGAGCCGTCATGGTCACCGAGTCCAGTTCTATTCCTAAAAAGGAAATTGACTGGCTGGGCAGTAATGAGCTCTTGGTCCAGTTGACCGTGAGACCCAAGCTTTCCAGATGACTGAGAAGCACTGTTCTGTGAGATAGTAGTTCTGTCTCTGACTGTGCCAATATCAGCCAATCGTCCAGATAGTTCATTATGCGCAGCCCCTGACTTCTCAGGGGGGCGAGCGCCGCGTCCATGCACTTTGTAAATGTACGGGGTGCTAGGGACAGGCCGAACGGCAGGACGGTGTATTGATATGCCTGACCGTCGAAGGCGAATCTCAAAAA
The DNA here is from genome assembly GCF_051911475.1 of Siphateles boraxobius. NCBI lineage: Eukaryota > Metazoa > Chordata > Actinopteri > Cypriniformes > Leuciscidae > Siphateles > Siphateles boraxobius. The sequence continues at coordinate 636,932 of NW_027509217.1, read as the reverse complement.
TTGCCTGTGACGGGGTACTATCTGAATCTGAAAATAGGCATCCTTCAGATCTAGAGAAATAAACCAGTCCCTCGGGCGAACGTGCGCGAGGATTTTTCTGGTCGTAAGCATTTTGAACGGTCTTTTTACAAGCACTTTGTTCAAATATCTCAGATCCAGGATAGGTCTGAAGGCTCCGTCCTTCTTGGGTACGAGAAAATATCGGCTGTAAAAGCCTGACTCGCTCAGAGAAGGCGGCACCTTTTCTATAGCCCCTTTGCACAGCAGCTTTGCTATTTCTGCGTGAAGTAGGTGTGCTACTTCCGCATTCACTATCGTCGCGGTCCGGGCTTGAAAGCGCGGAGGACGGCGAACGAATTGAAGTGCATAGCCCTGCTTTATTGTGCTCAACACCCATTCTGAAATCCCTGGGATAGTTTCCCACGCAGCTATGTGAGCCGCCAGGGGGCGAATGGCCTCCGGGTTCAGACCGCCGCCATTTGCGGGCTTGTGAAACTGAACCGGAGCCGAGAGCGCGGCGCGCGCGCTCTCGGTTCTGGGCAATGGCCGCTCGCTGACAGCCGAGACCGGCTGACTTATGTGAGATGTCCCGATCATAAGGGATGGGGAACATACTTTTGCCACACTTTGACGCGCGAGCAGCGCTCTGGGCGGGAGAGCTCTCTGTAAGCGTGAGCGCGCGCACGAGACTTACAACTGTATCTGACGCCCCGATCAGAGTAGATGGGGAGCGTTTTATTAACGCCCTGTGTTTCGTGATAACACTTAAACGCACAGGCGGGACCCGGGGGAAGGTTTGTGTTAGCAAGCGTGAGCGCTCTCTGGCGGGCACGAGACTTACGTTCATAAGCTTTTTTGATCGTGTAACAGAGCGGGCAGATAGTGGGCACAGACCTGTGGACACATTTCTTACATTCAACACTCGAGCGGCTTTTCTGCGCTTTATGAGAGTGTGCTCTGTGAGTGACACGGGATTTTGAGTGCTTATGTGTAGGGGTGAACACTGGGGCGTGGGCACATTCACTACACTTAAAACACTGACGGCGTGAGCCGGACCAGACATTATACTCTTTTTGAGATTTCTCTGGGTCGCCGTGAAAACGGCGTTTGTGTGCAGGCGAGAGGGTGAATAAACCGGCTCGTTGGCTGCTAGTTGAACCACTGCAGTAGCCTGTTCGAAGGGGACTGACAGGGAAATGAACTTTGACGGCGGTCCGGCCGCAGCGGGACACGCGCGTCTTTTCTCTCCCGCTGTTAGGAGGGCTTCGCGTGCTCAGACTTCAGCGTGAGCCTTTGCCGAGGCCCTCTGGGGGGCGGCGGTCTGCGACAGCTGTCTGAGCGCGATCTAGGGCGGCCGCCCTGACGTCGCTGCGAAGGCTGATGCTGAGGCTGTGCTGGACGCTGGGTGCTGGTTCGCACAGGAGGCTGGCTTTGTCTCTCGCGAGAGCGGCCTGTGGCGGAACTCGAGCGTCGCGGCAGGAAGAGGTTCATGGCCTGCGTGGTCTTTTGCACCATAGAGAAGCGGTCAACAATCCCGTTCACCGCTGGGCCGAAGAGACCAGTGGGGGAAAGCGGCGCGTTCAGAAAGGTGGCTCGCTCAGTTTCCCTCATATCCGCGAGCGTTAACCAGAGGTGCCTCTCCGTCACGGTTAACGCGGCCATGGCTCGTCCGATGGCCTGGGCTGCAGCTTTGGTGGCGCGGAGAGAAAGATCCGTCGCGCTTCTCAAATCCGTAACCGCAGCTGGGTCCCGGCCCTTCTCATCCCATTCATGGAGGAGGTCGGCTTGCAGGATCTGAAGCACAGCCATCGAGTGTAGAGCAGACGCGGCCTGGCCGGAGGCGGCATAAGCGCGGCCGACCAAGGCGGAAGTGGCTCTGCAGGCTTTAGACGGGAGGGCTGACCGTGACCGCCATCTCGCGGAGGGCGGGCAAAGGTGCGCTGCGACCGCCTCTTCCACAGGGGGAATCGCTGTGTACCCTTTCTCGGCGGCGCCGTCCACTCGGGAGAGCGACGCGGAGGCCTGTGACTGAAGTCTAGCCGAAAAAGGCGAATTCCACGACTTCGTCAGCACCGCATGAAGTTCCGGCAGGAATGGAGCGGGCCTGGTTTCTGAATCTGTGCGGCGGCGACTTTGAAGGAAGCAGCCGTCGAGCCTGTTCGGCGCGGGTTCCTTCGGCAGCAACCACTCGAGCCCGAGACGGTCGACAGCTTGCGTCAGCAGGCGCATAAGTTCCGCGTCAGCTCCAGCGCGGGTACGGGCGGATTCCTGGATTGACGAGGAGGCGGAGTGAAGCGACCATTCCTCGCTGTCTGATGCCAGGATAGAGCAGCAGTCTTTTGTGGCGTGTCCCACGGACTCATCCTCCGAAGTGACGGCAGTGAGGCTCGCAAGCGGCAGCTGCGCGTCAGTGAGGAGAGGTGGGGAAGGCGAGAGCGAGGCTCGAGGGAGGTTCTTCGGCGAGCGCGTCGCTGTGGCCACAGGTTCCGGCTGTCTCAGGGAACGGCGCTTCTTTCTGCGCGGTCCCACAGGAGGCGGAGTGACTGCTGTGGTGTTGAACGCTTCGAGTCGAGCCCGCAGGGTCGACAGCGGAAGCTCCTCACAGAGCTCGCAGCCCCCGGACGCGAGGGCGAGCTCTGCGTGTTCCAGGCCCAGGCAGAGAGCGCAGATCAGGTGGCGGTCTCCGGCGCTGAGCGGGGCTTTACACGAGCCGCAGGAAGTGCGAGGCATCTTTAAAAAGACGCTCGCTGCTCTTTTAGAATGATTTGCAAAAAAGGATACGTCGCCGGATAGCGTAGCTCGCACGGATGGCTGAAGGTGGCGAAGACGGCCGGCTTCCTCAGCGCTGTCCTAAGCTGGCTGTTCGCTGTTCGACGGCGGCGGTGGCTTCTCTCAAATCCAGCGATGCGAAGAGCTCGCTGAAGAGTCGAAAAATCAGAGAATTCAGCCTACAGCCCCTATTTTATACGCTAAGCCACGCCTATCTGGTGGGCTGTGACGCTATAAAGGCGCGGGCGCCCTTCATTGGGCGTGACGTCACGCCGGGCGCACTGGTAGGCTGCAGCAGTTGCCCGCAGGGCAGCCAATGAGCACGCGAGATGGCCTGCTCTAGGTCTGCTAGCTGCTGCACTGCGTTGACAAGTTATACAAAATTAAGGATAATTTTTTGGCTTCAGTATCTCGAGAAGATGAATCTTTCCCGTAGCGTAAGCTAAACTTACGCAATACGAGAGAACCTCTCGTAAGAGAACATAAAATTGACTTACACACAGCTTTGTTATATTACAACACCATATTTTTATTTTGATAAGCAACTTTAAAACTTATGTCTTAACCCACTTTTTAAAAATATGAATGCTAGTACCCTCACTTCATCTGGTAGACAATTCAACATTTTTGGAGCATAGTGAATGTATATATAACAGTAGTAATTGATATAATGCACTTTATTTGATCTGTCAATCACGACGTAAAGCAGCCTTAAAGGGGTCATATAATGGTACATGCACTTGTACAAGTTGATTGTACTGAAATGTGTGTTGGCAGTGCCTGTACACAACCATCATATAATGATAAAAATCCATCCAGTGTTTTTGTTTTAATCTCCTTATATGTTTTCCCCTGCCTCAAATTGAGCCGTTCGTTTTTGTGACGCCAATAAAACGGACGCCCCTCCCACGATTGATAATTGACAGCAGCGTTTCTATGGTTTCAACACAGACCCGCCCTGAGCGAGCTGTCATCGTAGTCCGCTATTGTTGATACACTGGAGCAGAATGGCGTCTAAGCTATTGTGGTGTTCTGTTTTTGGCTGTAATAAGGAACACAGCAGTCATGTTGATGATCCTAAATACGAACCGCTGAAGACGCAGTGGCTGAGTTTTATTTTTGAAGGGAATATTCCCAACGATCAACGTAAATGCTTTTGTTTGCGCTAATCATTTCTCATCTGCTTTATAAACGAGCGTCAGTGTAAATCTGGTTTTGCTAAGAAGCTGGTCCTGAAAACAGAATCGGTTCCAACTATTCGTGTTCCTGCTGCACCTCCAGAAGAAGTGAGTGTATGTTTTATTAACCTTTAAATATTAATCTTTACAAATGGCTTGCACGCTTCACGATGAATGCGGCTCGGTATATTACGGCATGTTTTCTCTGTAATGTTATGACGTTCTCAATATAATTCATAATCCCACGTTTATAATGAACAACACGTTATGGTTAATGTTTCAGCACTGACAGTTGTACCTAACCCTGAGATAACGTTAGGCATCATTGACAAGCCTAATGTTACCTTTACCAAAAAAATGTTTTTCAACATCAATCCGTCAACGAACTAACCTATACATCAGTAAACACCTAGCCTCTGTATCTCACTACTCTAAGTTACCCTGCCAATACATAAGTTACAAAAATAGATCAAAGTGACATTACGTTAACCAGTCATTCAGAAACGTCCTGTTCGAGCCTTACTCGTCGAACTTCTTCGGGCGTCATCTTGTTCCGGGTCCGACTCCGGTTCAAATTGGTATGGTAGAACAGATGTGTCCTCAGAGACTCCCGCTGACATTCTTGTTGCAAAATTTTTTTTGCAACAAGAAAATTGTTGCAAACTGACATTTGCATTTTTACTGAGTGGGCCGACTTCCCCCCCTTCCGACAATCCTAGCTGTGTCCCAACTATCTTGATGGTTCTACAGATTATCTGATCAGATTTCCCCTTGGTGTGAGGTGTGTTAAGAGTGTGTGAACCTGCTCGGAAGAACATCGGAGCCGCCCTGATCGCGAATCGTAATTATTCAACATGCTGATATTTACGATCAGAAATCCTGATGTGTTGGGGGAACCCCGAGGACAAACGTGCGCACGCTCTGGAGATTATCACGTGAAACAAAACAATATCCAATCAGAAAGCGAGATGATGGAAGACGGAAGCGCAGTCATGGGCAGCACAGAGTGAAGCTGATGTGGACAGCAGAGATGGAGGATCAGCTTGTTGATTTGGGGCAACAGCACGAATGTTTGTACGTGTCGTGTAAAACCTACCATCATAGACAATCAATAGCAAGAGAGTAGATTTTGTGTGTGTGTGTGTGTGTGTATCATCGCAATTTCTTCCTGCATATCGTCAGCCATGCTTATTCTGAAGTCTTGCGAGATTTCCTGTGTTCACAGTAGAGACTCTGGTTGAAAATCTGTTCGTGTGAGGTGTGCCGTCTTTGTCACATCATGGCACATCACACACTATAGGCACAAAACAGTTAAATCTAGGATTTTCTGTCCTCATGTTTGTGGTCTATCACATTTTGAAAATCTTATAAGATGTAAAAAATATTTTGGTGTGTACCCAGCATTACATTGTTTTTTGAGTAAGTTTTCTTTGGCACACATCTGATGAAACTGCTATAAAGCTTGTGATTTAATGGTTCACACGAGCAGCTCATCATCAAATCGGTCGTCAGTTTAACATGCATTTCAGAACGCTTTACTTTCACAGACGCATCATTTCTTGGAGCCATGATGATCACAGCATTTCACTAGATTTGTAATGAGAACCTGTTTTTACAGAAACTGCAGTTTTCCGTTATAATAAAGCTGCATGTGAATAAATTAAAGCACACATATTGAAATTTTACTATAAAACAAATTTTACTATAAAACGAATTAACCTTGAAAATTGAACTTTTTTAGTTGTCGGTCATGAATGCTTTGGGATACAGACCTACAGTTAGGATCTGTTGAAAGAAAACTTAAACTGTAAAACAGTTTGTTTACTATAAAGAAATGTTCTGAACTAATTTTATACAATATATATATTTGACAAAAAATTTTGTCTAATGTCTAATGCCACATGTCTAAACAAGTTCCAGATAATATCACAAAAATAGAGTTTCCGGTGAGATTTTGTTTAGGCGCTGTACTAAAAATAGCCACTGGGTGACACTCACGCCATTTGACACGTTCTTCTGTCATATTTCTGTTGTAATATCACTTCTAATCGCAAAACATCAGCCAAATATGTAAGCTTGAGTCTCAGAGCTTTCCAATGATGTGTTTCGTTAAGATTAGAAAAAGATTTGATTATAAAACAGAGCAGTAAATTGTCAAATGTGAAACCTGAGATGGCCACTAGGGGGAGGAAATCCAATTTTCTTGGATTGTATGTGTTTAATATATACGTGGGTTTCCTGTAGGGAAAGACTGCACACACCTGTCGTCTGCCAGGTGTTGATCCAGCGTGATGCGGTTCTGCTCTCCCTGGAACACCCTCTTCAGCAGGTCCAGGTGCTGAGGGTTATTGACGCCGAACCCAGAGGCCAGGATCTCAGCGTGGACGTTATACTCGTTGATGTAGGTCTTCAGACCCGGCACTCGCGTCATGCGCACCTGTGTGAAGAGAACCAGCGCTAGAACCAAGCGGAACCCTTCCTCTCTCTCTTTAAACCAACAAGCAAGTGACTTAAACTGCAGTAAATCGACTGGCCAAAAGAGTCAATCCCATAGACCCCCATGTTAAAATGCCCAACTTTACAGCAGAAAAAAATAGCAGAAAGCTAATTTTGCCCTTCATGACAACTGTGAGGGGGTGAATTTTTTTTATAACTCATCCATTTAAATTATATTAAACCTTAAAGTTCTGCATAATTAAGGGCGTGGCCACTTGAGTGACAGGTGGATTGCCGCTGATGTCACTACTAGCCGTTTGTCTGCTGTCTGTTAGCATCAGGTCACCTCAGCTAATCCACCTCGCTGCACATTTACTAACAAGATGGCAACGGCCACTTTGGGCTTCAAAACCCTCTTCAGAAACACTACGGGTGACGTCACACACACTACACACATATTTTTTTGGCAAGAACACACTTTCAGACCGGACCAGAAACATGACGCACACCTACCATCGGATCGACCCAGACGGTGTTCCCCACGCTCATCACGACCCTGGCCTGATGAAGCTTCCCTCTGATCTTCAGGCTCACGGCTCTGGTCACCTGAACACACAACACACACCGATCTGTTCACACTGCACATGTGCATATGCTGAAGTAGTGCTGGGCGGTATGACCAAACATTTATATCACGGTATTTTTCTAAATAATACCGGTTTCACGGTATATGACAGTATTTTTTTTTTCAAGCATGACTGTGTGTTAACCACATCTTCTACTGATTGAGAAGAAATACTGCAGTAGATTGACTTAGAATACCATATTTTACTGTCATGAGTGAATATTGTAGACCAATTCCACACTAGAATTAATACATTTGCAAGGCCCAACATAAATGCTGCTGTATCAGGAAAGATAAAGAACTATTAAATGGAAATAACATCGAAACTTTTCAAAAGACAGTCAGTTTCCTTCAAAGAGACATTAATATAAAAACACCAGCGCCGCGTTTTGACTTCGAAACATGTTTATTCAACGATGTCAAAGCCTTTTGGACAATCTGTCTGTGGCGGGCAGTGTTGATAATGTGAACCAATGTATGAGAAACACTGTAATATAATTTGACAGCTTTCGATTATATTTTAACCTCTCCATCTTCACCGTCACAGTAAAACACACACACACATCCGTGCATCACCAGTGAAAAGACTCTCTAAAACACTATCGCGCCGCGTTCCCAACGTTGTTAAAGCCACACACACCAGTATTGCGGTATATTAAAAATTCAGATCATAACAAAAATATTCGGTATGAACCGGTATACCGCCCAGCACTATGGAGAAGAGATCGAGCGTTTGTGCTATTGAGACCTTGGGGTTCCAGTCCACCTCGCCGTCGACGGGCTGTGCTCGGCACAGGACGATCTCCACAGCCTGGCCCGGCAGCTCCTGGAACTGAGCAGGAAGCTGGAGCAGCTGGTGTGACTTCACTTCCTGTGTGCGGCCCTCGTCGATGAAGCAGGCCATGACACTGCTGAACAACTGCTCTCCTTTATCCGGCACCTCCATCACACGCACACTGAGACCGGTGTGCAATCAAACAATCAGTTCCCATAAACATTCGTCATTTAATAATTTACATACACTGAAAAGTTAAAGTCCCCCTGTGGTGAGAATCAAGTTTTTAACATTGTTTATATGTTTATTGTTATGAGAATTTTCTCCTTGAAACTGCAGTGAGCCAAAGACAGTCTCAAAAACACGGTTTGAAATCGCTGGTGTTTCTGACGTCACAAACCAACTTGTAACCAATCAGATCAACGTGTGATCGTCAACGAGTGGATCTCTGAGCTGAGTGAGGGGAGGCGGGGCTCATTTGCATATTCATAGAACCACGTGTACTAAATAAGGCAAAAGTGTCGAGTTACATTCCAGATATTTTAAGGCATGAAGACATTTTTTTTCAAGGAGAAAACATTTAAATGTCATTTTGGTGATCAAAGATGAGTTTTAATGGATACAATAATTAACTACAGAGGAATTTTAAGAGGGTCGGTAGGACTTTTTTCAGGATTCTTAGAAAGTTCAAATGAGCAGAATTTCTTTGAAACTGAATCTTTTGTAACATTTGCAACTTTTGATCAGTTTAACTGCAGTATTATGGCGCTTTTCCACTGCATGGTACGGCTCGGCGCGGCTCAACTCGCTTTGCTTTTCCACTGCATGGTACGGCTCAGTACGGTTCGGCTCGCGCGGCTCAACTCGCTTTGCTTTTCCACTGCGTGGTACGACTCGGCGCGGCTCGGTTGCTTTTCCACTGCAGTTAGTAACGTTTCAAAGTGTGTGGGATTATGACTGATCGTTATAGTTTATCCGCTCCTCGGCAACCAACAAGAGGAACGTCTGCGCTTCTCGTCCACTGACCACGATTCAGCTATTTCTTCTTTGGAAGTTTTTTTTTCTCCAAGCAAGTCAAGCAAGTAGTTTTAAAACAGGTGCTACAGTGGTGGCTGTTACTGGCTATTTAAATCTAGCGGGTTTGATGTCTCGCAAATACAATGACGCTGGTAGTGACGAGCTGTCTGTTTGATCATTCAGTGATCTACAGTGCTTCCACGTCACATTTTAGTATCGGTGCGGTACGCTTGGAACCTCAACACAGGTGGTACCAATTAAAGCGAGCCGTACCGTACCGTACCATGCAGTGGTAAAGCACCACAAGTGAGCCGTACCATGCAGAGGAAAAGCGCCACAAGTGAGCCGTACCGTACCATGCAGTGAAAAAGCGCCACAAGTGAGCCGTACCGTACCGTACCATGCAGTGGAAAAGGGCCACAAGTGAGCCGTACCGAGCCGTACCATGAAGTGGAAAAGCGCCAAAGCGTGCCGTACCGAACCGTGCCGTACCATGCAGTGAAAAAGCGCCACAAGTGAGCCGTACCGTACCGTACCATGCAGTGGAAAAGGGCCACAAGTGAGCCGTACCGAGCCGTACCGTACCGTACCATGAAGTGGAAAAGCGCCAAAGCGTGCCGTACCGAACCGTGCCGTACCATGCAGTGGAAAAGTGCCACAAGTGAGTCGTACCGAGCCGTACCGTACCATAAAGTGGAAAAGCGCCAAAGCGTGCCGTACCGAACCGTGCCGCACCATGCGTTGGAAAAGCGCCACAAGTGAGCCGTACCGTACCATGAAGTGGAAAAGCGCCGAACCGAGCCGTATCGTACCATGCAGTGGAAAAGCGCCACAAGTGAGCCGTACTGAGCCGTACCGTATCATGCAGTGGAAAAGCGCCAAAGCGTGCCGTACCGAACCATGCAGTGGAAAAGCGCCACAAGTGAGCCGTACCGAGCCGAGCCGTACCATGAAGTGGAAAAGCGCCGAAGTGTGCCGTACCGAACCGTACCATGAAGTGGAAAAGCGCCGAAGTGTGCCGTACCGAACCGTACCATGAAGTGGAAAAGCGCCGAAGTGTGCCGTACCGAACCGTACCATGCAGTGGAAAAGCGCCAAAGCGTGCCGTACCGAACCGTGCCGTACCATGCAGTGGAAAAGCGCCAAAGCGTGCCTTACCGAACCGTGCCGTACCGTACCATGCAGTGGAAAAGCGGCACAAGTGAGCCGTACCGAGCCGAGCCGTACCATGAAGTGGAAAAGCGCCGAAGTGTGCCGTACCGAACCGTACCATGAAGTGGAAAAGCGCCGAAGTGTGCCGTACCGAACCGTACCATGAAGTGGAAAAGCGCCGAAGTGTGCCGTACCGAACCGTACCATGCAGTGGAAAAGCGCCAAAGCGTGCCGTACCGAACCGTGCCGTACCATGCAGTGGAAAAGCGCCAAAGCGTGCCTTACCGAGCCGAGCCGTACCGTACCATTCAGTGGAAAAGCGCCATTAGTGTCAGTATGTGATGAAGTATGTAGTAAATGTTATCAGAATGAGGTGTGTTCACCGGCTGTAGGTGTTCTCCTCCTGGACGGCGTACAGTTCTCCCTCCAGCACCTCCACAGCGCAGCGTCTCTCCCCGGCGTAGTGCGCACTCATGTCAGCCGCCAGAGCCTGGTATCGGTCCTCTCTCTGGCTCACGATACGCCCCGAGTACACACTCGCTGTCTTTATCAGCAGCGGCAAAACCTTTCAAGATTCGGACGAAACAGCTTGCTGTCACAAATGAAAATGTAACATTCAAATCGAATCTGAAAAGTGCAGAATTCATAACTACTCCTACTAAAAAATCTATGACATGAGCTCAAGATATGCAATATGACAAAGTCAGAAGAACAGAGACTGAGGAAACGTATAGATTGTAATGCAAGCGTCCTTCTGTCTGATGTTAGCGTGTTTTTTCAGTGATCTGAGGCATTGAGCATGTTTGAACACACCCAAGATGCATCAGAACCGAATCACTTCAATGCAAACATGCTGATCCTCAGAGTAACAGCAGGACTTTAATTGTAAAAATAAATTAAAATATTAAAATTTTAGACCATTTGTCTGCTCTATTTTTGCTTTGCCAATAGAAATATTTCCAAACAAATCCAAAGCAGGATAACAGTCCATATGAAACATGGACAAGCGGAGACAGTTTGAAACGATCCTGTGAAAATTGTGACTATTTTGACTCTAAAATTGGCATAAAATCAAAGCCACATGTCTAACAAAGTTGTGTTCCAGATTTTAAGTTGATGTCACAAACATTGGGTTTCATGCAAGATTTTGTTTAGCCGCCGTACTCAAAATAGCCACCGGGTGAACCTACACGCACAAATTAATACATTTCTGTCACAGCATCACTTCTAGTTCTATCAACAACAAAAAAACAGCAGAAACTTGAAGATTTTTTTGTGAAATGTTTTCTTTTTTTCTCAAATTCTGTTTTCAATTTTATATTATCAAAATTAAACTGAATCATCATGCTTTATGTCTTAACGTCTAAAACTTTATTAAATGTATTAATTTTAACAATAACTGAGCCCTATGAAATGGTTTTAATTCAATTAAATATTTTCCTGTTTATTTAATGTTTTTTTTACAATTTAATTAAAATGTTTTAAAACCTGAAGTAATCAAATGAATTCATAAAACCTAATAAAACAATTTAATCGTAACGTAATTAAGTTAAAATATAGCACTTCTCGTAACACTTTACAATAAGGTTTCATTGGTTAACTAACATGAACTAATAATGAACTGCACTTCTACTGCTTTTATGCTGTAAATGTTAATTTCAACTAAAAAAAGTTGAACATTAGTTAACTAGTTTACATTAGTTATGCACTGTGAACATGAACAACTGGATTTTTATTAACTGACAATGATCAATACAGTATTTATTCATCTTTGTCAATGTTAGTAAATGCGTTAAATGATATAACAAATGAAAGTGTTATCTCTATTCTTTTACCTTTGATTTCCTTGATCTTTATTTGTGTCAATTAGTGCTGTACAAGAGAAGTTTACTGAAATTATTTAAAACGTGGATGAAAAAAAAATCTCTTGATTGTGTTTTTGCTGGTTTGAAATGAAGTCCTTTGAGTTTCTGACTGTATTGGATGCTTTTTTGTGGTTTAATAAATCAGACACTAAACTCATATCGCAGTTTGAATGTGATGAGTTCTACAGCCCTACTTCTGATTTGCTAAATTCCGTGACATTCCACATTCTACAATAAATTCCGTTTCAATGACTGAATACCACAATTCCATCAGAAACCAGATATTTCTTCTGATGGTCTGCTTTGAACTGACCATTACAGTGCCAGAGTCCGGGTGCTTTGGATGATCCAGAGATTTGTTGATCATGTGTCTATCTGGACAAACTGTGCTGTCTCTGCAAAGAAGAGGAACACATTAGCCAGACAGACGCTGTAAACCTCTGATGCGTGTTGAGTTACGCAAGTTATGTGATGCGTGTTGAGTTACGTGAGTTTTGTGATGCGTGTTGAGTTACGTGAGTTCTGTTATGCGCGTTGAGTTACGCGAGTTCTGTGATGCGTGTTGAGTTACGTGAGTTCTGTGATGCATGTTGAGTTACTTGAGTTCTGTCATGCGTGTTGAGTTACGCGAGTTATGCGATGCGTGTTTTCTGTGATGCGTGTTGAGTTATGCAAGTTCTGTGATGCGTGTTGCGTTACGTGAGTTCTGTGCTGTGTGTTGAGTTACGTGGGTTCTGTGATGCGTTGAGTTACAGGAGTTCTGTTATGCGCGTTGAGTTACGCGAGTTCTGTGATGCGTGTTGAGTTACGTGAGTTCTGTGATGCATGTTGAGTTACTTGAGTTCTGTGATGCGTGTTGAGTTACGCGAGTTATGCGATGCGTGTTTTCTGTGATGCGTGTTGAGTTATGCAAGTTCTGTGATGCGTGTTGCGTTACGTGAGTTCTGTGCTGTGTGTTGAGTTACGTGGGTTCTGTGATGCGTTGAGTTACAGGAGTTCTGTGATGCGTGTTGAGTTAGGTGAGTTCTGTGATGCGTGTTGCGTTACGTGAGTTCTGTGCTGCGTGTTGAGTTGCGCGAGTTCTGTGATGCGCGTTGAGTTGCGCGAGTTCTGTGATGTGCGTTGTTACGTGAGTTCTGTGATGCGTGTTTTCTGTGATGCGTGTTGAGTTACGCGAGTTCTGTGACACGTGTTGAGTTACGCGAGTTCTGTGACACGTGTTGAGTTAGGTGAGTTCTGTGACACGTGTTGAGTTACGCGAGTTCTGTGACACGTGTTGAGTTAGGTGAGTTCTGTGACACGTGTTGAGTTACGCGAGTTCTGTGACACGTGTTGAGTTACGCGAGTTCTGTGACACGTGTTGAGTTAGGTGAGTTCTGTGACACGTGTTGAGTTACGCGAGTTCTGTGACACGTGTTGAGTTACGCGAGTTCTGTGACACGTGTTGAGTTAGGTGAGTTCTGTGACACGTGTTGAGTTACGCGAGTTCTGTGACACGTGTTGAGTTACGCGAGTTCTGTGACACGTGTTGAGTTAGGTGAGTTCTGTGACACGTGTTGAGTTAGGTGAGTTCTGTGATGCGTGTTGAGTTACGCGAGTTCTGTGATGTGTGTTGAGTTACGCGAGTTCTGTGACGTGTGTTGAGTTACGCGAGTTCTGTGATGCGTGTTGAGTTACGTGAGTTCTGTGATGCGTGTTGAGTTACGTGGGTTCTGTGACACGTGTTGAGTTACGCGAGTTCTGTGACACGTGTTGAGTTACGCGAGTTCTGTGATGCGTGTTGAGTTAGGAGAGTTCTGTGATGCGTGTTGAGTTACATGAGTTCTGTGATGCGTGTTGAGTTACGTGAGTTCTGTGATGCGTGTTGAGTTACGTGAGTTCTGTGATGCGTGTTGAGTTAGGTGAGTTCTGTGATGCATGTTGAGTTAGGTGAGTTCTGTGATGCGTGTTGATTTAGGTGAGTTCTGTGATGCATGTTGAGTTACGTGAGTTCTGTGATGCGTGTTGAGTTACGTGAGTTCTGTGATGTGTGTTGAGTTAGGTGAGTTCTGTGATGCGTGTTGAGTTAGGTGAGTTCTGTGACGCGTGTTGAGTTAGGTGAGTTCTGTGATGCGTGTTGAGTTAAGTGGGTTCTGTGATGCGTGTTGAGTTACGTGGGTTCTGTGATGCTTGTTGAGTTACGTGGGTTCTGTGATGCGGGTTGAGTTACGTGAGTTCTGTGACGCGTGTTGAGTTACGTGAGTTTTGTGATGCGCGTTCAGTTATGTGAGTTCTGTGATGCGCGTTGAGTTAGGTGAGTTCTGTGATCCGTGTTGAGTTACGTGGGTTCTGTTATGCGTATTGAGTTACGTGAGTTCTGTGACGCGTGTTGAGTTACGTGAGTTCTGTGATGTGTGTTGCGTTACGCGAGTTCTGTGATGCGTGTTGAGTTACGCGAGTTCTGTGATGCGTGTTGAGTTACGCGAGTTCTGTGATGCGTGTTGAGTTACGTGATTTCTGTGACGCGTGTTGAGTTACGTGAGTTCTGTGATGTGTGATGCGTTACGCGAGTTCTGTGATGCGTGTTGTTACGTGAGTTCTGTGATGTGTTACGTTACGTGAGTTCTGTGATGCGTAAAGCGAGTTCTATTATGCGTGTTGCGTTACGTGAGTTCTGTGATGCGGGTTGAGTTGCGTGAGTTTTGTGATGCGTGTTGAGTTACGCGAGTTCTGTGATGCGTGTTGAGTTACGTGAGTTCTGTGACGCGTGTTGAGTTACGTGAGTTCTGTGATGTTACGTTACGTGAGTTCTGTAATGCGTAAAGCGAGTTCTATGATGCGTGTTGAGTTGCGTGAGTTTTGTGATGCATGTTGAGTTGCGTGAGTTTTGTGATGCGTGTTGAGTTACGTGAGTTCTGTGACTGTGCAGTGCAGGTGTGTGAGGCAGACCTGCAGAAGCCAAAGCTCTTGAGCGTGCAGCAGAGAGGGCGCTGGGTCTTCTGCTCCTCCTTGGCCTGCTGGACACCGAGGGCGAACTGCAGCAGCTCGGGGGGCAGGCGAGCGCCGGCTCTCCTCAGGTATCGTAGGACACCGCACACATGCCGGGCGTTCAGCTCCGACATCAGCAGCACAGACTGAGCCGCCGGACACAAGCTTTCGCCGTGATCCTGCACACACTACAGTTACAGCACCAACACACTCAAACTACAGGAACAAGTGTAAACCAAAGCTCTCGTTGTGATCCTGCACACGCCAGTTACATCACAGTAGTGCTGGGCGGTATACTGGTTCATACCGAATACCGGTTTTTATTTTTGTTATGATATACCTTTTTTATATACCGCAACACTGGTTTATGTCGCTTAAACAACGTTGGGAACGTGGCGCGACACTGTTTGAGAGGGTTCCTTTTCACTGGCTACGTTTATATGCATCCGTACCTAAAAGACCTTCTGCTAGGGCCTTGAGCACGCAGAAGAGGCTTAGAAGAACCCGGAGAATTGCAGCCATTGCCTTTTGCTGCCGAAGAAACTCTTGTGGCGGCGTCTGAAAGTTGCCGCGACGCAATGCATCGAGCTTGGCCAGTCTGACTCGGATGGGGGACACGGTGGCGACGATGTGCTACCGGGGCTTTCTGGGCTACAACGTCCCTCAACTGGGCTGACCAGCCCAATCCTGCATTCCCCGAAGATGACTCTTCACGGGAAATCTCGTCCTCCGTTAGGCCATCCAAGCACACGGGCGCTCCATAGCGTCTTCTGTGGTGGGAGAGAGTGCACTCTGGCCTAACCTGTCGGATCTCCCTGACAGTGAGAAGCAGCGCATCGCGGGCGCCCCGGTAGAGCCCGGGCGGCCTCTCTTTGGACAAGGAGGGGGATGAGGCCTTCAATTTATGCCTACCCAGGAAGGCAGCCCCACGCCAGATGCCCCCTGAGCGTTTGCCTAACCCTCCTGTCACGGGACGAGATTTCCACCAGGGCAAGGAGAGGCCCCAAGCCCTTCGAACTCTCTTCGTGTTTCAGAGCCCCTGTCCAAAAGACGGAGGGTCTCTCATGGAGGGGTTGGCCACCCACCTTCAGAGGCTGCCCAGCCCATGTGTTCAGTGTACATTGTGTGCTCTCCCCCCACATTCAGGGGGTCTTGAGAGAAAGGGTTAGCGACAATACCACGGCAGTGGCTTACATCAACCATCAGGGCGGCAGCGCAACCTTTAGCTCACAAGCTTTTGGTGTGGAGCAGACGGGTTTTCCTGTCATTACAGGAGACTCATGCTCCAGGCATTCTGAACAGAGGCGTGGACCTTCTATCGAGGGTGAACCCACTCTACAGAGATTGGCGCCTCCACCCTCAGATAGTGTGCATGATTGGGATGAGATTCGGACAGGCAACTGCAGATCTATTCGCCTCGTGCAAAAACTCCACTTGTCCCATGTTCTTCTCGCTAAAGGATGTGGACACGCCCCTCTGGGCCCAAAGTGCTATTGTATGCTTTTCCCCCCCTGTGCTTGACAATTCCCACACTGGCCAGGGTGAAAGAAGTGCCTGTCTCTCATTTTGATAGCACCCAAAGCCCCATGGCTGGCGGAGATAATCCTTCCCCTCTGCAGACTTACTGTCTCAAGCGAATGGGGAGATTTATCACCCACAACCCAACAGGGTGGCTCTCTGGGCCTGCCCCGTGAGAGGACAAACTTAAGCACACTAGGGCTTTCCCCTCGTGTAGTTGCTGCTATACAGAATGCCAGGGCCGTTTCTACACATTTCTTATATGGCAGGAGAACTGTTCCTGAGTGGGACCTCTCCATGGTGCTGGAGGCTTTGTCTCCTTTTGAGCCCCTAAAGCTGCTGTCTTTCAAGACGGCGTTGCTCTTGGCCTTGGCAGCAGCTAAACATATAAGTGAGCTTTATACACTCTCGGTTCATTCTTCATGAACTAGTGGATCTCTTAGTGGAGATCAGGTTTTCCTAAAGCCTAATCCAGCTTTTATGCCCAAATGCTTCCCTGTGTTCACATCGGAGGTGTTAGAGCTGTCCGCTTTTCACGCTCCACCTTTTTCCTCCGCAGAGAATTAGAGGCTGAATGCTCAGTGTCCTGTTCGTGCCTTACAGACATATATGGCCAGGACCAGTGCTTTCCGGAAGAGCGACCAGCTCTTTATTTCATGGGCACCACCTCAGAGGGAGTCTCATATCTAAGCAACGTCTCTCACATTGGCATATGAATCGAAAGGAGTGCAGCCCCCAGGGGACATTAGAGCTCATTCCACAAGAGGCTTAGCCGCCTCATAGGTTTTGTTTAGTTGAGTGTCACTGCAGGACATCTGCTCTGCTGCCAGCTAGGCTGCTCCAAATACATTTGTGCGTTACTACCGGCTGGATGTCACCAGAACTTCAGTGGCACATTCTGTTTTAGGGGTGGGGTCTTCTTTATTGTGGCAGGCCAATGTTGGAGAAAGGAGCCCAGGAGCAAAGGAGTAGATCCAGCTGGGAAAAATCATCAATTATGAATACTTCCACCTGTTCACCCTTTAAACATGGAACCACTCACAGCTGTAGTCAATAAAGGCCCAATGGAGGTCACTATAAATCTGGGATCTGTGCTTCACTGAAGAGAGAGATGGCCCTGGGTGCAGACAACCCCAGGACGAGGCAAAGAAGCACAGGGAGGCCTAGGCTGCGTTCCAGTCCAAAATTGTCATGCCCTTCACATGCTAACTTCCCTCCGTCTTGTTCACTCAGATGTACGTCATTGCTTACATTGCATGAATGCTCACTACTGGCGGAACCTTTGCAATAGGCTGATTTGGAAAGTGCTAAGCCCTTGATTATTTATAATCAACTATGGGGTTGATTTATTATTAACTTATTTCCCTTATGAAATTATTTAATGCAGCATTCTATATGTATATTGATGTGTTGGAATTGTTTAAATAAAAAAATTAATATATCAGAGTTGTTCGGGGTGGGGTAAATTAAACGCAATATGCGTTGACATGTTGCATTGTGGTATATGGAGCTGCCTTAAGTGTACATATGTAGACTCGCTCAAAATCGAGGGAGCGAGGGTATGAACTTCCCTAGTCCACTTCACAAAGTGGAATGCACTTCAAAATGGCGGCAGGGATTCCCCCGAGTGGAAGTTCTTAGGGAAGTTCGCAAGTGCATGTCTAAAAGTGGACTGGAACGCAGCCATAGAGTGAGACTGGCTGAAGAGAAAGAAAAGACACAGTTATCCTTGTAACCTCTGCTTTACCGTTTTTTATGTCTTCCCCCTTCGAGGCGGCCTAGAGTTCAAGCGGACAGTAGAAACGCAGCTGTCACAAGTACCCCAGACTGGGAAGAACCTAAGTTCCAGTTTGGATCCCTTTTGGCCATTCTATATATTTTTTGTTAAATAAGACAGTTTCTGTTAATGCTGCCCCGTCTCTCTTGTGGTTGTGTTTTGTGGCAACTGAAACCTCTCCTAGCTTTGGGGACGGGTCACAATATCTATACATGTGTGTGTGTGTTGCGGAGATTAATTTTGTGTGTATCGAGCAATCGGGGAGCTGTCCATGTCTCTCCCATAGGTTGATCTCAAACACGAGATGATGAAAGAGAACAATAGGTTACCCGGTTCTCTAAAACATTGAGTGTAGAGATCCACCAGCTAAGCCCCGCTTGCTGCACGAGAAGCGAAGAAACTTCATGGAGAACAGCAGCGCTTGCAGGCGTTATATGCCTTCTGGTAAGGGGGCGGGGCCTTACCTGGCATTGGCTGCGCGCTTCTGTCTGTCTAGCCAGACTTGGTGCAATTTGATGCTTCTGCAGAGGTCAGGTATGGATGCCCTTCCCAAAGGTGGATCTCTCCACTCAATGTTTCAGAGAACCGGTGTTAAGACAGTAACCTATTGTTTTAATATGAATGTATCTTTGAAGGGAACTGACTGTCTTCAAAGAAAGATTCTATTGATATAGCATGGACATTTTCTATCTTTCCTGATAAAGCAGTGTTTAGGAGCGCTGCGCTGCACGTCTTTGTAAACAGCATAATTTTGTAAACAGCCTTGCAGACCTGTATTAATACTAGTGTGGAATTTTTCTACAATATTCTCTCATGACATTAAAATATCAAAGTCAATCTACTGCAGTATTTCCTCTCTCAATCAGTAGAAAATGTGGTTAGTACACAGTCATGCATCACAAGCACTACATCACCATCACACTCAACTACAGGGATGAGAATAAAGCAAAGCACCGTGTCTGTAAGGCTTCTGAAGTTCTCCGACATGCAGAAGAGGCGTCGGCCGAACAGCTTGGGGGAGCTGGGGAACCCGTAATGGACCACGCATGTGGCGTCCCGGATACCAAGAGCCTTGAGGCAGTCGTTGGTGGTCACTGGAGGAGCAATGAGAGTCAGACAAGAAGCAAAACACTATGTTCCCCAATATATGTCCACTAACCTTCCCAGAACATTGCAGGCAGGTTTTGGTAACAGCCTACTGTTTTTTTTAACATCTGAAACTGAAGCGACTTATATAATGATATTAAAGGCACAATATCAGGGCTCCAGACTGCGACCATTTTTCCTGCCGGTGCGACCAAATATTTATTTAGGACGCACTGGCGCGACCACAACGTTGCCGAGCAGCGAATGCCAACACAATGAAAGCGGAACGAAAATGCGCATCTCATTTCACGGACCGTTTATTAGTTCGGACCAATAATAGAGAGCGCAGCGCCCCGAACTTGCCAGTCGCGGGCCGATCTAGATCCCGCGACACTGTTACTAGGAGATCCAGTGAAGAAATCCATTGACTTCGCCTCAGAATTAATAACATCATCGCTGCGAGATCCAGTGAGAAACACTTAGATTCGGCGCAGAATTCTCCGTTATAAACCATAGATCAGCGCTGACGTGGAAACCAGGAGAAACACTTTTGGAAGGCTTTCAGTTCACAAATCAGCAACATTCACCATGGACTTATGCTAATGTAGTAACTCTAAACATTACTATGGCATTGTGACAGAAATAGTCAAACGCTTACAAGTACTACACATCTTTTTCCAGCACTTCAAAACTATAATATCATAAATGTTATTTTTTAATGTGATGACCAACATATTTTTTGTTCATCCTTTTTTTTTTTTTTTTTTGTTCATCCAATCTTATCCAGATTGTCCTAAAAACTAAAAATGTTGGTGTAGGAAAGACATTATGAATAATTAAAGTTAATTTCATCTACACCCTAAATTAAGCGTAGTGCTTTATTGTCAGCCCCAGTGCTGCCAGATCTGTGTGGGTATAAACTCAGTGTCTCGGTGCGGAGGCCCTCAGATGTTAGTCGGGAGCCCTGTGAACTTAAAATAAAACTGTACATTGCAATATCTGTACGTTAAGTCTATTATTAAAGAATTTATCAGTATTACAGTTATTTTGGGGGAAATTTGAATAATTGCATTGCAAGCTGATTTAAGATGTGCCCCTAAATATTCTGCTTGCGCTCCTAAAAATTTCAGTCAGGCGCTACAGCGCTCCTAGTAAAAAAAGTTAGTCTGGAGCCCTGAATATGTATGATTTTTGGATTAAAATATCCCAAAAACATTAGAACAATGTTATATTCTTTGTTGATTTTTTTCTCTCTTTAGATTATATTTTTTTTTACCATAAACTAACCTTCCCAGAACTTTGCAGGCAGGTTTCGGTAACAACCTATTGTTTTTTTATCATCTGAAACTGAAGCGACTTATACATTATCCCAAATGTTTCTAAGAATGTTTAAATCCAGAAAAATAACCAGTTTTAACCAGGACAAGGACCGTGTCCATGCGTTGCCTATCAATGACATCATACCAGCGTTACCCTCGATTTCTGTATTTTCGTACTGTGTTTTATTAGACAGGTGAGCAACTGACTGGATAGATTCTTCGGCAGAAAACTAGTCATTGTTATACAGCTCAACAAAGTTAGTCTTATTTTTTAACCCTCAGGGGTCTGAGGGGTTTTCTGGGTTCTGGAGGTGTTCTGACATGCTCTGACATTTGTGCTTTTTTCAGTTATTTATAAACATGTTAATGGCGAAGGTGTAAATTCACTCTATATAGCACAAACAGGGCTACCATAATATGTGAGCAACATGTATGCACATGTTTGTATTTTTTAGAGAATAATGTTTATGCGTGGTTATTGAAAAAACTAAAACTTAAAGTGTCTGAAATAAGGCCACAAAACACATACTAAATATGTGTCCACAAGACTTTTGACTAATGGGTGTTGTTGCATAGAGTTTTTGCTTCAAAATGATCTGAAAATCATCCTGCCTAATCATTTACACAAAACAATACATTAATTTAAATTTTATAAGACACCTTTTGTTTGGAAAGGCAATATGCGTGGAGGCGTGTTCACACCTGAGAAGACAAAGGCCGGATAATGTGCCGCATAATGAGCTGCATATTAATTAGCCCTTTCACACAGGTGTGTCACAGGGTCCCAAAGAACGCAAGGACAAAAGAAATTATCTATATATACATATTTTACAATTAGAAATTGTAACCAATTACAAATAGGTTACAATTACAACAACAATTACAATTTTAACAATATTTCAAGTGTATTCTTTCTTTGTAAAATGTATACATTTCATCATACGTATTAAAAAAGGTAAGGATTCATTAGTTTGAATATTGGAACAAACACTATAATAACATCTTAGTTGATAATTCAATATACCTACTTTATTTTTGACAAAACATCATATAGTATATTTAACATGAGCAGAAATTGGTGAACAAAAGCGTACCTATTTAATGTGACAGTAGTCTTTTTTTACAGTCAAAACTTTATAATCTATCCAAAACTAATCACAAAATCTTGTCTAAACATTCATATTTAGTCTGTAACATATTGTGTATGATATATTAGCATATACATGTTAATTTGCAGTTTGTTGCTTATACAGACATTTTATTTCAACATATTTCAGTCTATTTTTACTCATCTTAGTAGGCTATAGCAATATAGTTTGGATGTGTTCGTGTAAATTTAATAACATGTTTACTAATGTAGATGCGAGAGTGAATGAACGGCACAGACACGCGCTGCGCTGTATAACTGTAGTAAACAAAGCGGCGATACCAGCTCACTTTTTTCCTTATCAGTGCAAAAGAGACTCAAATTACTCTGTTGATTTTGATCTTACATATAAGTGCTGTACACCATTACATCCTGTTAAGTGTGTTTTTTTTGTTGGTACTCACAATAAAAACAAAGTGTTGTGCTTTTCGTCAAATAAAGAAAAATAAACATGATGCGCGTTTTACCTTCTCTCGTCAGTGAGGTCCATTCTGAAACGCGCCCGAAAAATTAACTGTAACTCTGTCAATACTTGTTACAGAGATACGAGAGATTTCTCTTTATGAAGCTGAAATTATCTTCTTTTAAATTAAGTAATTTACATAAAAAAAAATATTCTCAGTTTATGTAATCTTTATGAAAAGAGAGAGAGATGTCAGTCTTTTTCTTTCCAGCTCATTATACCTCATTACGCGTTACGTGTCACACAGACACGCAATTCATATTTAAACAGTCTTTTTGCGCTTTATAGACACTATTCAATATCGCGATTAGAACAAAGCACTTAAGAATAAATGACTTACTACATCAGCTGGATCCGTTGCTCCTCGAAATGAAACTGCCAGCACTTTTGATACATTTTCCAGGGTTATTAGATAGTATTATTCCTCACAGTGAAAGGATACGCTGTGTACAAAGCTCTAGTAAGATACTTACTAAACACGATGTGTTTTATAATCCAGCTGGTGGGCATTGGCATGTTTGCATGGCTTGCCTTAGATCATTTGCGTTTCAATACCGCGCGCTCTCCGTGGGCGTGGCACATTAACGCGTAATGAGGTATAATGAGCTGGAAAGAAAAATACTGACATCTCTCTCTTTTCATACAGATTACATAAACTGAGAATATTTGTTTTTTATATAAATTACTTAATTTAAAAGAAGATAATTTCAGCTTCATAAAGAGAAATCTCTCGTATCTCTGTGACAAGTATTCGGACGCGTTTCAGAATGGACCTCACTGACGAGAGAAGGTAAAACACGCATCATGTTTATTTTTCTTTATTTGACAAAAAGCACAACACTTTGTTTTTATTGTGAGTACCCACAAAAAAATAGACACTTAACAGGATGTAATGATGTACAGCACTTATATGTAAGATCAAAATCAACAGAGTAATTTGAGTCTCTTTTGCACTGATAAGGAAAAAAGTGAGCTGGTATCGCCGGCGATACCGCCGACCCCAGAGGGTTAAATCTCTTTTTCTTGATTTACAGCGAGTATGAGTACCATGTTTTACCATGCCTAATATTGATCTAGCTCATTGCAGTGTGTAACAAGTGTCTCATATAGTAGAGAAGCATTATAACAACTTTCATCACACTCAAATGTATCTAATATGATAAAACAGCACTGCGTTAAACATACACATGACCAGAAGAAGCGGAAGCTTCGGATTATAAAAGCTCCACTGCTCTCGAGCCTTGTGTCGCACTTGTCTCTTATTAGTAATCACTCCAGCAACTCGTTTCGTTCCAACGGCTTTCGAAACGTTAATTAATCTTTAATACATTACCGGTCATCCATGAATATGATTTCTGCCCGAGTCCTTTCGTATTCTCCACTAGCTGTAGAGGTTGAGACAACAACTCCTATGATTCCACCAAATCAAGGCTTCATCAAGCTACACCTTTGTTTTGAATAAGCAACCTCTAGTGGCGAAAAACTACATATTGTGCCTTTAACACACAAATTCGCACGAAAAACAAATCAGTTCTTGCATTGCTAATCTGACATCACAGCCTCATCATAATCATAATAATGAAGTCAACGAAAAAAAACAGAAAAGTTAACTAAAGTTGAATTAACCCATCCAGAACGCTGCATGGAGGTTTTTGTGCAATAAACTAATTAACTGTAATAATTAACTTCAATATCTCCACATAATGTCCGGTACTGAAGTACGTACATTAAAACCCGAGTTATGATAAATGTTTATCATCACAGTTTAAATGATAAACTGGCTTTTTTTATTTTAATTGAATTATTTTAGTATTTTTTCTATGAGATTCATGGCTTAAGTTTACCAAAAAATTTATGCTAATACTAATTATTGACTAATAGCAGGTAAAGGATCTCACAGGTTAGGAAGAACGTTCTCCAAACCTAAAAGGAACGTTTCATTTACATAAAGAAAACCTTCTTGGCTATCCAACAGAATATAAGAACATAACTTGAACTTTATTGTCATTAAACATAGTACAACGAAATTCTGTCTAGTGAATGAATCTGAATGAACTAAACAAAAAACACACAAACAACAACAACAACAGCATCAAACAGCGACAATTACTTAAAAATAATAACAACAGAGAATGTCTGCTCTGTAGCTGAAAAAAAAAAAACACAGAGAGAAAACTCCTGCATCTGATGGAAAAACATCTTAAGGCATTTAGTTTGAAATGTCAGCTGAAATGTCAAATAGCAAACACTTACCCAGAATGACCTGCGTTCCATGGCCGATGTCTTTCCTCCACTGATTAATGACGAAGTCAAACTGGTCTGTCACATCTTCATGAGCTTTCAGTGTGAATACGGCAGTGTTGACCACAGCCTGAATGACAGATGGTAAAATCCATCAGATGCAGGAGCCAATCAGCATTACATTAGTGGTTCAATACATTGCCATAATGACAACAAGCAAACAGGGTTCGTACAGATGCTGTAAAAATAAATTCCAGCGGGGTTATCAGATGGGCTTTCAGTAATTTTACGTGAAAGATTGTATTTGTGTTTTTTTTGTTGAAAAAATGTAATTTTATATTGTATTTAAATAAGTCAAGCACTTTTCAAATACCTCTTCGTAAATAAGGCTGTTTTCAAGGATTTTCCAGGAGTTTAATTTAAAAAAAGTCAAATTCAAGTACTTAAAGCACCTTGTACGAACCCTGAAACATGGACAACCACTCATGAAATCATTCTGCAATGTTGAGGATGAAAGCAAAATCTTTGTGATTTCTGAAATCTGATTGGTGGATTGTTACTCATCCTTCACTGTGATTGGTGTAATCCTCTACCTTGTACACATGCTCTGTCTCCTCGGCCGAGTTGGTAATGATGAGGGTTTTCTGAGGTTTGGGCGGGTGGAAGTCCAGAGATCCAAGCAGAACGGAGATCTTGTCACAGTCCAGACACAGCTGAACCCTCTGAGACACAGACACACAAGTCAGAGCTAAGAGGACAGGACAGAAACACCAGCGTTCGAGAGGACAGAAACACCAGCGCTCGAGAGGAAAGAAACACCAGCGCTCGAGAGAACAGAAACACCGGCGTTCGAGGGGACAGAAACACCGGTGTTCCTGAGGACAGAAACACCGGCGTTCGAGAAGACAAACACCAGCTCTCGAGAGGACAGAAACACCAGCATTTGAGAGAACAGAAACACCAGCGCTCGAGATGACATAAACACCAGCATTCGAGAGGACAGAAACACCAGCGCTCGAGAGGACAGAAACACCAGCGTTCGAGAGGACAGAAACACCAGCGTTCGAGAGGACAGAAACACCAGCGTTCGCGAGGACAGAAACACCAGCGTTCGAGAGGACAGAAACACCAGCGCTCGAGAGGACAGAAACACCAGCGCTCGAGAAGACAGGACAGAAACACCAGCGCTCGAGAAGACAGGACAGAAACACCAGCGCTCGAGAGGACAGAAACACCAGCGTTCAAGAAGACAGGACAGAAACACCAGCGCTCAAGAAGACAGAAACACCAGTGCTCGAGAAGACAGGATAGAAACACCAGCGCTGGAGAGGACAGAAACATCAGCGTTTGAGAGGACAGAAACACCAGCGCTCGAGAAGACAGAAACACCAGCGCTCGAGGGAACAGAAACACCAGTGCTCAAGAAGACAGGATAGAAACACCAGCGCTCGAGAGGACAGAAACACCAGCGTTCAAGAAGACAGGACAGAAACACCAGCGCTCAAGAAGACAGAAACACCAGTGCTCGAGAAGACAGGATAGAAACACCAGCGCTGGAGAGGACAGAAACACCAGCGTTTGAGAGGACAGAAACACCAGCGCTCGAGAAGTCAGGATAGAAACACCAGCGCTAGTGAGGACAGAAACACCAGCGCTCGAGAGGACAGAAATACCAGCGCTCAAGAGGAAAGGACAGAAACACCAGCAATCGAGAGGACAGGACAGAAACACCAGCGCTCAAGAAGACAGAAACACCAGTGCTCGAGAGGACAGAAACACCAGCCCTCGAGAAGACAGGACAGAAACACCAGCGCTCAAGAAGACAGAAACACCAGTGCTCGAGAGGACAGAAACACCAGCGCTCGAGAAGACAGGACAGAAACACCAGCGCTCGAGAAGACAGGACAGAAACATCAGCGCTCGAGGGGACAGGACAGAAACACCAGCGCTCGAGGGGACAGAAACACCAGCGCTCGAGAAGACAAACACCAGCGCTCGAGAGGACAGAAACACCAGCACTCGAGAGGACAGAAACACCAGCACTCGAGAGGACATAAACACCAGCACACGTGAGGACAGATATACTAGCGTTCGAGAGAACAGAAACACCAGCGCTCGAGAGGACAGAAACACCAGCGCTCGAGAGGACAGAAACACCAGCGCTCGAGTGGACAAACACCAGCGCTCGAGAGGACAATCACCAGCACTCGAGAGGACAGAAACACCAGCGCTCCAGAGGACAGAAACACCAGCGCTCGAGAGGACAAAAACACCAGCGCTCGAGAGGACAGAAACACAAGCTCTTGAGAGGACAGAAACACCAGCTCTCGAGAGGACAAAAACACCAGATCTTGCGCTCTCGAGAGGACAGAAACACCAGCGTTCAAGAGGACAGAAAGACCAGCGCTCAAGCAGACTGGACAGAAACACCAATGCTCGAGAGGACAGAAACACCAACGTTCGAGAGGACAGAAACACCAGCGCTCGAGGGGACGGAATCACCAGCGGTCGAGGGGACAGCAACACCAGCGCTCGAGGGGACAGAAACACCAGCGCTCGAGAGGACAGAAAGAGCAGCGCTCAAGAAGACAGGACAGCAACACCAGCTCTCGAGAGGACAGCAACACCAGCTCTCGAGAGGACAGAAACACCAGCTCTCGAGAGGACAGAAACACCAGCTCTCGAGAGGACAGAAACACCAGCTCTCGAGAGGACAGAAACACCAGCGCTCGAGAGGACAGAAACACCAGCGCTCGAGAGGACAGAAACACCAGCGCTCGAGAGGACAGAAACACCAGCGCTCGAGAGGACAGAAACACCAGCGCTCGAGAGGACAGAAACACCAGCGCTCGAGAGGACAGAAACACCAGCGCTCGAGAGGACAAACACCAGCGCTCGAAAGGACAAACACCAGCGCTCGAAAGGACAAACACCAGCGCTCGAGAGGACAGAAACACCAGCTCTCGAGAGGACAGAAACACCAGCTCTCGAGAGGACAGAAACACCAGCGTTCGAGAGGACAGTAACACCAGCGTTCGAGGGGACAGTAACACCAGCGTTCGAGAGGACAGAAACACCAGCGTTCGAGAGGACACAAACACCAGCGGTCGAGGGGACAGCAACACCAGCGCTCGAGGGGACAGCAACACCAGCTCTCGAGAGGACAGAAACGCCAGCTCTCGAGAGGACAGAAACACCAGCGTTTAAGAGGACAGAAAGACCAGCGCTGATGAAGACAGGACAGAAACACCAATGCTCGAGAGGACAGAAACACCAGCGTTCGAGAGGACAGAAACACCAGCGTTCAAGAGGACAGGACAGAAACACCAATGCTCGAGAGGACAGAAACACCAGCGTTCGAGAGGACAGAAACACCAGCGCTCGAGGGGACAGAAACACCAGCTCTCGAGAGGACAGAAACACCAGCGCTCGAGAGGACAGAAACACCAGCGCTCGAGAGGACAGAAACACCAGCGTTCGATAGGACAGAAACAGCAGCGCTCGAGAGGACAGAAACACAAGCTCTCGAGAGGACAGAAACACCAGCTCTCGAGAGGACAAAAACACCAGATCTTGCGCTCTCGAGAGGACAGAAACACCAGCTCTCGAGAGGACAGAAACACCAGCTCTCGAGAGGACAGAAACACCAGCTCTCGAGAGGACAGAAACACCAGCTCTCGACAGGACAGAAACACCAGCGTTCAAGAGGACAGAAAGACCAGCGCTCAAGCAGACAGGACAGAAACACCAATGCTCGAGAGGACAGAAACACCAGCGTTCGAGAGGACAGAAACACCAGCGCTCGAGGGGACAGAATCACCAGCGGTCGAGGGGACAGCAACACCAGCGCTCGAGGGGACAGAAACACCAGCGCTCGAGAGGACAAAAACACCAGATCTTGCGCTCTCGAGAGGACAGAAACACCAGCTCTCGAGAGGACAGAAACACCAGCTCTCGAGAGGACAGAAACACCAGCTCTCGAGAGGACAGAAACACTAGTGTTCAAGAGGACAGAAAGACCAGCGCTCAAGCAGACAGGACAGAAACACCAATGCTCGAGAGGACAGAAACACCAGCGTTCGAGAGGACAGAAACACCAGAGCTCGAGGGGACAGAATCACCAGCGGTCGAGGGGACAGCAACACCAGCGCTCGAGGGGACAGAAACACCAGCGCTCGAGAGGACAGAAACACCAGTGTTCAAGAGGACAGAAAGAGCAGCGCTCAAGAAGACAGGACAGCAACACCAGCTCTCGAGAGGACAGAAACACCAGCTCTCGAGAGGACAGAAGCACCAGCTCTCGAGAGGACAGAAACACCAGCGCTCGAGAGAACAGAAACACCAGCGCTCGAGAGGACAGAAACACCAGCGCTCGAGAGGACAGAAACACCAGCGCTCGAGAGGACAGAAACACCAGCGCTCGAGAGGACAAACACCAGCGCTCGAAAGGACAAACACCAGCGCTCGAGAGGACAGAAACACCAGCTCTCGAGAGGACAGAAACACCAGCTCTCGAGAGGACAGAAACACCAGCGTTCGAGAGGACAGAAACACCAGCGTTCGAGAGGACAGAAACACCAGCGTTCGAGGGGACAGTAACACCAGCGTTCGAGAGGACAGAAACACCAGCGTTCGAGAGGACAGAAACACCAGCGGTCGAGGGGACAGCAACACCAGCGCTCGAGGGGACAGCAACACCAGCTCTCGAGAGGACAGAAACACCAGCTCTCGAGAGGACAGAAACACCAGCGTTTAAGAGGACAGAAAGACCAGCGCTGATGAAGACAGGACAGAAACACCAATGCTCGAGAGGACAGAAACACCAGCGTTCGAGAGGACAGAAACACCAGCGTTCAAGAGGACAGGACAGAAACACCAATGCTCGAGAGGACAGAAACACCAGCGTTCGTCGAGAGGACAGAAACACCAGCGCTCGAGGGGACAGAAACACCAGCTCTCGAGAGGACAGAAACACCAGCGCTCGAGAGGACAGAAACACCAGCGCTCGAGATGACAGAAACACCAGCTCTCGAGAGGACAGAAACACCAGCGCTCGAGAGGACAGAAACACCAGCGTTCAAGAGGACAGAAACACCAGAGCTCGAGAGGACAGAAACACCAGCTCTCGCGCTCTCGAGAGGACAGAAACACCAGCTCTCGAGCTCTCGAGAGGACAGAAACACCAGCGCTCGAGAGGACAGAAACACCAGCTCTCGAGAGGACAGAAACAACAGCGCTCGAGAGGACAGAAACACCAGCGCTCGAGAGGACAGAAACACCAGCGCTCGAGAGGACAGAAACACCAGCGCTCGAGAGGACAGAAACACCAGCTCTCGAGCTCTCGAGAGGACAGAAAAACCAGCTCTCGAGCTCTCGAGAGGACAGAAACACCAGCGCTCGAGAGGACAGAAACACCAGCGCTCGAGAAGACAGAAACACCAGCTCTCGAGAGGACAGAAACACCAGCGTTCGAGAGGACAGAAAGACCAGCGCTCAAGCAGACAGGACAGAAACACCAATGCTCGAGAGGACAGAAACACCAGCGTTCGAGAGGACAGAAACACCAGCGCTCGAGGGGACAGAAAAACCAGCGTTCGAGGGGACAGCAAAACCAGCGTTCGAGCGGACAGCAACACCAGCGTTCGATAGGACAGAAACACCAGCGCTCAAGAAGACAGGATAGAAACACCAGCCCTCGAGGGGACAGAAACACCAGCGTTCGAGAGGACAGAATCACCAGCGCTCGAGAGGACAGAAACACCAGCGCTCGAGAGGACAGAAACACCAGCACTCGAGAGGACAATCACCAGCGCTCGAGAGGACAGAAACACCAGCGCTCGAGAGGACAGAAACACCAGCGCTTGAGAGGACAGAAACACCAGCTCTCGAGAGGACAGAAACACCAGCTCTCGAACTCTCGAGAGGACAGAAACACCAGTGTTCAAGAGGACAGAAAGAGCAGCTTTAAAGAAGACAGGACAGCAACACCAGCTCTCGAGAGGACAGAAACACCAGCTCTCGAGAGGACAGAAACACCAGCTCTCGAGAGGACAGAAACACCAGCTCTCGAGAAGACAGAAACACCAGCTCTCGAGAGGACAGAAACACCAGCGCTCGAGAGGACAGAAACACCAGCGCTCGAGAGGACAGAAACACCAGCGCTCGAGAGGACAGAAACACCAGCACTCGAGAGGACAGAAACACCAGCGCTCGAGAGGACAGAAACACCAGCGCTCAAGAGGACAGAAACACCAGCGCTCGAGAAGACAAACACCAGCGCTCAAAAGGACAATCACCAGCGCTCGAGAGGACAGAAACACCA
The DNA here is from genome assembly GCF_051911475.1 of Siphateles boraxobius. Lineage (NCBI taxonomy): Eukaryota > Metazoa > Chordata > Actinopteri > Cypriniformes > Leuciscidae > Siphateles > Siphateles boraxobius. Next base: position 606,275 of record NW_027509217.1, on the reverse strand, counting down.
GCTGTCGCGCTCTCGAGAGGACAGAAACACCAGCTTTCGAGAGGACAGAAACACCAGCGCTCGAGAGGACAGAAACACCAGCGCTTGAGAGGACAGAAACACCAGCTCTCGAGAGGACAGAAACACCAGCTCTCGAACTCTCGAGAGGACAGAAACACCAGTGTTCAAGAGGACAGAAAGAGCAGCTTTAAAGAAGACAGGACAGCAACACCAGCTCTCGAGAGGACAGAAACACCAGCTCTCGAGAGGACAGAAACACCAGCTCTCGAGAGGACAGAAACACCAGCTCTCGAGAAGACAGAAACACCAGCTCTCGAGAGGACAGAAACACCAGCGCTCGAGAGGACAGAAACACCAGCGCTCGAGAGGACAGAAACACCAGCGCTCGAGAGGACAGAAACACCAGCTCTCGAGAGGACAGAAACACCAGCTCTCGAGAAGACAGAAACACCAGCTCTCGAGAAGACAGAAACACCAGCGCTCGAGAGGACAGAAACACCAGCGCTCGAGAGGACAGAAACACCAGCGCTCGAGAGGACAGAAACACCAGCGCTTGAGAGGACAGAAACACCAGCTCTCGAGAGGACAGAAACACCAGCTCTCGAACTCTCGAGAGGACAGAAACACCAGTGTTCAAGAGGACAGAAAGAGCAGCTTTAAAGAAGACAGGACAGCAACACCAGCTCTCGAGAGGACAGAAACACCAGCTCTCGAGAGGACAGAAACACCAGCTCTCGAGAGGACAGAAACACCAGCTCTCGAGAAGACAGAAACACCAGCTCTCGAGAGGACAGAAACACCAGCGCTCGAGAGGACAGAAACACCAGCGCTCGAGAGGACAGAAACACCAGCGCTCGAGAGGACAGAAACACCAGCACTCGAGAGGACAGAAACACCAGCGCTCGAGAGGACAGAAACACCAGCGCTCAAGAGGACAGAAACACGAGCGCTCGAGAAGACAAACACCAGCGCTCAAAAGGACAATCACCAGCGCTCGAGAGGACAGAAACACCAGCTGTCGCGCTCTCGAGAGGACAGAAACACCAGCTTTCGAGAGGACAGAAACACCAGCTTTCGAGAGGACAGAAACACCAGCTTTCGAGAGGACAGAAACACCAGCGTTCAAGAGGACAGAAAGACCAGCGCTCAAGAAGACAGGACAGAAACACCAGCGTTCGAGAGGACAGAAACACCAGCGTTCGAGAGGACAGAAACACCAGCGCTCGAGGGGACAGCAACACCAGCGCTCGAGGGGACAGAAACACCAGCGTTCGAGAGGACAGAAACACCAGCGGTCGAGGGGACAGCAACACCAGCTCTCGAGAGAACAGAATCACCAGCGCTCGAGAGGACAGAAACACCAGCTCTCGAGAGGACAGAAACACCAGCTCTCGAGAGGACAGAAACACCAGCTCTCGAGAGGACAGAAACACCAGCGCTCGAGAGGACAGAAACACCTGCGCTCGAGAGGACAGAAACACCAGCGCTCGAGAGGACAGAAACATCAGCGCTCGAGAGGACAGAAACACCAGCTCTCGCACTCTCAAGAGGACAGAAACACCAGCTCTTGAGAGGACAGAAACACCAGCTCTCAAGAGGACAGAAACACCAGCTCTCGAGAGGACAGAAACACCAGCTCTCGAGAGGACAGAAACACCAGCTCTCGAGAGGACAGAAACACCAGCGCTCGAGAGGACAGAAACACCAGCGCTCGAGAGGACAGAAAAGCCAGCGCTCGAGAGGACAGAAACACAAGCTCTCGAGAGGACAGAAACACAAGCTCTCGAGGACAAGACAGAAAGATCATCTCTCGAGGACTGACCTGATGAACCCTGCCATACAGCGCGGCCTCCTCCATCACGGTGATGATGACGGAGGGGTAGATCATGTGTTCTCGCACCAGAGCCTGGATCCCAGCGCTCCAGCGGCTGCCCACCGCGATGATCTGCCTGGGGCACGAGGACCGCTCCTCTCCGGACACCACCTTCTGGAAGTGCTTCAGGATCACCGACATCTACACAGAGACATGATCAAAACAAATCTGAGGGTCCCTCTTTATATTAGAGAGGACCTATTATGCCCTTTCACAAAGTCTTGATGTTTTTGGGCTCTACTAGAAGAGGTTTTCTTGCTTGAAAGTTGAGTATTTTTCCCATATTCTCCATTAGCCAAGTTTCCACTGTCGGGCCAGTGTGAGCAGGGCTTTAAACGGGCGGGCGGGGCTAATAGCCCTCGGACCTGGAGCACAGAGCCCAAAACTTGCTGCGTTTCCACCGTCAGGCCAGAAGCTCTGCAGGGCTTCACTAAAACACACCCGTAACACGCCTCTCTGGAACAACGTCACACACACCGATCATTTCACCAACAAATGAAATAACTGGTAACGAAACACCAAGAAATCACTGGAAACTAGCGAGATCGCAAAACAAAAATGATAAAAACAACGTTTGCTAACATCTTTTACTTGCTTAAAGATTTAAAACCCAAGCATCGATGTTTTACCACAGGTTTACAATAAAAAAAAGTGATACATTGATCATAATGAATTAATTTGTGTCAATGTCACACATTAATCACACAGAAATAAAAGAGGACGTACTTATTCAGCCGCGTCTGTTTCTGTTTATTTGTAGTCACATATTTCTGCTTTATATGGTGATCAGAATCCACATCGGAACACAAACTGAAGGCATTCAAACATGAAATTAATCATTGAGCTAAAATGATGTTAAAAGTCTTTAATGCTCATGATAGCTGGTATATGGGATCATCTGGCGCTGTCGTCTCCAGATTCAGGTAAACTCCTCCTCTGTTCGTAATCACTCCTCAAACACGAGCTGGCCTGCTTTGGATAAAGGTATTTGGCGGGCCAAAAAACCCATGCCGAGGAAGCCCCGACGAGGCCCGATCAAGTCCCGGAAGTGACAGTGGAAACACAACTGGCCCTGGCACACACTAGCATGCCCACTTTTGGCCCGACAGTGGAAATTGGCTATTGATGCAGCTCCTCTCCCAGTCTGACAGTAACACTCCATTTTAGTTCCTGTCTCTATGAAGCCCCTCCTTCTGAAAAGCACACTTTGCTCTGATTGGTCAGCTGGAGCAGTGTATTGTGATTGGTCAAGCATTTCGAATGTGTTTGGGAAATGTCCCGCCACTTACCATAACCGCCTGTTTCAACACGCATACATAGTTACATATACATAGTTGTTCAAGATGCCCAATTTAGAGTAGGGATGGTCATTTCAAGAATTAAAGGAGAACTCCGGGCAATTTTTAAGTTAATCTTGATCGTTAGACCTTTGTGAGTACTGACTATAGAAAAAAAAACGAACCGGATTGGTGCTTGCTACGCGGAGCTGCGACCGCGAATGCCCAGAGCTCCCACCCAGCTAAAACGGCAGCTATGGGGGCATCGACATAAAGAGCGTTTTTGAACCTCTTAACAGACACAAAATGCAATTAAAATGTCTGTCCAACATGAAAAGGGACCCTACATGTGAACAATATGCGTTTAGCAACTTAGCCATTGTTTCAACTCACCTAAATAGTCTTTTAGACGGCAAGCTGTAGTCTCGCGCTGCAGTCCCGTGCTGTAGCCGGAAAAGGTAAACAATGTCCAGGTGGGAGGAGCGTTGATCATGTGCGACGAGTTATGATCAGAGTTGCTTACAAGTGAAGAAGAAATGGTTCGTGTTTGTGCCTTTCCGAATTGTGACAACAGAATGTGAAAATATAAGAGCTTAAATTTTCATTGTCTTCCTTTCCATGACCTTGAGATTCTGCAGTTTGTGGCTAGTTGTATTTCAACTTGATGTGCAAACTCCCGTAGAAGTACTACGCGCTAAAGATTACCGCATTTGCAGTGAACACTTTGACAAGGATGACTACACACACTCAACACAGCGGGGCCGTTTGAAGAAAAATGCCATTCCATGTACGAAGACTCGTTGCACATGATCAACGCTCCTCCCACCTGGACATTGTTTACCTTTTCCGGCTACAGCACGGGACTGCAGCGCGAGACTACAGCTTGCCGTCTAAAAGACTATTTAGGTGAGTTGAAACAATGGCTAAGTTGCTAAACGCATCTTGTTCACATGTAGGGTCCCTGTTCATGTTGGACAGACATTTTAATTGCATTTTGTGTCTGTTAAGAGGCTCAAAAACGCTCTTTATGTCGATGCCCCCATAGCTGCCGTTTTAGCTGGGTGGGAGCTCTGGGCATTCGCGGTCGCAGCTCCGCGTAGCAAGCACCAATCCGGTTCGTTTTTTTTTCTATAGTCAGTACTCACAAAGGTCTAACGATCAAGATTAACTTAAAAATTGCCCGGAGTTCTCCTTTAATAATATTCGAAGATCGCTGGGTATTACTCGATTATTATTCGAAAATCGCAATCCTTCCCCACATGCACGCACACATGCATGTATAGGCTACACACCAGAGCATGTGAGCGAAGCGGAGCGGTGTGACCCTTAAATATAACTTAAACTTAAAATTATATTATTTAAACATAAATATGAAACGTATGAGATGAGTAAGATAGGACCATGGGATGCCCAATATATCGGGAGACATTTGGAGATGGTCAGACATGATTTTGACCACTTAATTTTTGTTTTGTTTTGTAGAAAGCCTTTCTTTAAAGTGAATTTCGTTTTGTTTAAATTGTATCTTAATTTTAATAAATGTTTCATTAACCAATTGCCTGGATTTAATAAATATGAAGCAAATATAGCAGACAATATAATCAGGACACGGAGGCGCCGGCGCGTGAACTGGAGCACGTCTCATAAATGAACCGAAACTCAGCGTATAAGCTACTTGCCTCACAGACCTGAGAAATATATCTATAGAAAACTTGAAATGTCTAATTTTAAACAAAACAATTCAAAACAAAAAGAAATGGGTTACTCTCTGCTCATGTAGGCTAATTCATATGAAGTGTGCATTTCTCTCTATAGAAATATGTGACCCGTCACAGAAACCAGGGACACAAGTCGGCAGCACAACTTTCGAGCAAAATGAGAAAGAAGAGTTTTTTTTCAAAATTGGTGATTTTCAATTTTTTGGAGAATCTGTTAATTGAAATCACGAAGAAGCCTCTCCATGTTTGAGATAGCAGTATTGGTATATTTAAAAGCTAACATTTTGAGGTTGAAATCGGCTTGTTTTCGGAGATTCTAGCATGCAGTAGGGGCGTGGCGTGTCATTGTCTGTGTGTATTACCATACTGAATAACCCGGCGCTTTTGCCCCCGCCCTCCAAGTCAACCACATGGCTACTTATTATGCTGTGCTCTGGCCGGCTCTCTCTCATATCAAAATTCAATGAAGATGGATGCCGCAAAGATTGTCGCAGACGAGATGAACCGTCTGGCAGTTACACCGAAAATGTTTTCGCCGCACTTCGTGGGCTCGGGAAACTGAACCGGAGGTATGGGCGCAGCGCGCGCGCCCTCAGTGCTTCAATACGGCGGCTCGGCTCGCTGACAGCGGTGGCTGGCTGTTTCATATGTGACGGAGAATCGAAATAGAGGATGCAGTTAAGACCTTTGCTGCGATGAAGGCCTGCCGTGCGTGTTTCTGAAATGTAAGTTAAGCTTCATTTGCTCTTTAGTCGTTATTTAAGATGCTGAACCTGCTGATGATATAATGTGCTTGCGGACATTTCATTTGTGTGTGTATACGCACATAAGAAAGTGGTGTAAAGAGATTTGCAACAGTAATTTGAGGAGGTGAAATGTGATTATTTGGAAAATTGCAGAAATGACTGCTTAAAGAAAAATGCCAGCAGGCATTTGCCTCCTACATAAACTTTAATATTGTTGACATTTTGGGCACACGAGCGTTGCGCACTATTTGCGCTATATGTAGGCCTATGGCTTATTGGTCTTTGTTTGTTGTTGCTGGTTTTGCGTTATATGTATATGGCATATTGGTCTTTGTGTGTTGTTGCTGGTTTTGCGTTATACTGTATGTATATGGCATATTGGCCTTTGTGTGTTGTTGCTGGTTTTGCGTTATATGCAGGCTATATGGCATATTGGTCTTTGTGTGTTGTTGCTGGTTTTGCGTTATATGTATATGGCATATTGGTCTTTATGTGTTGTTGCTGGTTTCGCGTTATATGCAGGCTATATGGCATTATTGGTCTTTGTGTGTTGTTGCTGGTACGTTGCAAATAGAGGGGCAGCACAATTGTTTTTCGCCTAGTGCGGCAGAAGTGCACTCATTTGAAGTGTAAAAAAAGCTGTAAAGCACATGGAGGAGCTTTACAGGGGGTATGGCTTATCTAAATGAGATGTAAATGAGCCATATTGTCACCCCCAGCAGCAGAGACAGGTGAGAACTGCACAATCTTTGAGCTTTTTTAAGTGCCTACTTTAAAATGGCCACAACTTCTCCAAATATTATCAGATTTCCACATGTTACACATCGTTGGAAAGCTTGGATATTACACTCTCAGAATCTATGAATAACTCAAAATGCCCCAGAACCGACTTGTGTCCCTAGTTTCCGTGACTGGTCACATATATATACTCTCCAAAAAGGCACAACAGCACCTACACTTTCTCCGCCGGCTGAAAAGAGCAAGCCTCCCTCTACCTATTCTCACCACATTCTACAGGGGCACCATTGAGAGTGTGCTGACTAGCTGCATCACTGTTTGGTACGGGAACTGCAGTGCTGCTGATCATAAGACCCTCCAGCGGAGAGTGAACACGGCTGCAAAGATCATCGGTGCCCCTCTCCCTTCCATCCTGGACATTTTCCTTACACGATGCTCCAGCAAAACCAACAGCACCCATCCCTCCCACAGTCTCTTCCAGCTCCTACCATCAGGAAGACCGTTTCGGAGCATCAGAGCCCGCTCCGCCAGATTGCTCAACAGCTTTTTCCCCCAGGCCGTGAGGGCCTTGAACTCAAACTACACCCTCTGAAACCCCATGCAAACCCCTACCTCCTGAAACATACTAAGAAACTTTACAAACTATGCACTAGACACTTTACACACACTGCTGCGTGTATAAAAATAGACTCAGCTATTATTATATTCATGTACATTTTCATGCATTACTGTACTGTTCCCCAACCAGTTGTTTGACAAACAATGTTAATGTCTGTTACATTTTTGTATGTTTGTACTTATGTAGCACCGTGGTCCTGTGAGGCACGACATTTCGTCCCACTGTATGTTCCCACATGTAGTGGAATGACAATAAACCTCAACTTGAACTTGAATAGGCGTGTTCACTTGCGCGTCAGCATCGCCAACTTTATCTTTGCAGCCGACACTGACACAGAAAACACTGGTTTATTAATAAAAACAATTAAAATGTCTCATGCATAATAATCATGAGTGTGAGAGAGCGGGCAGAGAGAAGGACTGTGAACTCGTACACCACACGCGACTGGAGAACTACAATGGACTGAGTTATTGCTTTATAAGTGGAAAGAGTGTCTCTGAACGTTGCTATAGAGTTTTCTACCGTGAAGGCGCACCTCGTCATGCTTGCTAGTTACTGCTATTAGAGTGTGAATGTAGCATTCAATGATGCTCTGTAAATTGGTTTGAGTAGCGTATCTTCAATTCACATGTTTATTTGTGTAGTGTGTTAAAATATGTCTATTTGTAGATGTATAACGATAAGGGTTTGTTAATATTTACTTGAATTTGATTTACTTAAGTTTGCCTAATTTGCCTGCCTGGTTTAATTTGGTAATTCATGATTTGGACAGTTGTTTAAATACTTTAAATACTATAAAATATTGCTTAAAATCTATCTGATATAAATATAAATAACTTGCGTGATTTGACTATATAATTAAATATAGATTGTTTAATTATTAAAATAGCAATTCATAGATAATTATGGTTAAAAGCACCGGTAATTTCATAGTCTTTAGAATTAAACTATACAAATGTGTAAAAGCTATTAAAATTTATTTATTTTGTATTTTTAATGGAAAGCAATTTATTTACCAACTCAGACCTATGTGCAATATATTTAGGCTTGGTGAAATATTCATGTTTTAAATTGTTCAATAACTTAAGGTACTGATGTATTTGATGTAGTTCTGCACAAATTAAAAAATTAAGTCATGTTAAACCTGCCAATTTATTAATAGGTTTATAAAGGTTTTTCACCTACATAGCTTAATGCTATAATAAATAAATGGATAGAAATAATTCACAAGGCCTAATCATTGAGTGGAAGTCAGTTTACATCTTCAAATAGTGAGAACCTGTCTTTTTCAAGTGTGGGAAAGCGCACAGTTAGACGGGACACTTGACACTCATTATGGATAAGTATTCTCTCCCATATATATTTAAGTAATTCAATTAATATAAATATGCGATTAGATTACTGGCTTAAATGAACAACTACTAGACGACAAGAAATAAACTTGAGTTGTGCACGGACAGCCCTACCTATTTCACACATTTCAGCACGTCACTGCGGGCTTTCTGAGCGAGCGGAGTGTAATCTTCAGAAATGCGCTCTCGCTATGAAGTAAATATTACCACTCCGCTCACATGCTCTGGTGTGAGACAACGTGTATCTTCTTCTGTTGTCTGAGAGTTGATTGACAGTTTTTGACAGATTGACAGGCGACAAATCAATGTCAATAAGAACCAAGCACACAACTGATGCTGGCGCGCATGGTAAATGACTTTCACGAGAGGATAACAGATCTACACGCGAGGAAACATGAACTCGCGAGCTCATTCATACACTGCGCGCGCTCATGACATCTCCTCTGCACGCAATACAAGCCCTCGCGTGCGCATGATCGTTCCACACGCTCTCGCGCTCGATCTGCTCTCGCCTGCTGCTTTTGCTCGCTCTAACAATTTTATTTTTGGCAGTCGAGGGGCGGGACTTACTGTTTTAATAACCTCAAATGTCATTGGTTACTTCCCCTTTTCCGGAAGTCAGTTGTGATTATAACCGGATATACTGACGCTTTTCTGACTTCATTTGTCGCGTGTGTGCTTTGTCTTGGTAGCATACAATGGCAGAGGAGGCGAGACGCGAGTGCGAGTAATTAAAAATGCTCCGAATACTTTAAAAGCCTACATCTATTCTGGGCACTTTTCGGCTCTAATGAACAACCTGGTAAGCACGACCTGGAGAAGACAGGCGCTGTGCGCAACCCGATGGTCAAATTACAATTATTCTGTGTTGTTACGCGTGATTATAAATGGATGATAGTTACCTTCAACAGCGGGCTCGGCGACGGTTGATGCGCGCATCTCTATGGTAACATTATACACTGATGAATGAGCGCTGCTTTTAAATGAACATTTCTTTACAACAAAATTGATTTGACAATTTCATTTACTAAATGGCATAAACAGGCTTTACTCCCTTGAAACTTAAAGTGGAATGTCACTGTTTCTGTCAGTGCGACTTCCCGAACAGGCGAACACGCACGCGCGCACGCACACATCACTTTTGGAGTAAAAATTTAAATTGCAGATGCAGTGCACCGCGATGCATCGCGATATCGAATTGAACTGAATCGATGACATAATCGTAATCGAACCGAACCGTGAGACCAGTGTAGGTTCACACCCCTAGCGCGCAGTGTATGAATGAGCTTGCGAGTTCCCGTTTCCTCGTGTGTAGATCTGTTATCCTCTCGCGAAAGTCATTTACCGTGCGCGCCAGCATCAGTTGTGCGCTCAGTTCTTATTGACATTGATTTGCCGCCATAGATTTCTTTTAAGGAGAATAATCGCACAACCTATTCGATATTCTATAATAAAATCAACTAATCGAATATTCGAAAATTCGTGGCTCAATTTAAAGTGGACAAACTGTGCACTCCTCATCTTTGGCGTCACCTGCTCAGGAGCTTGTGAATAAAGGACATCGGCCTCGTCAAGCACCAGGTGACACAGCCTCAGGAACAGAAAGCACTGAGCGTCCAGCAGTCTCATCATGGAGAAGGGGGTCGTCACCAGCAGCTGACCTGTAACGGCATCACAAACCTCACAGCTTTGGGTTTTGATCCAGACTCCCCACTCTCAACATCTCGTGTGCTGCTACGGACAAACACTCACAGTTCCTCTGGATCTTGAACTTCTTGGGCTCGTCCTGGTCCAAGCCCAGCAGAACACTGGTGGGATGGAGACTGTGAGTGGCTCTGCTGTCCTCCAGGAGCTCCAGCACCGTCTGAACTTTCTCCCAGCCAGGACACAGAATCACCGCCACAGGCTGCAGACAAACACAGACACTCACGCTGTAGCAGCACAACTGGGATCAGATCACGACTAGAGGATTCGAGGAAAAGAGGCTTTAGAACTGTGTGCTCTGAGATGAAGATCCCATTTCTGTTCTTGGCCATTTGGCTTTTGGATTTGGATAATACCGTAAACACGCTCTACAATATGCTAGGACATATTTGAAAAAACTGGCTGGCGATCACTGAGCCCAGAGATGGAGCTGCACCATAGGAACCGGTCAACCTGTGAGCACTTCTGATGCCGCAGCAGCGCAGAAAGAATTAAATGCCACACAGAGGACAGACGCGAAGTGTGTTAATAATTGCAGTGCTCTGGTCAACATCTATAGAGTTGGTATTGATATAGAGTGAAAACCGGTGAATGCAGTTTACAGGTTTCATAGAAAGAGAATGATATGAGCGTGTGCGAGTTGCAGCCAGTGAGAATACTGTCATGTTTGCGGACCAAATAGCTCAACACGAGAGGCAACGAGAAACGCAAAGACGTGAAATAAAATAAAATCATCATGTTTTAAAGAGTTGTTTGATTAAGTAGCGGAAATAACGGATGATGGGCACAGAACGGTAAAACCTACTCACCCACCCACGTGCAGTGCAAACTCAAAAATCATCATTACGTAGACTATATTAGTTTAAATAGATTGTGTGTGTGTGTGTGTGTGTGTGTGTGTGTGTGTGTGTGTGTGTGTGTGTGTGTGTGTGTGTGTGTGTGTGTGTGTGTCTGTGTTTCAGAGATGTTTAGATTTCTACAAAAGAGTTCACATATTCTCTTTTCTTGAACATATTTAGCTATTAGATCTATTTAAATACTTGTCTGTTTTCACATAACATAACAATATAATATGAAAACAAATGGAAGCATTTCAATATAATTTCAAATTATATCACTTCAAAATCAAATACTTCAATTCGTTTTTTTTATATTATATTAGGCCTATATTTTATTATATTATACGCCTAATAAAGAATTGATCCCACAAGGATATTGTTTAGGGCTCTTTGTCTTTGCCATTAAAAAGTTTGAAACCCCCTGCTAAAGAAAATATTAGAAATTCATGAGCAATAAACAATCATTTAACTTTGATGGTTTAAAGCTCCAATATGTAATTTTTTTCACCCCTAGGGGTCGCTAACCTTTTACAATAACAAACGCGTAGATTAATGGCGCAGTGATAAGCGGAATCATGAAACTTTCCGTCATGCAGATGGATCTAATAATGTTATGGATGAGTGAATACATTGATGTTTTTAACATGACTGTGGTGTGAAGCAGGACACGATTGCTAATAAGAGACACATCTCAGCGCCACACGCGGGCCCCGCGGATATAAAGGAATAAGGACATTTAATTCTACCGAACTTACATACCCGCAAGTGCAGAATTACTCACACAGGTCAGTTAATTTGGCGAATGAAGCTTGTGATGAAACGCAGATCTCTTTCACTTGGTCTAACGTTACACTATCACACTAAACTGCATTTGAGTGTGTTGAAAGTTATAATGTTATTCTATGTTGTGTTAGTTTGTTGGCTATATGACACTAGCAGTAGCTAGATCAACATTAGAATAACATCCTGATCATATTCTTACATTTCATCATGTTGAGCTATATAACATTGATTTGTGTACATTATGTACATTTGCTCTCCTGTCCAATTAAAGTACATGCAAGAGCCGCGTCTCTGTTGAGTCGAAGTTTGTTGCAAAGCTCTCGGCATCTCGAAAACGCCACGTTGATATTGATCCTCGTTTTATTTCTCCTTTTGTCCCAAAGTCTGCTTTCCATGATCCATAATGTTTGAACGGAACAACAACAACAGCGTGCCACTAGACGTTACGCAGTTGTCCACATCTGTCACTATGGTTACTATGGCAGTTCATGGGGAAAACAGGGATAACGCGGATATTACGTCACTCACAGGCGACAAGGGACGGGCACTGCTTAAAATTGTGAATTTCTCTGAATTTACAAATTCTTGGAAACATTTAGGATAATTTACGTACACAATAGAAAGAAATATATAACTGTGCAATTGGTTTTTGGATATTTTGATACAAAATTCTTACATATTGTACCTTTAATGCTGCCTGTACAAAATTAATTGACTGTACAAAAACGCTATGGTTTTCCCAAACCATCTCAGTGTAACAGCTTAATTTTTTTCATACTATATTATATTGTAAAGAATTGAACTGTCCTGCAGAAGATTTTGTAAATTAATTTTTATAGAAATTCTAGGTAAAGTCTGGTACAGTTAACAGCACTGTAAAAAAAAATAAAAACTCAGGTAACCTACAATGCGCTTCATTTAGTGTCTTCTCAACTGCTTGATTTCTAAAATTTGATTTAATACCAATAAGTTACATCAAGGGTCAAATAAAATAGAAATGGCACATTCAAGTTCCAAGTTGCAACTGCATGTTGAGACCGCTGTACAGGTCAGGTGTAAAGAATGTTTTTGGTCAGGTGGCGAACAAATGTCCGCCGAATAGAGAAAAGTTTTGCTCAGCCAGAAAAAAAGATTAGAGGGAGCATTGCCGCAAGTAAACGCTATTCTCCCCTGAGCTGTAAGAAGCAGTGACGCTCACCCCAGTGCGAGCAGCGAGACTGGAGACGACAGACACCGTCTGTAACAGCATCAGCAGAGGAGGGAGATAGGACAGAGGACTGTCACCGTTGTGCGACACCAGCACTGTGTCAAAACCCCGAGCCACCGCGGGCCAACAGTAGCTCTCCGCCACATTCGGCCCGTTATACTTCCTCCACAGCAGGAACTGAAACATCAAAACATAAGATGTTTTTACCTGTTATTTCTGATTATATTAAAATTAGTGCTGGGCAACAATTAATCGCATCCAAAAAAAAAAGTTTCTGTTTACATCATATATGTGTGTGTACTGTGTATAATTATTTTATATATACATACACACATACACACAAATGCATGTATATATTTCAGAAATATTTACTGTATATAGATTTATACAAATTTATATTATGTATAAATATTTTTATATAAATAACAAATTTTTCTTAAATGTATAGATGCATGTGTGTGTATTTATATACAGTATATAAAATATTTACACACAGCACACACACGTATTTTATGTAAACAAACCTTAATAATCATTGACCAGCACTAATTAATGTATAATCCCATATCCTCTTACACAAATGTTAAAAGTCACAAATAATACCTTAGAAGCAAGCAGAAGTTAGTTAAGTTGGGCACATGGCCATAGCACATAGCAGTAGTAAAGTGTCAAATAACGCAAAATGATAAATAATGCAATGGATATTCCAATTTGACATTATTAAGGCACGCTGATAGACCTTTCTGAATTGCTCGCTGATGGGGGCGCGAGCCAGGTTTCTGCAGGGTTCGACACGCAGGGCGGAGTGCACTAAAACACCCAGGTGACCCGGATCACAGCGCGCAGCCTGAGAAACCGCACGGGCCAGGTTAGACAACACAACACACACCTTCATGATGAAATACACAAAACCAACAATGAGGCTCTTACTTTGGCATCAAGAGATTCCTGGTCTGGATTGAGTGGATCAGGGTTCAAAAACTGCATGAGTCTGTCCAAAATAGGGTACACACAAATAGGGGAAACGTTTCTTTACGAAATAGGTAAGATAAATTAGATTAAGAGAAAATGTGTGACATGTTTGTTTGTTTAGTAAGGAGAGTAATGTAAAGCCTACCTTGAAGAGGCCAGCTGATCATCAAGATTGGGCTCTTGTGAGAGAGATGCCACTTTCTGCTCCTCTGAGGAGCCACTGGCACTAAGACACACACACACACACACACAAAACTACATTGACTAACTGAATGACTAATTGTACTCAAGTAAGCGCAGCATAATCAGACGTGCTCGTGTTGAAAACAGTGAGACGACCTGGAGGGAAAAGTGTGTTTGGTCTCACCATGATGCAGAGCTCACGGCTGGAGCCGAAGCCACGTCGTTCTCTTCAGTCTGAGCAGGACTTTTCTCTTCAACTGACTGAAAAGATTAAAAGTGCTTCATTTCACAGCCACTCATTTATCCGGTCGTTCACTAACTATTTCTGCAGATACAACTAAACTTATTTAAAAACTTTGAGTGCTTACTTCAGGAATCTGCTTTGAATGTAATTTAAACTTCATGTATCTGTGAAAGAAAAACAATTTATTATATTTCTAAACGTTATATTATCATTTACTAAATTAATTAACCGATCGCCAACCACAGGTAGCAGTATCTGCCGATACGATCACCGATACCAATCTATCTGAAGCCTGTTTTTCATGTAGAGTTATTTATAGGGATGCTCCAATCAGGAATTTTACAGACATTTATTCAGGGCCTGAATAATTTTCAAAAAACACTAGCCAGACTTAAAAAGAAATGCAAATTATAAACTTTAGTGATGATGCGACACTGCCTCGATTGTGCAAGTGACACAATTGTTTGGGAAATTCAAATTACTTCGGTGCGAGTTATTTAAAAAGAAATATGAATTCTACCTCACCTTCAGCATTATTATAGTCATTATCATTATTACTCTTTATGCGTCGTCAGCATGAGATTGGCGTTTATAGAGACCGCCGGTCAATCTTCCTAAAGCGATTATTGGCCAATAGCGATCGGTAGCCGATCAATCAGAGCACCCCTAATTTGTTGGCTTGTTAACTAAATTACTTTAAATAGATCTGATTTTACGAAGGTGATAATACAAAGGCAAGTCGGGTGTCAATCTAAACTTCAACATACAATCCAAAACTCAAATATTAAACTCTTAAGGAAGAACCAGATTCAGATGACAGTCTTACTGGGCCTTGTTCATGCTGGTCTGCGCAGAGGTTTCACCCGCGATAAAGCCCGTGGCCTCGACTCTGATCCGCCATCCTCTGCCGATCTGCGTCAAACCACAGAAGTCACAGTTAGACTGGGATCCAGGCATTCACTGGTCTCACTATAACTCTGTGCCCATCTGTCGAGCTTGATCGCTCTCTTATGTTAGTCACAGCGTTATAAATGGACTCTTACAGTATCGGTCCCGGCATTGCGGGTCAGTTTATGGACTCGAGGTTTAACCGGAGAAGGCATGTGTTCTTCCTCTGACACCTGCGCTTTCTCCTGCTCGCTTTCTACAGGAGAAACACAAAGTAATATGTGAGCACCTTTCAAGACATTCACTAACCAGGCTGCCAATTATACGTCATTTTAGTGTGATTAATTACAAATAAAGGAGGGCAAATGAATGCAAGAGGGCAACAGTATAGAAGTGCTGTAACAAGTCTCAGTTAGTCTAGCACAGTACACGTAGCAAGGTTTTATTTTTTAACTCAGAAAAGCAAAACAAATAGATTAGTATAGAATAGAATATAAAAAAAAGGTAAGTGCTAGTATAAATTGGTCTGGTGCTGACGAAAAAAATGTTAATAATATTAATAAGGCGGGAATGTGCAATTATTTTTCTAATAATTAAATGAACCAGATTATTCCGCTTATACTACGGTAACCACACCTCAAGACATTGGGTCTCATTTACTAAAGCAAATGTGTGCAAGAACGATCTTAAGAACAAATCACGATTCACCAAAAATTTCATAATAAAATGTATTTTAAATTTCAAAAAATAAATAAATATAGGAACTGCAACATATACAATAATCATATCGAAGTATGCTGCATTAATTGTATCATAATACATATATGAAATTATATAATAAAATGATTAAATAATACAATTTAATTTCATCTTACTGTAAATAAATTCCATCATTCAGTTAAAGAGTAAAAAAAGCTGCGTTATAGCATTATAGCTAGAGTGATGGAAGGCTGTAAGGAAAGCCCTTATATGGAGCTGGTTTGGGCGAGTTTTATGCTAATGAGCCGGCGCTCATTTATAAATACTCCAAATTCACTAACATCAGTACGATGTTAAGAACAAATTCCTGTGCGTACGAACGAGTTGTGAATAAGGCGGAGATTTTTCATGAAAAGTTCTCCTGTTCGTATTTGTACGAATACTAAATAATCCACGCAACTATTAGTGAATGAGACCCACTGTTCAGATGTTGACTTTCAGGAGTTTTTGAGCAAGAGCGAGAGAGAGAGCGAGAGAGAGAGAGAGCGAGAGAGAGAGAGAGAGAAAGAGAGAGAGAGAGAGAGAGAGAGAGAGACAGACAGAGACACAGAGAGAGAGAGAGAGAGAGTGAGAGAGAGAGAGAGAGAGAGAGAGGGAGAGAGAGAGCGAGAGAGAGAGAGCGAGAGAGAGAGAGAGAGAGCGAGAGAGAGAGAGAGCGAGAGAGCGAGAGAGCGAGAGAGAGCGAGTGAGCGAGAGAGAGAGAGAGAGAGAGAGAGAGAGAGAGAGCGAGAGAGAGAGAGAGAGAGAGGGCGAGTGAGCGAGAGAGAGAGCGAGTGAGAGAGAGAGAGAGAGAGAGAGAGTGGGTGTGAATTACCTGAGTCTGTGTGTCTCTCAACAGTGTTCGGCACCAGCGTCTCTAAAAGCGTAAAGTTTTATTTAAGTTTATCTGCTTAAAGAACAGCGCAGTTATTTCCTCACTATTGAAGAAGCTTTGAAGTTGCTGAACTATTTTACTGATAAAATCATCAGAGCAGTGCTGAGTGTGTGTCGGTGCTGTATGTGTGCTTTTCCTTAATAAATAATAAATACAAAATATAACTGCATACCTTATAATGTTCGTCAGCCAATCAGATTCAAGCATTCAACAGCTTGGATAGGATAAATATATATTATACACTTTTATTCAGCAAGGATGCATTAAAATGATCAATAGCGAGTAAAAACATTTATGTTATAAAATATTTATATTTCGAATATTATTTTCAAGTTTTTTTTTTATCAAATAAATGCAGCCTTGATGAGCAGAAGAGACTTCTTTCAAAACCAGTAAAACAATCTCCCCAAACTCGACCTGTCTGTGGTTGTCGATCATCCCTCCGCTCCGTTCTCTGGGGATTCTGGGGAATATCCGGCGCGGGCGAAGCTTTGACCGGACAGCAGCCCTTCATCTCTAAGAGCTTTTGAGGACTGGAGTAAATGTCCCACGCCAGGCTGACAGGAACTCGATCTCCATTCCTGTTCCCGTCCGCCACACTGGACTTCTCACTCACGAAACAGGCAAACCTCTTGGCCACGAGCTCATGGTTCACACAGATCTGTTCAGTGACAGTAGATTGGCACTATGCAGCTGTGTGAAATCCTGCTCAGTACGTCACATAAATAATCGTACTTTACCTTTGTATCATTGATGGTCAAGTAGAGTTCAACGGCAGAGCAGCCGGCATGCGTTTCACACAGAACGGCTTCACCCAGAGTCGACACTAGAAACAGACAGAGCGTCTATAAACCACACAGTAGAGGGTTATGCATTGACGTCAGTTTCCCACAGGAACACCGAATGGCAGAAGAGCTGCTGAGTGACTGAGAAAACACCAGTAAAACAAACCATTATCAGATTAAACTAAAGGTTGGACTCGATATAGTGTTCCTTACAACTTACCAAAGATCCAGTGATCATGGATATTGAAATGCAGCAGGAATCATGTTTCCTGACATTTATATGAGCCTGATTTCAACGCCAGGGAAATACATAAAGCAAATTTGCCTGTGAACGCTTTATATAAATACAATACAGGTCTAAATCCATGTGATCACTTGACGTTTTTTTTCAGTGTTTATTTAAAAACATCCAATTATGCAGAATATACGATGGTAAATATTAAATTTAGTTGTCAATACAATATATAGGGTATGATTTTACCCCTAATTTCAGCATATTGACACAAAATGACTGCAAATCCACCTTTCTCCGCCTGGTTTCAGTTTTTTCAATGAATTGCATCGATCCATTTGCTTCTCTGTTCTGCAGCTTTCGGCAGTATGTGAAAATATACCTCAGATTTCTTGTCAAATTTGGTTATACAGTCAATCTCAAAGCTCTTTCTCGTTTTAGATGTGTTGTGTGTGTTTTTCGCAGCTGAAAACCAATGCTGCCGCTCAGTGTTTCTGCCACTCAGTGTGTGTGAGACCGCAGTCACTCCGGCCGACGGTGATGTCACACTCATAACCTCTATACACACGGCAAACAGGAGGAACCGCTGAATAACCTCAGCACACTCTTACCTTGTAATAGATTGTGCAAGTATTTGGTGGCAGAGCTGTCCCACGTCGAGGAAGGACTGAGATCAGAGGAAAACAGAGCATCAGAACACATGCGAGTGCAACGCAGAGACTTCTTCAAGAGAGGGACTTACACAAGCCCGGCCGTGTCTCCAGAGATCGGCACCTGAAGGGTCATGGGGCGAATCCCAGCCAGGCTGAAGCGGCGGACCCTGAAGGAGAGCTGCAGGAACTTCTCCAGAGGAGTTCTTACACTGAGAGCAAATTCATCAGGGGGATTATCAACAGTGCAGATATAAAGCAGTCCTGGACGAAGCGTTTACCAACCGTTATGAAACACATCACATCCTCACACTGAGTGGAAACAAAGTGGAGTTATAAAAATAAATAAAAAATTGTAACTAAAAATACTTCATGCATTTAAAGCAGGACTTTTAATTATAAAGACGTCAGAAACACACTCGGACTCTTTATATTTAAATGTCCATGCTTTACTCTTTCCGGCTGCTCCTTCAAAAGGATGAGGAGATAATGATATGCACTAGTTTCTTATAACCGTTTACGACATATTACAATATAAACATCATGTAAACACTGTCATACTTCTTCAAAAGTAGTTCATCGGCTATTTTTTGACACAAATGCATGGTAAACGATGACATCAGCACTTGCATTCATATAAATCATAGACTTTTAAAATTGAATAAAATAAAATAAAAAATCACATTAGGACATTTTTTTCTGTCCCCAGATATTTATGAACTTAAAGGGATAGTTCACCCAAAAATGTAAATTCTCGCATAATTCACTCACCCTCATGCCATCGCTTTCTTTCTTCAGAAAAGCACAAACGAAGATTCTTAGCAAAATAATGAATAAAGCATCGCTTCGAGGCAACTGTCCTAGGAACATACACTAGTTCAGCTGAACATAAATGTAAGGGCGTTTTAAAGTTTGCTTGGTCCTCGTATGACAGTAGATCGAAAACAATGATTTATTCTTTAAAAAGTTAAATATATTAGTATTTTTCTCACAAACACCGATCATTTCACTCCAGAAGACATTGGCAGACCTGCCAACCTTGTAAAAAAATGTTGAGTAGCATCAGCTTGGGGGGTGTTTGAAATTTTTTGAGACAATGCAAGACACACACAAACACATGCCTATCTTCATATTTCTAGTTTTGACTTCTAAAGTTTTAAAATTTAGCTAGCAATTTAGCTATCGCAATGAAAGTCCAAAAATTCAATACTGCTCAAAACCATTTTTTATTTATGATTAATATTGCATTTGCTTTTAAAAAAAAGCATGTAATGTGTAATGTGTGCTGGTCAACAACTAGTCTAAAATTAAATAAAACCCTAGAAAACAGTAAAAAGAAAAAAAAAAAAATAGATGTTGACATTTAAGATAGGCTACTTAATTTATTATTCCAATATCCAAATATGATACTAAATCACACAGAAGAATTTCTGTCTTTGCATTTGAACATTGCAC
Organism: Siphateles boraxobius; assembly: GCF_051911475.1. Lineage (NCBI taxonomy): Eukaryota > Metazoa > Chordata > Actinopteri > Cypriniformes > Leuciscidae > Siphateles > Siphateles boraxobius. The sequence continues at coordinate 586,377 of NW_027509217.1, read as the reverse complement.
ATTTTAAACAGGACACGCATTAGCTGAATAAACGTTAGCCAATACAAACATATTTATAGAAAATAGTTGACAATGAATAGACAGGAGTCTTGTCACATGACCAATAATAGAATCACTTATTCTAAAATTAATATCAAGTATAAGTTGACTCCGAAATATGGGGCTGTGTTAACAGTAAAACGTCTGTCTTTTAACAAATTTTAAAAACACGGATGGATAATACTTTCCATCCGCTTTCTGCGTTTTGACAGAAAAAAACACAACCAAAACAAAACTTTAAATTTAGCCCGTCAATTTACAATTATCTTCTCTCTCTGTGCGCGCGGTCTGTGTTTGTGAGAGAGAGGTCGCGCAGCACTGATACAACGGTACTTTTTAATCCATAAGTAACTAATCCGCTAGTTTTCATACAAATAATTATGTAACATAATTAGGTACTTTAGTTATTATTAAAACAATAACGTAACACATGCAGACTACGTTTCTCAACACTGAGAATGAATAAATAAACGCCTGTTTCTCCAGACTCACGTTTATCAGTAATCCACAGAACTTTCATAAACCCTACGCCACAGCGATTTTAATTTTATTTAGATTTAATGTTCATCAATACTTAAGCATTTTATAATTTGCATGGCTGAATGATATTTTCCTCTTATCTGAGTGACCATGAATGACGGAGTATTTTAAGATAATCCATGCGATCACTCCCGTGAGATCATCGAATCCAGATTAAGTTAACTAAAAACAATATTTCAACTTTCCACATCCACCCCAGCATTTACCTTCAGGAGTCAGAAGTGCTGTGACTACTACTGTCCTCGCTGATGAACTCAGTCAGACGGCAGCCGCGGGAGTGGAAGAGGATCGAGCGGGATTCTTTATTGCTGTCGATTTTCAGTCTCTTTTTAATGATAGGTCTTACGCATCTGTCAATCATCCTCGCTTGCTATTTGGGGAATGAACCCAGCGCTATGATTGGTCGAACTCCGCTTCTTTTGCTGTTGGTTGATTTGAGGACTGCACGTGCACAGAAGCGTCACCAGGTTTTTGCGTAGTTTAGAGTGACAAATCGTACCAGCGTACTTTGAGGTCAAAATGCGTACAGGTTGGCAGGTCTGCATTAGTGGGCGAGTAAATGCTGAGAGAACATATCCCTTTACACTTGATAAAACCAATTCAAGACATTTTAAAAGGCTTCATACTCATCGGCTCTGACGATGATGTGATCTCCATGGTCTACCAACAAACACCAGGCCTGAGAGTTCAGCGTCCCCTCGATGATGGACTCGACCACGGCACGACACCAGCTCTTCAGAGCCGGACTGAACACCACACACACCTGAGACAGAGAGAGAGAGAGACAGAGAGAGAGAGAGAGAGAGAGAGAGAGACACAGAGAGAGAGAGAGAGAGAGAGAGAGAGAGAGAGAGAGAGAGAGAGAGAGAGAGAGACACAGAGAGAGAGAGAGAGAGAGAGAGAGAGAGAGAGAGAGAGAGAGAGACAGAGACACAGAGAGAGAGACAGAGAGAGAGAGAGAGAGACTAAAGGTCCTTGAACACTGAGTCTGAAATTCTCGCAAGTTAAAAAATAAAAACGACCTCTATGCAGGTAATATGATGCCATAAAGAATCGCATGCGCAGGGTAAAGGTCATTGCACACTGAGTCCGAAATTTTTGTATGCGTTTTTTTCGGATTCGTAGGCTCTGGATTGTCAAAACACCTCTCAAAATGCTTGCTGCAGATAAGGGATTTTTATTTTTATGACAGACGAACGTTTCGAAGGCAGTGTGTAAACGTGATTAGCTGCGTTTCCATTACCCTTCAAATTGCGCAAACTGAAATTGCGAATTGAAAAAACGCCCAATGGCAACACCAATTTTGCAAAAACTCCTATTTATCGCAAAAAAATGTTTTTACGTTCGCATGTGGTGGTTTTTCAGGCAAAACTGCAATGGACACCGTTTTTGTGCATTTACAGGTCACCTGACATAGATGAAGCAGGTGTGTTTTGACAGAGTTCTTGATTAAATTCATAAAAGACAAAAGAATTACAGGAATACTGGATTATAAACCTCAAAGAAATGCCACAATTACGACTTCGAAGCAGAAATGAGGGAGAAACACCCAGAAACTCCTCATATGTGCCGCTCGCAGTATAAGGGTCTTTCCTTACCATTAATGCTTGGATAACACACATACGTCTCCTTCCATTAATAATAATGGCCAGTGCAGTGGCTGGCATACAAGTTACGTAAACCCACCAACATCCGTCGCCATGATTTTTGGAATGACTTATACAATTACATTGTAGTCGCGTAACATCAGTTAATGGAAACGCCGTCAATTCGCAATAGTTTTTTGTTGACATTTAGAAAGAAAGAAAGAAAGAAAGAAAGAAAGAAAGAAAGAAAAATCGCAAAAGTTTTGCGTAAAATCTGTAATGGAAACGAGCCTATTAACACAATGTGAGGTCGTATTTATTGTTTAACGTGCAAAAACTTTCATACTCAGTGTGGAATGAGCTTAACGCTAAAGGATCAAACACTCAAAACACGTCTCTTTTAAATGGAAAAGAAAATGTACTAACAATTAATTAATTTACTAATATTTAATGTATTCTCTCACTTAAAATGAAGTAAAAGTTGCATTAGGAATTATAAAAGACTTTTGACACGTATGTCACTTTAAACATACTTGACTTTTGTAGGTTTCTCATGAACTTAAAACGTATGCTTAAATGATGAAAATGAGAAAAAACATTTGCATATGTAGGTAATAAGTTTTTGTTTTTTAAGAGGAAAAGTAAGTGTCCAGTGTGTAGAACTGAGTCTCTAGATCGGCAGCTCAAATAGAAGATTTGTTCAATGTTTTTTCACTACAACTCTCACACTATCTTCTGTTATGCCATAGTTCTGATTAAATTATATTTAGCACTCTAAGGCCCTGTCCACACGGACACGGGTATTTTTATAACCGTGACTTTTTTTACGCGGTTCGGCCGTTCGTCCACACGAAAACGCACTGAAACCGAACATTTTTGAAAACCCCTGCCAGGGTGAGGATTTTCAGAAACGCCGGTTACAGTGTTGTCGTGTAGACAGTGAAACCGGGGGTTTTGCCTTGCGACGTCAGAGTGTGCGCCGTTATCCGCTGTGTTTGACATCAGATTTGCGCTTCTGATTGGCCAACGTGGCTTTAGGGTTAAGGTTTATATCACCGCGTGCTGGCGTGGCATGCTCTTGACCGCGCTTGATTGCGTGTTTTTACGTTTTCATGTAGACGGAGACCGAGCATGTGTGGACGGGATTTTTTTTAAAAACGCTGTAGGAAAAACTCCGGTTATAAAAATACCCGTGTCCGTGTGGACATGGCCTAAAACCATAATAAAGAGTATTTAAACTGTTAGAGCAGCATGTTACACCGCAGGACAAGTCAAACTCCCAAATATGAATATTATTCTTCATACTCCTGATCTGACATACCAGCCCCTCCTTCAGTTCAGCAGGCTTCAGTTTTTGGAGGTTCATGTCGACCTCGTGGTAGAAGAGGTTCATCTTCACCTTCAGCTGCTCGTATTCCTCAGGACTGTCCGGCTGAACGCCTGCTCCTCTCAGCACTCGAGCCCACAGGCATCCTGGGTCCTCAACCTGACCAAACACACACACACAGCGCTCTCATCTACTTCCTGAAAAACTCATCAAGATACGCTTATGCAACCCAAGATCTGCTTATTATCAGTATTAGTGATGGCTCAATCAGACTGAAATGCCTTCATGTAAACACATTAATCGATCAGCGCATACGCCGAAGTTTAGTTCAGAATACATGCGATTCATATGTAAACAAATATGTGAACTGGATTGCAATGTTTAGGGTTCATTAACTTTCAGAATCTGAATTTAGATTCATTACTGGACTGATGAATATTAGTGCATGTGAACATATCTAATGTTAGCAAGTGTGACAGTTTCCATTACTGATAATCCATTTGTTTATTGCAATGACTTTAATGAGTAAAGGGTCAAAGTCAACATTTTTTTCTGATGCAAAGGGACAATCCTTCCAAAAATATAAAGGCTCACTATAAAGACCCATTAAGAGTGATGAAAAACATAGTGCCTAAAAACATAATTATAATAATAAGGCAATATAAAAAAGCAATAACACTTCATTATTGACATTTTATTTTTATAATTTTTTCTACCAATAAAAACTAATCCCTAATCGGAAAAAAACTGTGCAAAAGAAACAGTGCAAATACATAATAGAAATAAAGCTATTGTCAAAACTGTTATGAAGGCGTCACCAAGTCCTTTTTAGAAAATGTCACATCCCATCAAGAGAGTAACTATCAGGGTTATTAACTAAAACTAAACTTTACAAAAAAAAAAAAAATTATTTCAGCTAGTTGTTAAACTTATTTTTTTTTTCTTTAATTTAACCATGTACTAAAATAAATCAGCTAAAATTAAAATGAATCAAAAATATATAGAAATAAACCAAACAAGTTTAAAACATAAATAAAAACTATACTAGTATCTCAATGATGGTAAATATATGTATGATAGAAACATCAGCTGTCATGTAGTGTTCTACCTTGATTATCTGTATTTCTAACATTTCTCTGATTTCCACTGCAAAATCTGCAAAAGAGTGAAAAAGAATAAGACAAAAGTTTATTTTAAATACTTCACAGGACATCAATGTAATGCCAGCGTATGAAGCACAGCTGGTGTTCAGTGAAACGGCAGGTACAGCTAGGGGTGTGCCATATTGACAAATTATATCGATAACGATTATTAGACGATATTTTGGTGAGTGTGTTTATTGTGTTGGTACTTTGGCAGGTTTAGGACTATCGTAGACAGCCGACTCCTAAAGTGTTTTTGTTTATCTTATAAGACCAAACAATGCTAAATTATATTAATATATAGTTTGTTCCATGGCAAATCGTTTTGGCTGAGGGCAAAGTGAAGTTTTATAACTTTATATATTTAGGCTATTTAACTTTAACTTTGTAGTAGGGCTGGGTACCGAGTTCGGTACTTTTTAGGTACCGACCGAATAGCCTCGACACTACCGAGTATCGAAACATGTCTTGTTTTTCGGTACCAAGTTTCGGTACATAAGTGGTTAATCTCGTCAACGTCAGTGAAAAATAAACATGCAGCATGATTGGCTGTGGCAGAAAAACACTAGTTTACGCGGCTGCCCAGAGACGTGCCTCGTCGCACGTGAGGCTGTAGTGTGTGTGTGTGTGTGTGTGTGTGTAAGCGTAAGCGTCCAACCCAGATAGATAGAAAATATGTGGAAATGATCAAAAGTGTACCTATGTACCCGACTCGATGCCATAAGCACACGATGCAATATTTTCGACAAGATAATTGCTGCCAAGACCGGTAACACGGTAAATCTGCACTTAAAAGCGCACAGAATACACTCGAGTGTAGAACGTTTAACAGCTTTCGACTACAAGAACTGGAGCACGTCACATAGAAACCAAAACTCAGCGTATAGGATACTTGCCTCACAGATATGAGAAATAGTTCTATATATGTTCAAAATATGTCAACTTTTAAACGAAACAATTAGAAATAAATAGTTTGATTACCTAATCTATATAGGCGCGCGCGTGTTCACTACTGCAGGGATGAGGAGTCAGCATCGTAAATTCGTAATAATCATCTTTGCAGCCAACACGTTTAGTAAACACTTATTCATTAATAAACAATTAAAATATCTCCTTGCTATCGTTTCCCGACACATCCATAATCATTAGGCTACTTTTGCCAGTGCTTTGCGTAAGCTTCATGTGTGCTGAGCGCGAGGCATATATCCCGCACCCCAGTAGCCTATATTTAACTCAATTCACAGTTATTTGTATAGCATTTTTCACAAAACATATCGTTTGAATGGAGCTTTACAGAAAATGCATGTGTCTAAATTACAATTTAGAGTGATCTGTTATCAGGGGTGACTGTGTGTAATGCATTTCAATTAATTTTCATTCAGTTTCATTGTTAAACAATGCATTAAGTTAAGGGAGAAACAATGAGCTCATTGAAGTAAAGAATACATGTTGTTAAATGATTAGGAAACATAGAAAACTTTAGCATTGGTGCTTTTTTACAGACTCAAAATATGAGTGTAAAAAAGTCAACAAACTGAAAAAATAAAAGTTTTTTTTTTTAGGTAATGTTATATTGATAAAATTGGTATCGAAAAAAGTATCGTTCAGGAACCGGTATCGAAGTCAAGGTATCAGTATCGTTACTGGTATCTAAAATTTTGTTACGATACCCAGCCCTACTTTGTAGCCTGTTAGAGAGCTGACTTATGTTTGAGTGACTTGTTTGATTTATTTCTCATTGTATAGCTTCTTATAGCCTACCTATTAGGCTACTTATACTTTTATACTGGATATTATTGATCATTAAAACTGGATATTATTGATCATTAAAACTGACATTTAACAAAAAGAGACAGGAATGTGTAATGTTATATATTCTAAAATATATGAAATATTCTTTATATATTTTACTATGCATTCTCTTGTGTACATGCATAATAAAATAAAACGATACAACCCTGTCTCTGTTTGTTAAATGTCAGTTTTAATGATCAATAATGTTTCATATTTTTAAAATGAAAACAAAAAGAAGCAGGGTTGTGTTTTATATTTCATGTTGTTATAAATATATGCATTGAAGACAATCAATGTGCGTTGTCTGAACCACATTTTTGTGGCCATATAAGCCTAATATGTTTATGATAATATGTTCATTTATAAATGAAAAGAGGTGTTTTGTATATATTTAGTTTTATTGTTGATAAAAAGAGGCAGAGTTGTATTTTATACCATATTTCGTTTTATTGTTGACTAAAATATACGTAAAGAGATAACCGGAGTAGCCAGAGCGAGCTGAGTGACGCGATCAAGAAAGCGCTGTTCCATTTGCAGAATAACCGGACCCGCGTCCTCTCGTCCTCGGGAGTTGTTCTCCTGAGTCGAACTTGGCAAGTCCGAACTATCAAGGACGCAACTCCGAAGTTTGCGTATTGGTATTGAGGAACGGCCAATATTGACCCGCGTTCTGTTTCCATCATGCGCCGTGCACGTTTGAGATGACGTAATATGCACGCAAACGCACCACGGTTCGATAGAATTAAATTGAATGTGAAACCAGACCAACGCTGCGGAGGGCGCCGGGAACAAACGTGCTCGGATTCGGACCGCAGCAAACCAGCTGTAGCCTGACATGCACTTCTCCAAAACTAAGATTAATTGAGTGAACACGGAGCAGTTTTTCCGTGAGCGGGAATTGAAAACCCGGACTGGACCATAAGCGAAGTGATTACAGAATGTTAGAGTGGAGAGAGGAACGTGCTTTAACTCCAATCCAGGCTTTATCACATCCCCCTCAGCAGGGTGAATACACCTCGTCTTTCCTTAATTTAAGACCTATTCAAACTAAAATTAAGACATTTATCACACTATTTGAGAAATGAAAGCCTATTTACGGCCTTAACATTATGAAAAGTGAATTTAAGACATTAAAGGGTTAGTTCACCCAAAAATGAAAATGATGTCATTAATGACTCACCCTCATGTCGTTCCAAGCCCGTAAGACCTCTGTTCATCTTCGGAACACAGTTTAAGATATTTTATATTCAGTCCGAGAGTTTTCTGTCCCTCCATTGAAAATCTATGTATGGCATAACTGTTACTGTCCTTGTCCAGAAAGGCAATAAAGACATCTTCCAAGTAGTCCATGTGACCTCAGTGGGTTAGTTAGAATTTTTTGAAGCATTGAAAATACATTTTGTTCCAAAAATAACAAAAATGACGACTTTATTCAGCATTGTATTCTCTTCCGGTTCTTTTGTCAATCCGCTTCCATGAGTCCGCTGACGTAAGACGAGCTGACGTGTGTCTGGTGCGCCCGAGCTTCGTTTACAGTCTGAGGGAGACGCACGCTGTAAACAAAACAATCTTTGCAAACATGTCTAAGGATTTCCACACAGGGGAAGACTTGCATTTTTTTTTTAACCAGACATTTATTTGAACCCGAATACACGGACGCACCAGATAACACGTCAGCAGCGTCTTACGTCAGCAGCGTCACTGGCCTCGTGAACACGGATCCCCAACAGAACCGGAAGAGAATACAATGCTGAATAAAGTCATCGTTTTTGTTATTTTTGGAACAAAATGTATTTTCAATGCTTCAAAAAATTCTAACTAACCCACCGAGGTCACGTGGACTACTTTGATGATGTCTTTATTGCCTTTCTGGACAAGGACAGTATACCGCGCACAGATTTTCAATGGAGGGACAAAAAGCTCTCGGACTGAATCTAAAATATCTTAAACTGTGTTCCGAAGATGATCGGAGGTCTTACGGGCTTGGACCGACATGAGCGTGAGTCATTAATGACATAATTTTCCTTTTTGGGTGAACTAACCCTTTAAGGACAGACGGGAACCCTGCAATTGACGGAAATCCGTCATAGACTCGCTGCAATTAACGGAGATCCGTCGTAGCGACGGAGAACTTTAATCCCTGCAGTTCACAGCAGAGACAGAATTCCCCAATACATTTCAATTGATTTTTACCTAATATGGGCATTTTTATCTTTATAAGGCCATTTTTTTAAACCTGATTATAATGCATCATCTTTTGTGTCAATTTCATAAATTTAATCAAATTCAATTATAAAAAGACACAATAGGGCTGTTACCAATAAAATGAAATGAGTATCAACAAAAATAATCTAGTAATATTGATATTTAAAATAAATTAAAACAAGAAAAGATACTTTAAATGTGAAATTGAACCCGCCAGTAGGTGGCAGCAAGTCACTGTTAATGAGCGAATCATTGAGATGCAACCGATGCGTTCAAACGGCTGATTCATTCAAGGAAAGAAGAATCACTATCTTAATCTATCCTAGTCAACTGATTCATTCAAATGTTCAATATAATGTTGATATAATGTATAATAATGCAGTGGGGGATATTTGTGGGTGCTGATAATGCCAAATGCCTGATGTTACCAGTAAAAAGTGTCCTACATTATTTTAAATATATCTAGTCAGTGAAAGAGCAAAAGTATATTCATCTAAAATAATTCTGTTTTCAGCTTCAGAATCATGAATATTGTTATTCTGGTGTCTCTATTGTCCTGTGCTTTGGGTTTCAGCACCAAGTCCAAGCCGATTCATTAACACACACAATGTAATGTCAAATTTACCATTTCAATCAACAGTACATTTTTTGTTAACCTTTTATTATTGGTCTTTGAGTATCGCATTAATATCGTATCGTGAGTTCGGTATCGTGATCTGTATCGAATCGTTACACCGCTAATCTCTAGTGATCCTGCAGACTTTGATTGGCTTGTTTAGGTGTTTGACCAGGGCTGGAGCTAGACTAGACCCCATAGACTAGGGCTGCCCCTTAATAGTCAACGGATCGTTAGTCGGCTAGAAGAGGCGTAGTTGTTGAGATTTTATTAGTCGGTTAGTCGAAGAAGAAAAAATAAAGTGCAAGTCCATGAGGGACAGATCGTTTACGGTGGCTTGTGCAAATTACAGAATGTGCAAGAAAAACACTACCTCAAATATGGCTTATCATTTGAAAATTTGCAAGTAGTAGCAACTTGGCTTCTGGCTTTAATGTTAACCTATATAAATATATACATATTCAAGTGTTTAAGCTATTAGCGCTCTTACTGCTTGACATGTAGGCGCTAAATATGTGCGTGCGCTACTGCGAGATAGTGAGTCAGCGTCATCAACTTTAATACTGCAGCTAAAACACTTGTTTATCTATAAATTATTAAAATGTCCTTGCTGTTTTTTTCCCCGACACATTCATGATCTTTACTTTTGCCGGTGCACTGTGGCAAGCTTTCTGCCTGTACCCGAGTGCTGATTAGGCTATGTGTGGGCAATTAAAGGCTCATTATTATGATTTGGCTAATTAATGTACACGTGTGATTAGTCGACTAATCGCTTAAATGAACGACTAATAGTCAACTACAAAAATTGAGTCGAGGGCAGCCCTAGCATAGACCTTATTCAGAGCAGCGCCATGACAGGTGTGAAAGCGAGGCTGTGAGGGATTATAGACTTACCCTCTTTCCAACGGCATCTGCTGTAAGAAGCTGTAGAATAAAAAGCTCCTAGATTACTTATAATTTTCCACAGCTCACGTTGTCTGGAGTTTTCTGTCTACTGGAAATTTCTGAAAAGATATTTTTGCAGTGTTTCGTCAGCAGAACAATCCAAAAACACATTAAATAACAGTACAAGCCATTGAAGAGATGCATGTCTATCCCTCACAGCCTCGTTTTCATTCCCGTTAAAAATAAAAGAAATGGCGCTGCTGTGAATAAGGTCTATTGGTCCTCCAGGGCAAGATTTGAGGAGCCCTGATATATTGGATCCATGCATTCGGTCTTAAAGTGACAGCAGCCTAATTTTCCTGCTGCCGTCAGTGTCATTAATGTTATTCAAACAACAAAAGACAAAGAGAAAAACACTCACTGCTCTTTAGTAGATGTATTAGTTGACACTCTACAGTGCCTCATGTACATTCAGGTCGTTCCAAACCCGTAAGACCTTCGTTCATCTTCGGAACACAAATTATTTTAAAGTCCCTGTAAAGTCAAAATTAAGTATGTGTTCTGAGTTTTTCACACCACAGAAAAATGTGTTATTAGTAGTGATGCACGATATATCGGCCGATATGGTCAATTTTTTACAATCGGTATCGTTCCGATGTCAAAATAGGGCCGATGTGAACAGGCCGATAATCATTCCTGTGTATTTGACGTGTGTGTAGGCTTATGTGCGGGCGGGGATGTTTGTTTTTGCACAAGGTCATACATTACACACATAATGTGCTGAAGCAGGTGCTGGAAGCGGCAAGTTACGGCACTCTGCCTTGTTCTGACCGACCATCAAAGTATTGCCGCGCTGTAGTTACGGGGTTATGATGTACCAATTAAATCACCTCAGACACACACGTAAGTTACATGCTTCACAGCGATTGCTTTTGTTCGACTATTAATAATGGCATACTCCCGGGGGGAAATGATGGTGAAAATGATCAAGGTAAGAATGACACACGACACGACTGCATAAAAAAGATAATATTTAAAATCCAGTAATAGCTAGCGGTAGCCTTTAGCTAGCAATGCTACTTCACAAACTAGACACAAACACGTTTCGAGCCATAATCAACAACTTATCTAGTAACAAGCGCTGCATTAGAGCAGGCTTGTAGGATATCTTAATTCACAGCCCGTAATACAAGGCTACATGTAGGCTACAACTGAAATAAAGTGCTAGCTCTCGCCTGTCAATGACAGTCCACTGACTGAAAACTAACGTTACGCGAGTTGGTTGGTTGGAGCCGCAACGACACACCCATTATACACCAGCAGCAGGAATGTAGTAATTTAGAGCATACCTTTTGTTGAACCCTGGTTAAAATCCATGTCAAACAACCGACGAGAAAGCAAATCCATTACAACGCGGAACTACTAGATACAGTTCTTTAGGGACACCTAATCTGTAGCCCTGCCTTAGCTCTAAAGCTCTGCGACTCTGTGAGTCTTATGAACAGGTTGCGACGTCAAGATTGCAATGCTGGAATATGTTGTGTGTGTGGCGCGCGTGTGTGAGAGAGAGAGAGGCACGGGCGCGATCGAACAGTGGAAACAAAAACATACTCCGTCATTTTGTTCATACAGGACATTCCAAATATTCTCACTACTTCAACTTCTTGTTTAATACATGTGAAGCCATTTTTATCATAGTGAGTCTAATAGGGTTGATATTGCTTACATTTTAAGTGTTATAACATTGTGCTATAAAATAGAAGTAAGGTCTTTTGCCTTAGAAGGACAGTACTGTACTTTAAAGTTTTGAACTGTTGTACTATGTTCACAGAATACAGTGACTTGGTCTCAAGTGAGTTAGATGTTTATTGAGAATACTCAGGGTTGGCTTATTCATAGTGTGAATTCACGACACACTTAAAAATTTATTTTTATAAATATTTATTTTTTCTTCTGAAAATCTGATGACATTTTGCACAAAGGTAACTGTGCCCAATATCAGTCATTTCTGAAAATAAATTACAAAAGTTAAAAAAAAAAGTGTTTTGGAAAATAGCTCTTTATTTGATTATCATAAAAATCTGTTTTCTATACAGAGATATCGACATCGGTAAACATCGGTATCGGCCATAACAGCAATATTAATATCGGTTATCGGTATCGGCCACAATTTTCACATCGGTGCATCACTAGTTATTAGCCACCCAGCCAAATGTGAATGATAAAAAAGCCGGCAAGTACTTAAAATAAGCTATCAAAATCTTGAAAAAATTAGCAGTAGTCTCTGCTCTCAAACGCTAGGGGCGTGTCCGCTGCCTGTGCTGAAACCACGCCCACTCATGGGAAAGCTGCCGTCGCCACACTCCTCAAAGACATTTACATCGATAGTCTAGCGTTATAATTTATTTGCTTTTGGGGTACTGTGTGGGTAAAGCTGTTTTGGCAGGCTAGCAGATACCGTTGACTACCGTTGGGGGGGGGGGGGGGGGGGCATTCACACTGCCAGTGATTTTCCGGAATCAGAGAGTGCGTTCACACACAACCCGTAAAAATACCGTAAAGACACGTGACATCGATGTGACATGTAATTTCTCAGCAGCATCTATAGTTTGCTTATGAGCTGCGATTTCTCTCTCTGGAGAACCCACGCTTGTGCATTTTTTCTCTGATTCGATCATAATCTAACGCATTACGTACCGTTTCACTAGCCTGCTTTCACTAGCCTGCTTTCACTTCACTTCAGCGTCATCATTACGACACAGCATTGTTTACGGCTTTTGTTCACACAGCGCGCGTTCCGGGACTGATCCCGGCAATGTTACTAGGTCTCCAACCCGGCATCGATCCCGGCATCAATCCCGGGTCGTGTTTGCGTTCACACAGAAGGCACTCTGGCAATTTCCCGGGAAAGGGGCTATAGTGGATGGCGATGAACATGGCGGATTTTGTGAGAGACGAAGAGGGTGACTTCTCAGACAGTCAAGATCCAGAACCATACTTCTACAAACCAGAGTTTTCAGAAGAGGAGCGGCCACCTTTGGAAATAGACCGACAGGAGGAGGAGGTTGTAGGGATGCACCGATACCGATACCAGTATCGGTATCGGGCCCGATACTAAGCTCATGTACTTGTACTCGTACTCGTAAAAATACCCCGATACCAAAGACCGATACCTCACTTATATCCTTAGCTTATATTTCTTAATTCTTATGAACACTCTTCCTGCAGTTATAGTGTTGCTAGATTTAATAGTACACTCTAATATTTCACTTTACACTTTCGGCTGTGATTACATTGTTACTCAGTGTTATGTTAAACATTTGTTCTGTGATTTCTTTGGCACTTTATGACAAATTTGTTTGTCTTGTTGTCTGATTTCTTTAGCACTTTGACAACTTTGTGACACCCAGGTAAAAATTACATTCATTATGTCCTTGGTTTTGCCCTTTGGAGGTTATTGGACACTGTGAAATTTGGGCTTTGAAAATTTGTGATAAGCACAATAAGAATGATTTATTTTTTTAAGTTTATTTAAGTTGTTGAAAATAAAGATGCTGATATGTTCATTAGTCTCATTGTGTTGTTCTTAGAAAATTGCCACATAAAACGAGAACCCCCCCAGTACAACAGGCATCGGTATCGGTATCGGCGAGTACCAGGAAAAAAATATCGGTACTCGTACTCGACCCTTAAAAAGTGGTATCGGTGCATCCCTAGGAGGTTGCGATCGCTCAACAGACTGAGGACGTAAGGATGAGAGCCAACACGAACTGGTGCTCGTTCTCACAACCTTTCGCTATTCAGGCAACTACCTCTGCGCCCAAGTAGCAGTGCTTCGCCTGTGCTTCCCCCTAATATAGTAAATTTCTGCCTAGGATATCACCTAGTCTTAATCTGCATTGCTATTTGTACTCGTTGTGAATACGCAGGCCACAAGATGTAGTTAGGTATTTTGTTGTTGTTGTTTTTTATCACTTTTACTAATGACATGCAAGCTGGCAAAGGATTCCATTCATTATGCTAAGCTAAGCTAGCGGCGGCACTTCGAAACTAAAACAATGCATGCACTAAGACAAAAAAATGCGTTTGCCCACCTATCTAAATGTAGGGGAGATGGTGAATAAGCCCTATTTAAAAAAACGGTGGAGTGTTCCTTTAAGGCGTGAAAGCAATCCGACCCAACAGACCAATGAACCAAATGATAATATAATTCATAATGGGAAATGTGCTATATAAATAGCAGAAGTGTCTGATTCTGTGCATTAGTTATCACCTGGGTTGGGCATCGTTTTGATTTGAACGATTCTGATTTCGATTCTTTGAGGGGTGGGTGGAGTCAAAACATGTCACAGGCTGATTTCACAGACAAAAATAGTGGATTTTGATTGGTCAAATCGTATGTCAATCAAACTCCCTGCGATGGATGAATTGACTCTAATTTGAAAGTGAAGTGCACACTGCCCCACCAGCTTTTTATAAGCGATGTAAAAAAAAAAAATTTTTATAAATTAGCGCCAATTCAGGTCACAATAACAAAACAGTTCCTATGTGCATTTTGGTACGATTTAAAAGGTTGCCTTGTGAAAGCGAACCAAGAAGAAAATGCAGCATTGTCCCTGTTTCGAAAGAAAAACAATTTATATGTGTGAGAACGCCCTAAGTCAGCACACCGGTGTGGTGAAGAGATGAGTCCCACTGAAGAGATGGGTCCCAGCTTAGGACCCCATTTATAGGGCCCTATAATTTCCGCGATCACGGAATCGCGGAATTGGCAAATTAACGCGGAATCTAGCATTAATGCGAAATTTCGCAGAATTTTACATATTTGGAATGAAATTCTGTTTTAGTGTGGGAGAAGAACGTATGTCTGGGGAAAATGCAGACCGGGGGAAGCAAATCTGGGCGACACAACCCCTCCCGTCATTTCAGCTGCCTCTCCCCCTTCAAAACATTGAAAGCATGGCGAAGCGGCTCTCCACGGCTCTGCTTTTCGTTGGCGGAAAAGTAAAGAAACTTGACGCTAAGCCCCCAGTACCGAGCCGAGCAGTTCCCACGTGTTTCCCACACATAGACTAATTCGTCGCGGTGCGCCACAGAATCAACACCGGCCGCCACATATTGCGTTTCGTTATTCTTTTTTTTTACGCTATTTAAAACACGTAGCGTATTCTTTCAGTTGCATTTCCTTTCCCTGCTCTCCCTCCATCTCTGTCACTCACGCGTCTCTCTCACATAGCCTACACACACACACACACAGCCCCTCCGTCCGTGCACACCGAGGCGCTCCGGACAGGACAAAAGCGAAGCGAACTCCGCGAGTGAGACCGAGTGTGTCCGAGAGCGCGGTCAATAGTGCGCTCGAGACACCGAGTGTGTCCGAGAGCGCGGTCAATAGTGCGCGCGAGAGACCGAGTGTGTCCGAGAGCGCGGTCAATAGTGCGCGCGAGACACCGAGTGTGTCCGAGAGCGCGGTCAATAGTGCGCGCGAGACACCGAGTGTGTCCGAGAGCACGGTCAATAGTGCGCGCGAGACACCGAGTGTGTCCGAGAGCGCGGTCAATAGTGCGCGCGAGACACCGAGTGTGTCCGAGAGCGCGGTCAATAGTGCGCTCGAGACACCGAGTGTGTCCGAGAGCGCGGTCAATAGTGCGCGCGAGAGACCGAGTGTGTCCGAGAGCGCGGTCAATAGTGCGCGCGAGACACCGACTGTGTCCGAGAGCGCGGTCAATAGTGCGCGCGAGACACCGAGTGTGTCCGAGAGCGCGGTCAATAGTGCGCGCGAGACACCGAGTGTGTCCGAGAGCGCACTCGATAGCGCGCGAGAGAGACTGCGTGTGACTTTTATTTAAACTTATATAAACTAATATAATTTATTTTACTGGACAATTTAAAGCTCATAACCTTTAATATTTTGTTGTTACCTGAAGTACTTCGAGTGCAGTGTTTGCATCATGCAGTATTTGTCCTGAAAAGTAAATGTGATGTTTGTAACCTCAATAAACCTCAATATTATTTTAAAAGGTCATTCCTGTTTTATTTGTGTACATTTTAATCATTAACATTAAAAAGCACACTCTTTTTACGACTAAAATAACAGTAAAGGGTAAAAAAAACTCAATTTCCCAAAATTAAAACGGAAAAAACGTAATTTGGGAAAAAATAAAATGGATTTTATAGGGGCATTATAGTACATATAATGTACTACATTTAGTATGCCAGTAGTATGCCTGATCTAAATCTGTTCTCATCTGCCATTTATTTAAATGGATAAACTGTTAATAAGAAAAATAGTAATACACTCAAAATAATATTTCATGGTTCTTTTAATAATACAATTTGTACAACATATTGCACTGATTATTAAATAATGACAATTATAATTGCATTACGAATTGCTGTGAATACGGTAAGGCAGTACAGGGAACTACACTGCGACCAAAATGGTCGCATATGCGACCTTTTGAAATGCCATTGCGACCCTAATTTTTAATGGGTCGCAAATGTATCACTGATTATTTTTGTACCTATGTTTTTAGGCAATATGCTATGCTTTACTATGAGCATTTATTAAAACAGAAATGTGTATTTTAAGAATACGTTTTATAACGTGCTCTGCAGTGGTGTAGTCTACGTGATACGCAGGTATACGCCGTATACCCACTAGAAAATGTCAAGGATTTCCGTATGCCCACTAGGAAATGTCAAAGATCTCCGTATACCCACTTTAAAAAGCGTGAGGATTTGTAAACGTAACAACATCGTTTTGTGAAAGAACTGGTATATCACAGTATACTCACTACAAAAAACTAGACTACACCACTGGCTCTGAGCATTCAACACATCAAGTTGGCTGCAGCCCCGCGACCGTTACTTAGATTAAAACGTACCATTGTATCAGTGCTGCGCGAGCTCTCTCTCTCAGAAACACGGACGCGCGCACACAGAGAGAGAGAAGATAATTGTAAAATGAAAATTGGCTATAGTTTAAATTTTGTTCTTGCTTGTTTTTTTTCTGTCAAAATGTCAGAAAGCATTTTGTATTATCCATCCGTGTTTTTAAAATGCGTTAAATGACGGACGTTTTACTGCTAACACAGCCCTCATTATAGGCCTATGTCGGATTCATCTAACTTATACTTGATATCATTTTTAGAATAAGTGATTCGTTATGCTATTATTGGACTTGTCTATTCATTGTCAACTGTTTTCTATAAATATGTTTGTATTGGCTTGGCTAACATTTATTCAGCTAATGCGTGTCCTGTTTAACATGTGCAATGTTCAGACGCAAAGACAGCACGTCACAAATAGAAGCCGTTTTCCCTGGATATTGGAATAATAAATAAATTATTTTTTTTATTTTTTCTGCATTTTTTTGTTTTTACTCTTTTCTAGGGGTTTCTTAATTTTAGACAAGTTGACCAGCACACATTATATGCAATGCAATATAATGCATGCGTGTCCTATGTGTGACATATTTTGCACACAGGTAAAGGTGCCCAATATCAGTCATTTCTAAAGTAAAAAAAAGAAAAGAAAAGTTTTTAAAAATATCTCTTTATTTGATTATCAGTAAATTTGTTTTCTATACAGGGATATCGACATCGGTAAATATCGGTATCGGCCATAACAGCAATATTAATATCGGTTATCGGTATCGGCCACAATTTTCACATCGGTGCATCACTACTTACGAGTTCACGAGTCTGCCCATCTGTGCAAACCATAGCATGTTGAAATCCATTTTGCTCTTTATTGTGTACAGTATTTTCTATTGCAGTAAATCTATCCCAACCAATGTTAAAGAAAACAAAAACAAGGCGGCATGTGGTTTAAAACATGGCAAGTAAAAAAAAAAGCACATCTGTATGCAATACAGTTTCATTATTGTTCATTATTATCCAGAGCGGCTTACTATAAATAATTTGTGCGACCAAATCATATTTTGCGCTAGTAACTGAAAAAGTTAGTAGTGCAAGTGCCACCAGTGGAAAAGGTTAGTGTAGTTCCCTGCAGTATAAGCTCAGGTTAAGCTCAGCTGGCGTTAGCACGCTCATCAGATAGCTGCATTCTCTTGGTCGGCGTTACGTCACAAATCATGTGACCTGCATAGCAACAAGCTGCCGTCGTGTTTGAAGGGTAAAACAAACCGAAGACACAGCCCGAGGCAAATCAAAAAGGTATCTATTCACAGAAGTTTTGCTGTGGATTAGGCCTATGTCAGTTATGGGTACTAACGGACTACTTTGTATTAATGATGCATGATATCTGTGTATGCGAATGTATGTCGGTGGTGAGAAGTGAATGTAATAAAACACTCATGTAAAGCGCTTTGTGACTAGCTAACGTTACTGCTACATGTCTGTGAAAGGCGCTAGCAGCTATATGAATACAGATCTTCTTCTTCTATTACAGAATGTCTTATCAATATATATAGACAGTCTCCTAGCGCCTGCATTGACCAGGTACCACAGAAAGCTGTCGCTTGTAGGTTTAGCATTACAATTTTGCCCCTATTGGCATCCAGATGAGGCCTGGAAGAACAACCCAAAAGCATGGCCCAGGCTCGAGTATCCAGACATATACAATTACCTCATCAAATCCCCTCTATAAACACCATGTGTACATATCATGTGTCCTACACTTGCAGTCATGTTTAAATACCCATCAAGCATCGATTACATTAACTATGTAATCGATTTTTTATTCATAAAAAAAACTGTTCATTCAAAAGCACTGTGTTACAAAGTGGCTGTAATGAGCTCAGTCTGTTAGTGGCACAGCTTGTACAATGTCAGTGAGGGACACAGTTTTTTCAAAAAAGCCAATAAAGGCTAACTGCATAAATGTATAGTTTTTAGGCATGATTCTCGGCGCTTGTTTATCTTCCTCTTTCGTGTTGCTTAATGGCGGGCGCTTGTTTGTTTTACCCTTCGCCGCGTTGCTATGCGCGCGCAGTGCATTATAGGAGTAAAAGTCCCGGATGTCCGACCTTGAGAATGCTATGCCACTATCTAAGCTAACTAAAAACACTGAGATCGGAAAAAAAATCACAATCTATAGCTTCGGTTATATACTTGTATATGAAACATAAGTTAAAAGACATTAATGACAAATCAAAATGATTTTGTCTGATTTGTAACCAGGGACTAAAGCGATAAAACGTGTTTTGAACCAATCGGATTGATTGGGTCCTAAGCTGGGACTCATCTCTTCACCACACCGGCTCATTATTGGCCATCCTGCTCAGCATCACGCATGCGTAGTGGTGATCACGTGAACAGCATCAGAGACTAACATGTAAATTGCATGTAATTTGTTGAATAAAGTCTGTTTTTTGGGGGCACAAAAAAGTATTCGTGTGTCTTCATAACATTAATGTTGAACCACTGGAGTCACATGGACTATTTTAAGATGGCTTTGCTAAGTTACCTTTCTGGGCCTCAAAAAGTGGTAATAACGTTGCAGTCTATGGAGGGTCAGAAAGCTCTCGGATTTCGTCAAAAATATATATATTAATTTGTGTTCCGAAGATTTGAAGTACATGGGGTGAGTAATAAATGACAGAAATTTCATTTTTGGGCAAAGTAACCTAACGATGTAAGTTAAGCCGCAGGAAAATTCAACCGAACAGTGAAAGTGTGGTTAGACCAATCGCATAACTGTTGTACAACGTTAATAATTAGTTGTTTTCATCTAAAACTGCAGAAGGTCCACACTGATTACAGCAGCACGTGCGCAGTAAGTCTGCAAGCTAACTACATACAATCATAAAATTACGGTTCAAGCATTTTATTGACATCGGATGCGCCGTTTTCGCGTCAAGTTGTTAGATTGCTGCAGGGTTTATAACGACACGCATGTTGTCTGTATGGCTGAATGTAGGTTAAATACGTGAAATATCGTGTTAACAACTGTGGTGTGGTGTAAAATACATTCCCATTTATCCATAGAGTAGGAAAGCGACTCTTACCTCGCGTCTGCTGTTGAGAAATGTTCGCGCCGTTGACGCGGTGACGTGCAATCAGTGACGCCATCAATCGGTTTCACGTGCAGCAAATAAATCATCTTCCTTATTTGAAAGTTTAGCTTTAACTAGATTTGCGTTTAAATAAAATAAATCTGTAAAAGTGCTCTGCCTCGTATATTAAAATTAGTATGTGATTGTGATTGACGTAAGCTACGTGGCCAGTTTAATCTTTCGAAGCAGTAGGTGTGATTTATTACAGATATTATTTGAATTATGCAGAATCATAATGTCCTTGTTTATTCTGATTGATTGATGTGCTCTTATAATGATAAATAATTTAGATATGTTTGTAAATTAAACATTCAGTGGCTTTTATTGTGGCTTTTAGTCCTAGCTGTGAAGCTAATCTAATTACTCCTGAAGGAAAAAAAACTTTTAGCAGATATGGATTTAAAATACAATCTTTCTCTCAGGAAAATAGACCTGAGTACTGATTACATCTTCTTTGGCATATATCAAATGCTCTTTAGTCAAATGCTTTCTTTTTTATTATTATTATTTTATTTTATTTTACTTTTTTGTGCTCCATAGAAGAAAGCAGGGCTTGACTTCTGGATGAACCATTCTCTCAAAATGTCAGGTGATGAACAAACAATACACTTGATCTTCAAGATGATGGTGATTAAAATTTCAAAACATTTCATTGTACCCCTGAGAATTCTTGTGACATTTTCATTAATTAATCAAATGCTTTAAGACAAAAAAGAAAAAGACAAAATCCTCTTACATGCACGATCAGCCGCAGCCCGAGAAATCAGCAAAGCCGCTGTTAGCCGGAGGCAGTGTGTGTTTA
Source organism: Siphateles boraxobius (assembly GCF_051911475.1). NCBI lineage: Eukaryota > Metazoa > Chordata > Actinopteri > Cypriniformes > Leuciscidae > Siphateles > Siphateles boraxobius. The sequence goes on along the minus strand of NW_027509217.1, from coordinate 565,420 downwards.
ACATCAAACACTTTCTGATAGGGTTCATACTGGAGCAGTTATCTCAGAGTTTTACATGCTTTGGGGCTTTCTTTTTAATTATGTAGTGTACTTATGCATATTTTGTGCAGGTTTCATAACATCATCATCATCATCACAGGTATTTGGCAAGCGTCATGCAGAATTTGCTTATGGAGGCGTCTATTTTGCTGTAAATCACAGTTTATAAAACTCCAGTTACATCCACAGCATGATAGGAAAACTAACAAAGAATCATATACAGACATAATGTTGCATTGAGGCTAAATTTGCATTCTAGATTCAGGGCATCATGCAGTTTTACAGTATACAATTCAGGAACAATTATTGTGGCATTTACAGTTTGACATGCAACATGAAAACAACAGTTGAGTTATTAGTTGAAACTTCCTTCTCTTTCACTCTGTACATCAAATCGTCTACAGTAGATCAATTGCACAATGAAATCATTCAATTTAAAGGAACAGTTCACCCAGAAATTATTGTGTAATTATTGACCTTTTCCATGCGATTACAGTGAATAGGAACTTACTTCTAGCAGGAATTAGCATCTAGCATTGGCTTACAAGGCAGCGAGGAAACCAGTCCGTTTTTGGTCGTTGCCTTAATGTTTCATACGCTAATTTATGCAAGTATAATAATGACTGTATCTTTGATACATAACACATGTTGAACTGCATCAATGGAATAAAAAATTACCTGTGCTTAATTTTTAGTGGCTGCATTTTTGACGTGCATATTTAAGCAGTGAATATTTCAACTGGGAACATTTGCCATTAATTAATCTTCAGAAGATCAGGGGCCGTATTCACAAAGAATTGTAAGGCTAAAAGTAGCTCCTAACTGGCGAATTTAGTAGCAACTCCTAAAAATAATGGGCGTGTCACTCCTAACTTTAGGACTCCTAATTTTTTTCACTAAGAGTAATTCACGAAGCATTTTAGCCCTAAAAGTAGCACCTAAGTCTGGGACAGCTTAAAAGAAGTCGAGAGGACTCCTAACTCTCTAAGACCTATTAACAAAGGATTGTAGCGCATACCACCGCCTCGCAGTCGTCCGGGGTCTGCGACACAAGCGGGAATGCTGCATTGATCTGCAAACAAATCTTCTCCTATGTCTCACGCTTAGTTTTACTTGATATCCCAGTGTCGAATTTCCCTTTTATTTTTATTTTTTTATTTTTTCAGCACCAACTGGGCCAGCAGCAGTAACTGATCCTGCGTCCAGTTGGGCTTTCTTTTTCGTTTTGGCGAGTTCATAATCCACCGTCATTCAACTATTACATTACTTCAATAGGAGCAACATTTACTTGCTTTAAGTAGTCTATTTAGGCTATGGAAGCTTGTTTCCGCCACAGAATGAAAAATAAAAAAGCTAATTGCGACTTTTTATCTCACAACTGCGACTTTATTTCTCACAATTCTGACTTAATATCTCGCAATGAGATAAAAAAGTCGCAATTATTTTAATTTATTTTTATTCAGTGGCGGAAACAAGCTTCTATACTAATAGGATGTCAATTAACCAAGCAAGTGTTAATGCAAGTGTCGTTTTTCATTATTAGGCAAGTGGCGCCGTGGCGGTTTCATTAGGGTATTAGGCTACCTTAATTTAATTGAATTGAATTCACCACTTTTCTCTCTCTTTCTGCCTTTTTAGAATTATACTTCACTGGGGCCTGCACAAACATGTCATTATATATGCATTTCGATGACATTACTATTATTATTTTGTGTAGGACACAGACATATTTAGATGTTGTAATTCCATGATTTGTTGCGTCTGTGTTATGTTCCACATGACGGCCCTGTCATCTAACAACCAATCACCGTGATCATTGCGAGGAAACTCGTGCATGAGAATTGACGTCATCCATAGCAACGAAGACTCACTCTTAGTTTAGGAGTTGTCATGTTTCCTTACTAAGAGTAGGTCTGAAAGGCGTTGTGAATAACTTTTAAGAGAAAACTCCTAGCTAAAATATTTTAATGGGATTTAGGAGTACTCCTAGTGGTAAAATAAAATTCTTTGTGAATACGGCCCCTGATCCACAATATTTTGAATGCCATATGTGTTATCTGACAGGAATGGCTGACCTACAGTAGCAATAGCCTAGTTGTGTTATTTTAAGCTTAAAGTCCCAAACTACCTTGTAACCAATCAGGTCATGAGGGTGGCGGGCTTTAGCATATCATTAAAGCTATAGTATACGATGTTAAAAATCGGTCGAGAAAGCCTGAGACGTTAGGGAAGTTTTAAAAAACTCATCCCACCCCTCCACACACATACCCCTCCCCTCTGTGCTACCTGATCCCTCCCACCGGGAAACGAATTGAACAACCTCACTCAGTCAAGCTGTGATCACCAGTAGTAACATGGGAACTGAGATGTATGCTGTGTCAAGGACTTCAAGAAATATAATTACTTTGACCCGTGATAGGCGATCGCGATGCTAAACGGCTAACATTCCAATGCCGACCGGCAGCATGAGCAAGTTGTCAAACTGATAAAAAGCTATTTATGTAACACGTCACACCATTAAAGTATAAATAAATGTTTACCTGCTCAACAAAAAGTCAGCCGTGTCAGCGTCGGTCTTCAGTCCCAGATCTCCCTGAAGCTTCCTCCAACGGTCAATGGTGAACCCTATATTTATCCTACTCAAAGTTCGGCGTTCTTAACATTTTTTTTTAATCTCTGCTCGTTCCTCTAATGACTTTCTCTTTCGTCTTAACTTTACTGTAGAGGCAAGCAGGGGACGCTTACTGCTGTCTTTTTTTTATTTATCCATTGCTGATATGCTACTTAGCTAGCTACCATAGACTGTCAGCTGCTTACACGCGCAATTTCATGTCGCAGGAGGGGGGCGGGGGCGGGTGCGGTGGAGACGGGAGCGCCAGGCGGAGTTTCAAGTGGAGCTGGTAATTCGATGAGAGCAGTTGACCAATGTAAGCTGTCCGGCCTGACAGCTTACATTGGTCAACTTTTTTGCGGCTGTACAGCCAATAGAGTGAATGGATTTTTTTCATTCTTTTTTCTATTCATATTGTTAGGATTGTACTATATAACCATAACCAGCATCTAAACGAGGATATTAATAATGAACAATCTTTGAAATCGTATACCCTAGCTTTAACTGCTCTGACACTAGAGGTCACTCTCTGTGACTACTGAACCATGTTGTCTTTTTTTCAGGTTTAACTGTTTATTGACTTTAGCATAGCCACTTGAAGGCAAGCCTGCAAGGTTAGCAATTAAAAAAAAAAAAATAATAATAATATATATATATGTGTGTGTGTGTGTGCGTGTGTGTGTGCGTGTGTGTGTGTGTGCGTGCGTGTGTGTGTGCGTGTGTGTGTGCGTGTGTGTGTGTGCGTGTGTGTGTGTGCGTGTGTGTGTGTGTGTGTAATGCCTGCTAAAGCTAAAGCAGAAAAAAGCAGGCTTTTACACTTTGCTGTCTCTTCCTGTCTATCCTGTTTTTAGGGTAGACGGGTAAATTAGCCATTTAAATTGATAAATTAGGTTTCAGAATTTCTTAGAATTAAAAAAGGTTAATGTTTCTTTTTTACAAGAGACTCATACTAATAAGGATAATGAAATTGAATGGGGTATTTGGTGGGAAGGTGAGCCATGGGACACATACAGTAATAGTGCAGGGATTTCTATTTTATTTTCTGCAAACATGAATGTTAACATTTTTGTACCAAGGTTCAGATATTGTGGGAAGAAGGAGGCGGACATTCAACACTTTTAATAAAATAAATAAACAAATACAAAAATAAAAAGTATGAGCCAGCAGCCGCTCACGGACGACTGCTGGCCACACAAAACAGAAACAAACACAGGTTCAGGCCTGTTCCTCTCTTGATCTTCACTATCGTCGCTCCTTTTATGCTTCCGCTCCTCCGTGAGCGATACGAGACCGGTGCGTCTCACAGGTGTCGTTCATCATTAATCACGCCACCGGCCTCGCACCGCTCTCTCTCGTTCCTCGGCCTCGTCCTGCTCGCCACAAATTTAAATGTAGAAAATGTTGTTGGAGGTAGATTATTACTTACACAAATTGAGTATGAGGGAGCTATGTTTGTGTTTGTTAATGTCTATGGCCCCAATAGTGGTCAAGAGCGGCAGGATCTTTTCATCCAGAATTATGATGATAGTGCGTGTCTTGTAATGTCTTGGAGGGGATTAGAATTTCACAACTGATTTTACAGAGCTTCATAGTCAATCAGGTATCACATTGTTAAAAGTTATGCATGAAAACTCAATTAATAGATGTGCGGAGAACAAGAAATACAGATGTGAGACAGTATACATGGTTGAAAGTGTGTGATAATAGAGTTTGTGGTGCAAGATTGGATCAGTTTTATATGAAAGAAATGTGGAACAATAGATTAATTGATGCTTTTAGTTCTCCAAATGGTTTTTCAGATTACCATATGATCACTTTGGTTTTAAAAGTAAAAAAGACACTAACATCTATTACTGACATTTGAATGTTAAATTGTTATGATGCTTTTTTCCGTGAAAGTTTTACAGGGTTTTGGAGTAACTGGAAGTTTAAATATTTGTCAATGGTGGGATGAGGGAAAGGTGAATATAATAAGATTATTTTCCCAGAATTAGGCTATGCTTTTCATACATCAACTATGGTTAAAACAACAGTAAAAACTTCACAAAAGGACATTAAGTTATTAGAAAAAAATCTTGTAACTAATAATGAAGGGGTATATTGTGATGTGTTAAAAAAGAACTGAATTCTTTTCTACTAGAGCAGGCAAAAGGAGCATTGATAAGGGCAAGATTTTGCTCTATTAAAAAACATTGATGCTCCAAGTGCATTTTTTTTCAACCTTGAAAGAAAATGTGTTAATCAAAAATAGATGTGTCATCGCCGTCGTCAGGATGGATCAGTATCATCAAATCCAGTTGAAATGAGAAAGTTAGCAAGAGACTTTTGTAAACAATTGTACAGTGCTGATAGCTGTGTTGCTGTAATTTCTGATGATTTGGGATGGATTGAGAGATAGTTGAGGATGCGAACGCCATGTTCAGCCAGAAGGGTAGGACTGTATTGATATGCCCTCTCCTCGAACAGAAAGCGTAGAAACGGTCTGTCAAGGGAGAATCAAGACATGATAGTACGCATCCTTCAGGTCGATCGCTGAAAACCAGTCTCTGGGACGGATGCATCCAAAGATGCGTTTCTGCATTTACATCTTGATCGGGGCTTGTGAAGGGCCCTGTTCAAGACTCGCAGGTCCAAGATTGGATATAACTCCCCGCCTTTCTTGGGTACAATGAAGTATGGGCTGTGGAAGCCGGTCTTCATATCAGCTGGAGGGACCGGCTCTATCGTGTCCTTTGTCAGTAGGACTGCGATCTCATGCACCTCTGGGAAAAATCGTACCAGGGCTGGGTGCTGAGAACCAGCATGGGCTGCCCTGAAGAACCAATAATCCAACCTTGGGTGTTCTGGGCATGGTGGAGGCCTCCACTTGAGCTCAACTCTCTTGGCGGCCCGGGAAAGCATAGCTGCCAGCTCTGGGTCAGGCTTGGGCAACGCTACTCTCCCCGAAGGGGGCGATGCAGCCAAGTCTTCATCCCCGGAGGACTCAAGCTCACCCTGGTCTCATCTGGTCGTCGGGGGAGCTCCAAATCAAATGAATGTTCCCCCACAAGTAGGACCAGCACCCTCAGCTGGAAACTCCACGGGTTACAGTGTGTGAGAGGCCCACGGAGATTCCCTTGGAGGGGAAGCCTTCACTGTGAACCTCAAGTCACCCTGGCTATTCGTTGAAGTAGCCCTCTTCTGAAGCCCAGAAGAGGAACTAGATCGAGGTATAGGTGAGGGGACCCCACCTCTCCTCAACCGTAATACAGAGATGGTCATGTTTCCGCAGTGGGTGCATGACTCATCCAAAAACTCTACCCCTGTGGGCTGAATGCCCCCAATCACGTGAGGCAATGATCATGACCGTAAGCCGGCACCAGGAAATGACTGCATCGAGAAACACGGCTGGAATGACATCTTTAAAAAGACGCAGCGTCACACCCGTTCTTGCTCTTTCAAGGAAATGATCTCTCTCTCTTTAAAGTTCTGAAGCACACGGAGGAATGGAAATAGTGCATTGAAGGTCATTTAAAGTCTTGCAACTCACAGGCTGTATAAACAGCAAAATTCAAAGCTGTGAAAACAGCTTTTGTTTATTTTTTTCACGCTGTTAGAGATTGCAGCCACCACCGTAGTGCCATCACACCAACACCGGGGAAAAGAGGCTTCTTCCTGAAGAATGCTCGTTTTCTTGTATACTCACTGCAAACTGGAAGTAGGATTACAAACAAACCGCTTGGCTCCGAAAAGAAAGGCAAACGTGCGTTGCTTCTGCAGAAACAAGGCTACCTGGGAGGCAGAGGTGGGCTCTGGGATTTTTTAAATCGCTTCGATATTTGACTGAAGAGGGGCGTTGCCCCTAGATGTGAGAGGGAACCCCACAGAATCTATGGCTGAGGCTGCAAACGTGCATTTCTCTCCATTCAGTGTAAGGTTATGTGCCATGAGAGCACTGACCACCCTACTGAGAAGGTTGTTATAGGTCTGGACATCCAATGCATGAACAACTATGTCATCCAGGAAGACCAGAAGATACCAGCCAAGATGGTGGCCATTACCTTTTGAAGCCAGATGGGGGAGGAGCTTAGGCCGAACGGCATATGAGTGTAACGAAATACCCCAGTATGTGTGACAAATGCTGTGAGGTCTCTGCTGACAGAGTGGAGTGGCACCTGCAGGTAACCCTGGCACAAATCCAACTTCGTAAAGACCATCTAACCATAGAAGTGAGTTGTCAGCTCCTCAGCTTTCGGTAAAGGGTACTTGTCAGGGATAACAGCTTTATGTACAGAGCGCAGGTCAACACACTCGAATTCCACCAGATTTTTTTTTTTCGATGACCAGGATAGAAATCCAGGGGGCCGCATTGACTGGCGCAATCACCCCCATGTCCAGCATCATTTGAGGCCCAGCAGTGACTTCCTCCCGCAGAGCTAGAGGAATCCTGCTCAGAGGCTGTATGACTGGCGATACCCCAGGGTCTTTATTGCAACAACATTTCATCTTTTTCTAATCAAACAACCACACTAACAAATGGCTCTACACAGCCCACACCGGGGAAGAGCCTAGACAGGGCTGTAGGCCTTGTGTTTTATTCAAATTTATTAGCCTATAATTTACATCTCAAGGATTCGCGCTTGTGCGCGGCGCACCAGCTCATGTTGCGAGGGAAACACACGCGCACGTCACATTGTTGTAAAAAACGCATTTTATTATTAGCCTATTCAGAAATGTTGTAAAAGACCGGTAAATGAAATACAAAAATACAACATTATAAACGCTATTAATAACATACAGGCCGAGGCTGTGCGTATTTTACTTCCCCTGGCTGTAGCTATTTCAAATCCATTTATGGTATTTAGAAAACAACAACAAGTAGCCACCTAGGCCTATAATAACAATATAGCCTACATAGTAGCCTATAAAAATAGCCTAATGTGCACTTTATTAAAAACAACATTTAGCCTATTTTAAACGCCAAGCCCAAACGAATTTATTTTAATCGAAACTGGACCGACATTGGGTTCGCGCATCTCTCATTCGGTCCAAAGTTTCCATATTTGCAATGTAACGTTTGGATGCTAACTATAAAGAAGGTTTCGTACTTTAATCGAGTCCCTAAGGCTAAATCAGCATCTTCAGAGCAAGGGAAATTAGTTTGGAATAACAGAATTGTATCAGCGTGCAAAGCGCTGGACCATCACTTGTAGGCTATATGTTCCTCAGCAGGGGAAATAACTTAATACTCTATGATTCGAAACAGTAAAATGTATATTTTTATTTGTGTACATTCAAAATGACTTCAAAATGTCATGCTTTTAAAAAATAAAGAATACAACATGATGCGCTGCTTTAGCGCGTCTCGCTTTCCTTGAATATCTTTCTGGCGCACACCAAAAATGAACCTAAATACAGCAATAAGCCTTCTTGGCACGCCTACTTTTGAAAGTTAACATTTAGATTATTTGAAGTAAAATGCATTATATAGGCCTAAATCACTTAGGAATAAATCACAGCGTGCTTCGTGATACAAAACGTGACTTTACAGTCTGGAAAATAGGACAATAGCTAATTATTTCACAGATCCCCTGGCACTTGAGAACTGCTGGTCTATACAGAAGAAAGCCCTGTCTAGGCTCTTCCCCGGTACGGGTTGTGTTGAGCCATTCGTTAGTCTGGTTTGGTGAGAAAAAGATGTAGCTAGTTGCAATAAACGCGTTAAGAATCCGCACATCAGCTGCTGCAGCTGAGGACTATTATTCTGCAGGTCGGAACTGAGGAAGAACTGATGACGACACCGTTTGATCTTCGGCTGACAAATTACAGGAAAGGGGCGAAAAGGAACTTGTCTCATTATTCTGCTTTCAATATTAAACAAAAAAATGACTGATACACGGATTCAGGTGGAGGACCCTGTGTAAACTTAGGGCTGTGCGATATAGCTAAAATAAATATCACTATATAATGTTTCATATCGTTCGGTATCGATAATTATTGACATTTTTTTATAACCTTTTTTTAAGACAAAAAAATATATCTTCTTTATGTCTTATATTAAGATAAAAAAGTAAGTGTTAAAGAAACAATGTAAAAGTGTAAATGTAGAACAATCAATGTAAACGTTGAGGTAGATCAACATATGTAATAAGTAGGGGTGTAATGGTTCCCAAAATTCTTATATTTTTACAACATCTTGAAACTTTTAGTTTTATAAATGGGGGTAATCTTTGAAGGATGAACAAATAATGTTTTGGTCATCACATTAAAAATAACATTTAAATATGATTTTTGTTTTAGTTTTAAAGCGCTGGAAAAAGATGTGTGACCTACTTGAAAGCATTGTACAATTCCTGCCAAACTTCCATGATTACAGGTAGTGTTACTACATTAGGCTAAATCCATGGTGAATGTTGCTGATCTGTGGACTTAAAGCCTGTAACTAGTTAAAGGACAATTCAGGTACAAAATCAGTACTAGTTGATTTCAGTTAAAACGGCTCAAACATGCATTTTAGTCTGGAACTAGCTTAAAGGTGCAGTGTGTGATTTTTAGCGACATCTAGCGGTTCAGCTGCGAGTTGCACTGAGGGCTCAGCCCACCGCTCACCCCTCCCTTTCAAAGAAGCTACGGTGGCTGAAACCAGACAAACATATCGTCGTCTGAGACAGCAGAGAATAGCCAGAGTAAGCCAAGAGTGTGTAACATTGTCACTGTTTCTGTACCGCAGTCCATTAACCACATCATGGATAAAGTTTACAAAGCCATAGTCAGGTGAGGATCAAGGGTCTTAATATATAATATAATAATAGTAATCAGCTGATTGTCTCACAAACGAAACCAGCACATTTCCCCCCCACATAGCAAACCCATAATACAGCATGGGCGAAGAACCGCATGAAACTATGCAACTATATATTTTTTCTAACAGGGTAGTAAAAGTTTAGCTGGCTAAATATGAGCTGTTACTGTGGCTGAGCTGGTTAAAGCGTAAAGCCTTGTTTAAACTCGACGCGTCCGCATGAGCCCAAAGGTGCGCGCGGCAAAAATGGCGTGATTGTAACAGCGCGCGCGCCTCCGCGTCCCCTAGACACTATTTACTACACACAATAGGCTTTTTTCCTCTGATTTTGAAAACTCTTCGCAATCGACTTAAAATGCTTCCAAGATCGACTTGTCGACCGTGATCGACGGGTTGGTGATTCCTGTAACGTTACTGTTTTACGGTCAATGACAAGAGTACTAATCAGCTGTCTCACGAACGTAACCAGCACATTTATCCCCACATAGCAAAGCCATAACACAGCGAGGGAGAAGAACTAAGTTACATGAAACAATCCAACTACATATTTTACACCACTGACAAAGGGAAAAGTCACTACTCACTGTGTTTAGCTTCTAGCTTTCTGCTGCTTCTCTTTCAAGGTAGTGACGAAACGCGCTCTGTAGCGCTGTTTGTTCGCGTTCGGCTACGGTAGAAACATGACGTCACAATATGTCGACCTTCATAGAAGGGGGTGCCCGCGGTTATGTAGATATAAATGTCTCATTCTAATGTAATAAAAACATTACGGTTTATTAAGTAAGTTCTTTATACACCACTGAACACATAGTTATGGGTGTCATATTGCATTTCTGTTAATAGATACTCAAAATTTTTACACATTGCACCTTTAAAGGGACATTGTGTAGGAATTTCTCCCATCTAGCGGTGAAATTGTATTTTGCATTCAAACGAATTGTGCTCTCCAGCGCCTCGCTTTTTCAAATCCGTGTTGCATCTACGGTAGCTGTTATGTACCAAAAAGCTATGACAGGATGTCTTCTAATAGCACTTCGTCGAGTTTTACATTTTTGTAATCTCCGGTCACGTTTCCTTTTACGTTCAATTTTGGACTTTTTTTTAGCAACGAGGATTTCTTCTCGATGTGGCTCGGCATATATATGGTCCGCCATTAAAAATAGCAATGCAATGCAGCCTTTTAAACTTGCCGGGGCAGTGACAACTGCTCTCGCTGCTCTGCTCCTCCGTTTCTGCTGCTTTCAGTCACGTCACGCTGGCTCTGAACGAAAACGCGTTGTGGAAACGCGTTGGCCTAGTACTTTTTGACCCTCTCTGCTATTATAGTTTTTCAAGATGGCGGAACGACATGGAAGCCTCCGTGGACCTACCCGTCACATGTATATAAAGATAATAAATTCTTCGTTTACGAGGATAAGTCAGATAATTGGCAGAGGAATTTGTACACCATTGAGGACATATTTATGAATAAAAATATTCATTTTAGATAATAAAATACCTAAAAAACTACACATTGTCCCTTTAAGCCTTTTCTGTGAAACCAGGGGTAGAACTTTCTAATGATTTATAGGAAAATTAAGCCGTATTTTCAAGCGCTCAACCAAAATGGATGGATGTTGTTAGCCCGGACAAGTTTAATCTGCTTAAAAAATTGGAGCAAACTGGTTTCCCTAAAAAATTAAGTAATGGTAATTTGAAAAATTTGAGTTCATTTATATTAAAATGTTTTATAAAATCACAAAATCATATTACTATATTATTATTACACTTATTATTATTATTATTACATAATATATTTAAGTTCAATCAACGAAGTAAGTTAAATTTATGTCAATTGATTTATTTTTTATTTGTTAAAAAAGAAAAATTAAGAAAAAAAGTAAATAAATGTTTTATTTCAATTCCAAATTTTCTTTTGAAATACAACAAAACGTGAATTTTCCATGCCCTAAAAACATTGTCCTCATAAAACATGAAAAGAAAAACTAGTTTGTTTTAACAAATTAGCTTAAAGCATATGAACAGTCTATCTCAGAATCACAACAAATTGCACCAAAACTATATGGTTTGTTTACACTCATGAGGATTTCATTTTAGGTGCCAGCTCACCTTTTCCCAGGCTGAGCATTACCTGCTGAATAAAATGTAAATTGTTTTTCATACAGTTAGGGTACTCCAGGGCCATCTAAATCAGTCCCCAAAAAAGGACACAGAAGGCCTGAGGTTGGTCAGTTCATCACCAAACATTCTTCCAAATCCATCCTCTCTGGGTTTAGCTGAGGACCTTCTTGATCAACGCAGAGGATTCTCACTGGAGTTTGTCTGTATGAGTCTTTGTCAGCTGCATCCTAACAGAGGAAGAAAAAGATAGAAGAAAAAGATAGACAGATACATTATATCAGATGATTCTGTTGTCAGATACAAATACTCAAAGTCATATGCTGCATTCACGCCATGTCGTATTACTGTAATTCCAAGATGACAAAATGTGACGTTGTTCTCTGACGTTGTTCATGTTCTTTGACTGGGAATTTTGCATTTTGAAGGCAACACTATCCAAGGCTAAATGAATCAGCAGCAGTGGTACGCTGGTCATGTGGTAAAAGTAGGAGATCAGAAAATTCCCAGTTTACAAGTTGCAATTACGATTTTTACGAGAACGGGAGCGCTTTTTTACAAGCTGGAATCTCATAATTATGTTAATTAAAACATGTCTTGAATGCATCTATATATGGTTTACCTATAGCTGGCCATTGAAGTACCATCAGGCTGATGTCAAAGCTTGTCGTTGACAACTTTTCTGTGAGGAGCAAACATTAAAGTTATAGTCTTTATAATGGCACCTGACTTTATGGTTTACATGTAATTGTGCACTGTGCCGTTTGCAGATGAATACACTAATCAGCCTCAGAACAGGTCTCCGTAAACCCACATGACATACTGCTAATCTGGAGTTTTGGTGTGAATGGCAGGATAAGTTGAACATTGTTCATAAAGTTATTTAAATGTACATACATTTCAGATGTAAACAAGGAAATTGTTCTGTTCATGTATAACTTGCAAGTTTAAGCCTGTAATGTTTAAATAGATGTGCTCTCTTTTCACAGTTATGAGGGCAATACTTGCAGGTCCAAAGCATCTCTTCTTGACCTGCAACACAAAACAAGATAGTCAGTCGTTAAGAGGGCTATGAACTTCGATAAAACAGTATTACATTCATACGTTTTTGTATTCAACCCATTAATTAACTTTAACTTACTCTTTCAATCAATAGCTGTGTCGAAATAAAATGTGGTCGTTAAATTTTTGCACTCACCACCATATTCGCGCTGTGATCCTCGCGGTGTTCGGCGCCGGCCGGAGGTTCGAACAGTTACACTCTCAATCTCAACAACCACTCCTCCAGTGAAAAATAAACAATAGGGAAGAAAAGACAAAAAACGTACGTCGAACTCGGCGGTCAGGGGTTCAAGCACAACGATGTCCGCTGCACGCGAGTGAGAAATCTAGCTAGCTAAAAAACAAACAAACAAACACTGATTTTCACTGCTCACAAACAGACTCTCGAGGAAAACAAAGAAACGATAAAAAGGTAAATATCGGGAAAAATGTCCATAGAACTTGCTTTAAAAGAAGTTCCAACTTTTCATCAACAGCTCCTTGAAGTCACACACACCACGATAAAATGGCGATACCTGACTCGCAGCATCAAACCAATGTGTGGAAGGCGTGGTCAGGAGAAAAACTTCCTTATTTGAGTCCATCTAACTTACGTTTATTCACATGGTCAAATTATGTTAGGTGTAATATATGATCCCCATCAATCAAACTGAGCAGACTGCATTCAGTCACTTAAATGAGGTGACGCGACTGAGTTCAGACGCCGCCGTGACTGCTCCCGTATGACTGTGCTTTATTTCAATTTATTTGTACTTTTTTGTACTTTTCTTTTTTGTACTTTTTCTGGACATGTTACAATACAACCGAGAAGCACTTTTTCGTATCAGAATGCTGCAAACAAGCAGTTTTACTGACCTTTTATCCGACTCTCCGTCGTGGCCTGTGGAAATACTGAGGGATGAAGACAACAACAACCCTAATAATAATAGCGGCGAGACCCGATGGAGGCGTAAAAGGAAGCACAGAGGTCGTCGCGGGGCTGCTTAGACAGGTTACGGTCTCAGGCCCATCGACCACCTTTGCCCAGAATCCTGCTCGCAAACGTTCAATCTCTAGAAAATAAGTTGGATGACTTCAGAGCTAGGATAATGTTCCAGCGGGACATAAAGGACTGTAACATCTTTTGCCTTTCGGAAACTTGGCTGACTTCCCTCGTACCGGACACAGCGATTACTCCAGCCGAGCACTTCTCTGTCTTCCGCATGGACAGAACAGAAGAGTCCAGTAAAATAAGAGGTGGAGGAGTCTGTTTCATGATAAGTAACAACTGGTGTAGCCCAAAGGGGACCAAAATCCTCTCGAGTTCCTGTTCGCCATCACTTGGAACATCTGACGATTATGTGTCGCCCTTTTTTCCTTCCTCCCGAGTTCACCTCAGTTATTTCCACGGCTGTATACATTCCACCACAAGCAGACACCGACGAGGCTTTGTCGGTTTTACACGACGTGACAACTGGACTACAGACCAGACTGGCGGAAGCTGCGCTCATAGTGGCAGGGGACTTCAACAAGGCAAATCTTAAAAAAGTTCTGCCTAATTACTTCCAACATATCAAGTTTCCCACCAGGAATGACAAGACACTAGATCACTGCTATACACCCTTTAAAAAAGGGTACAAATCCATTCCTATCCCAGCTTTCTGGAAATCTGATCATAACGCCGTTTTCTTTATCCCTGAATATAAACAGAGAATGATGCGAGAGCCGGTAGTGACGCAAGAGGTCAGACGCTGGACAGCCGAATCAGAGGAGACGTTACGCGACGCACTGAGTGACATGGACTGGGAGATGTTCCGGGAGAGTGCAGACAACGACGTCAGTATGTTTACGGATGTGGTTACGAGCTTTGTGGCCACACTGATAGATGATGTTGTACCCACGGCGATGGTGAAGTCTTTTCCGAACCAAAAATCATGGGTCGATAGATCCATCCGCGCTGCACTGAAAGACCGCACCACCACTTACAACGCTGGACTGCTGTCGGGTGACATGAGGGAATACAAGGCTGCATGCTACAAACTGAGGCGGGACATAGCGGATGCTAAGCGGCGCTACAGGAACAAGATGGAAGCAAAATTCCAGAAAAAGGACACACAAAGCATATGGCAGGGATTACATGGGATCACGGACTATAAAAGGGATCGCCCCTGCATGGTGAGTGCGGACGCGACGTTGGTGAATGAACTGAACTCCTTATATGCACGTTTCGAAGCTAGCAATGCTAACGCTGGCCATGCTAACGCGGGCCTGACTAGCGCAGATAGAAGGAGTTCTGCCAGTGGGGCAGCACTCAGCCCTGTTCTCTCTGAGCATGACGTGAGAAGGGAGCTGAAAAGGGTGAACACCAGAAAGGCGGCATGCCCGGATAGGATCTCCGGACCAGTCATCAGGACCTGCGCTGACCTTCTGGCTCCAGTGTTCACCTCCATATTCAATCTCTCTCTTGCACAATCCACAGTCCCCACATGCTTCAAGATGTCCACCATCATCCCTGTGCCCAAGAACGCCTCCCCAGCCGGTATGAATGACTACCGCCCCGTAGCACTGACCTCGGTGGTTATGAAGTGCTTTGAGAGGTTGATAAAGGACCACATCTGCTCCTCTCTTCAAAGTACCTTAGAACCACTGCAGTTTGCCTACCGCTCCAACAGATCTACAGATGACGCCATCTCCCAGGTCATGCATGCCACCCTCTGCAACCTTGACATCGTAAGAGGGGGCTATGTCAGACTGCTGTTCATAGACTACAGTTCAGCTTTTAACACTGTAGTCCCCAGCAGGCTGGCTACTAAGCTGTATGACGTGGGGCTGAACCCATCAATGTGTGCCTGGATCCTGGACTTCCTGACTGCCAGGCCTCAGGTTGTCAGAGCGGGAGGGCACACATCACACCCCCATCGTCCTCAACACTGGTGTCCCTCGGGGCTGTGTGCTGAGTCCTTTGCTGTACTACTGTATACCCACGACTGTGCCGCCAGGCACAACTCCAACACCATCGTGAAATTTGTGGACGACACGGTTGTGGTGGGCCCGATCACTAACAACGACTAGCGGGACTATCTACAGGAGGTGTCAGACCTGACAACGTGGTGCAAGGACAACAGCCTACTGCTAAATGGGGAGAAGACCAAGGAGATGGTGGTGGACTTCTGCCCACAACGTCGCAGGGCCTACACCCCTCTCCTGATAGACGGGACACCAGTGGAGAAGGTGAGTAGTTTTAAATACCTCGGAGTGCACATTTCCGAGGATTTATCATGGACTGTACATACAGACACCGTGGTGAGAAAGGCAAGAGAGCGCCTCTATCACCTCAGACAGCTCCGGAGATTCAGGGTCTCCCAACGGATCCTGATTTCCTTCTACTATGCTGATGTACAGAGCATACTGACTGGAGCCATATCTGTCTGGTACGGTAGCAGCTCCTGTGGGGACCAGCGAGCCCTGCAGAGGGTGGTGAGGACCGCTGAGCGGACCATGGGCATCACAATTCCCCCTCTGCATGACTTATACATCACACGCTGTACAAACAGGGCCAGAAGGATTATCAAGGATCCCCATCACCCTTGCAATAAACTGTTTGTAACCCGCAGTTTTTTCCCTGCGGCAATCAGAGCCCTGAACTCTGAACTTTTAACTTTTTAAAGCCCCTTTCACACAGCGCTTTGAACCCGGCAAATTGCCGGCAAATTGCCAGAGTGCCTTCTGTGTGAACGCAAACACGACCCGGGATTGATGCCGGGATCGATCCCGGGTTGGGGACCTAGTAACATTGCCGTGTTCAGACCCGGAACGCGCGCTGTGTGAACAAAAGCCAGAACCAATGCCTAGAAGGGGTGTGTCGTAGTGATGATGCACGAGCCTTTGCAATGACGTAGTTATCGTGCAACTCAGTTACTCTAGAAGAAAGTTTGTGTTCGTCACCGATACAAGAAAGAACGAAAAAATGTCTGCAAACTGGACTGAAGTTGAGACCCGAGAGTTGCATGAGCCGTGTACAAAGAACTGTAGCTTTTAGCATCCGATGGTGTCTCCGTGCTTTACGTCTTGCTGCTTCATTTTCTTTCATACTCTCCGCCAATTTAACTTCCAGCGTATTCCGTATCGAATTAACACGTTGAAAAGAACTCAAAATCGAAAATAAAATTGTGATTTGACCACGAAACATTTTGTACATAAACAACAAAGTTTGAGCAGCAACATCTAATGCCTGATCAGCTGCCATGTTATTCAAAGCAATGCAAACACTTCCGCTTTTCGAAACGTACCTTACACGTCGCATCCAACGTCACGCTTCTTTCCGGAACATACACGGGTTGTGTGTGAACTCGCTCTCTGATTCCGGCAAATCACTGGCAGTGTGAATGAAGCAAAATCAAACGAACCCGGGTCAAATCCCGGGTCGCTTTATCCGTGTATTTTCCGGAATGTCTGTCTGAAAGGGGCTTAATACACTTTTAACATTTTTATCCCAGTCATTGAACTTCAACATTTGTACATCTGGCTGTTGATCTAGGTTTCATTTATATTCTTCATTCATAACTATTTCTCATTGATTGTATTACTATTGCACATGTGGAGTAGCCATAACCTCTTAAGTGTAACTTTTGTTAAAATCTTTATTGTTTGGTATTTATTGTATTCTATTGTATTCTTTTATTTTATTTTTATTTTTTTATTTTTATTATTAAAATGGAGCACAGAAGTACAGTACATGTCACAAAAACATTTCACTGAGCATCTTGTATGAGTATGTGACAAATAAAACCTTTGAATCCTTAAATTATTTTTTATTATATTTTTATTTTTTAAATACCATCAGCTTCTTTTGCAGAAGTGAAACTGTTGTGTTCCAGTCCAGATCATGTAACCAATCAGAGAGTGAGACTGAAAAGCCATTTGCATTGTCAGGGTGGAGTGATTGTGATCTCTCAGAATAGAGCAGCTCTGTCTCCAGAGACCATGGGTGCTTCTCAATTCTTATTTGTGCATCCTCGCTTCCTTTCCTTGTGTCTCAGCTCCACCCCTGTAGGATGCGAGGGAAGGATGCAAGGAAAGAAAATGAGGACGGAGGAATCGAATGAAAGCTTTTTTATACATTGGAAGACTTGATCACTCAAAGTCACTCCACAGCGTCATCAGCAGCGCTCAAAGGATCTGCCCTTATGTAGTTGAAGTTTGGCAATTTAAGAAATTCATAATAAATAATAATAAAGCAAGATACCCTGTTGAAATATGTGAGATGTGTGGTTAATTTAAACTGCAAAGGTAAAGTATAAATTCAAATGATTGTGACCGATGTGAAGGGGGAGGAGAATATATACGTGCGTCACGTTTAGTCGATAAAACACTTCCGCATAGGATACAGCTGTGTATCCTCGCTCATGACTCCTCTGGAAGCTCTCACTCCTCGATCCTCGACTCCTCGCGGTGCAATTAGAGAATTGAGATGTCCTTCAAGATGGCTGTGCTTCATCGGTTTCCGGGTCATAGGATGGAGGACGCAGGAGAGAGGAGACGAGGAGGGATATTGAGAAGCACCCCATGTTCAAACCCCAAGAGCTTTATTTGACATTTACTGCTACATCAACCTTCTGAAAAGCACCTGCATCTTCATCTGTTAGTTGAATGATGTTGTCAGACACAAAGTGAACTTGTTGAGAAGCTTTATTGAATGTTGCAGCAAACACAGCAGATTGAAAGATCACACACACACACACACACACACACACACACACAATTGTAATTAAATTCTTTATTAGATATAAAATCCGGGCTAACAGTGTATTTGGCTATATAAAAAAATTGACTTAATGTTAAGCAAAAGGTGTTATGTTCCTGCAATCTGCCAATTTGGGCAAATAAAATGTTTGTCTGAAAACATTTCTGCTTAAGGTTTGTATTTTGTGTGCCCTGTATGGAACATTAATGTTCTTTCACACAGTCACACGCCTGTTTAAGAGATGAACTGCACTACTTGTGGTTTCAGAGATGGTAACAGATATCTTATATGTGCAATTGTGTGACCTGTGCTACAAAACTTTCAAACTGTGTAGCACCAGTGCTATATGCAACTATTCGTACAGCCCTGACTTTGTCCCAGGCCTGTTATCCCTTACAAGGTGTTTTTTTTTTTGTCATTTTTATTCATTCATTCATTTATTTATTTATTTTTAATTAAATAAAGCCCATTATACTCTCTGCATGTTGAGTCCTCTCTCTCTCTCTCTCTCTCTCTCCCTCTCTCTCTCTCTCTCTCTCTCTCTCTCTCTCTCTCTCTCTCTCTCTCTCTCTCTCTCTCTCTCTCTCTCTCTCTCTCTCTCTCTCTCTCTCCACCTAACACTTCTGCTTCTTCCTGTTATGATGAAACTAGACTTTTTGACAGTAAGCTGAGGCAGTAAGGGCAGATCATCGGCAAGCGTTTAACAAGATACATAAGCTATTTTGATTAAATAATCAATCTTTTAATCATTTTAATGATTAATCATTTACCGTGAAGCTTATACACAACATTTACAGCTAAAAAATCTCCAGAAAAATTCAGAAATGAGTGATAGGGGTAAGTGATTTAATCACAATATTTAAAATTGTTTTAAGTAACATGAATATGCAATAATAATAATTAAAAACTGTAAACAACATGTTTTTTTGTGTTTTGATTTTTTCCACAGAGGCATTACTGTCAAATGACAATCCCAGAATGTCATATTACTCAGATTTTACATTCAGTGAGTACTTTAACTTTCCCCCCACAGTTTGTTTCTGAAAGTGATATTAGCTTCTAACATGTTTCAAATTAGTCAGACTTTCATTGGACAACAATGTATATTTCTATAGAAGGTGGTATTCTATCCTAAAGACTGGTTATCAGTCAAAAGTGCAATGACAGTTCAAAACTGTATATGCAGGTTGTATAATAATTAATATTCTTCTGAAATTGATTTTGATAATTTTTTGATGATTTTGATAATATTTGATTAAATTGGTTTTGATTATTCTTTATCATTAATGATTATGAAAAATAGCTTTTCTTGTTTGCAAGAAAGCAAAGCTTTTCTTGTTGTAGCTTTGGCTAAAAGAAAAACGGTTGACACAGAAAAACATATGGTAACTTAATAATTAAGATCTTGTATTCAGTCTTTCTGCTTGTTAAATGAAGCTCTGTATCATGAATTGCTTTGATGCATCTTTCCGAAACAACTTTGACCAACTTTCCAAATAAAGCCTATAAGCCTAGTGCAACATTTTTGCGTCAACTTCCACCTGCTGTTAGGAACAAATCCTATTTGAAATAAAATGATATTTCTTGATTTTCAGTGTCTGATGTAAGGATTATTTTGATGGGTAAGACTGGAACAGGGAAGAGTTCAACAGGAAACACCATCCTGGGACAGGAAGTGTTTCACGTAGAGGCTTCACCTGAACAAGTTACAAGCACGTCCAGCAAACAGATTACACGGCAAGGAGGAAGAGTAATCTCTGTCATTGACATGCCAGGTTTTTGTGGATCATTGACTAAAGATGAAATGAAGACACAGATAGATCAGTGTGTTGATCTGTCAGTTCCTGGTCCTCATGTGTTTCTGCTGGTGATCAGTCTTGGTGCGAGATACACAGCGGAGGAGGTGAACGCAGTAAAACAGATTCAGGAGAACTTTGGAGAAGATGCTGTACATTACACCATCGTTCTGTTCACTCACGCTGATCAGCTGAGGCGTAAAACTTTGCAACAGTATGTAGGAGAGAGCCAGCATCTACGGAAACTCACCAACACCTGTGGTGGCAGATATCACGCGTTCAACAATGAAGACATGACGAACCGCACTCAGGTCACTGAACTGATGAACATGATAGACAAAATGGTCGTGAAAAATGGAGGAAGCAATTACACAAATAAAATGTTTGAAGACGCTCAAAGAAAGATAAAAATGGAAGAGATGAAAAGAAAGGCAATAGATGTTGCATTGAAAGTTGGATCAGCTGTAGGAACAGGAACAGCAATAGCAGGATGTGTCATAGAGGCTTTACCTCTAGTTGTAATTGGAGCTGGTGCCGCTGTGGGACTGGGTCTGAAAATTGCTGTGGACACAGTTATACAAAACAGAGAGGAAAGGAATTAGTTAGAACTTTTAGTTTTTGTTATTGCTTTATTATTTTAGTTTAAGTCTGAACATATCCACAACATAAATGTAGTAAGCATAATATCATTTTAAAGCTTTTGTATTATTTGACATTGTTTATTATTACTTTTTATAAGCATATAAAGTCAATGCTTTTGCTCCAAGGTTACTTTCCTGTGTTTATTGTGATTAATAAGGAGACATTTATACATGTTTAAGGGTTAGAAAGTCAACAACTTTAATGAATGAAACATAACCAAAACCTTAAAACTAATATTGAGTCTCCAAGTGAGACAATTTTGCAATTGATTTCGGACTTGCTGCATTTCTTCCAAACAATTCAGGTGTGTCAGTTTTTTAAGTCTTTTTGCAGCTACTGTATTTAGTTTTTGTAAACGTAAGTAAGTTTAATCATTATTACACAAAATCATGTTGATAATGTTATCATTTCAACATCAAATTTATGTCACTTAGGTACTTAATTTACGTTTGATTATTTCTATATCTAATCAGACTCTCTTCAGCCATTTGTGAAAAGCAGTGAAACCGGTAAGAACTGATCTTTTGTCAGTTGTAGGTTTAGTTAGAAAATAAGGCTTGTCTATAATGCACATCTTCTCTTTTTCCTTTTCTAGAGTCAATGCATGTGATCAGCTTTGATGTTGTTTTACAAACAGGTACACAGTATTACAGGAATAGACTTGGTTTACAAGAAAGCGTGTTCTGCTCAAACCTTAAGGCAAACCAATAAAAGAAGAACTGAAACTGTAATGTTAAACACTGTTATAAAAAAATAACCTCCATTTATTGGAAATATATTTACATGGATGCATGTTTGTCCACATATAAATGTTGATCGGTTTCTACATTGCACATTTGAATTTATATTAGTCTAATGTTGCAAACATTTTCAATAATTAAAAATTACATTACAAATGAAAAGACTGGTTTACCAAAGATGCATTGCTGTTAAGTTTATTTTTTAGACTTAATGAAATGTATTAATGTTTTTACATGTGATAAATAAACAGAGATATTTCAGTTATAACAATTCAATTTAAGTTTGTTTGTTGATTTCTTTAGCATAATGACAAACAAATGAGGCAAAAAAATAAAATTATAACTCATTACTCATCTGCACTAGTTGCTCTCAGGATGTGATTCCCACTACTTTTCTTAAGCAGGTATTTCAAGTTATCGGTGCTGATTAGTTGTCCATCATCAACAAATGTCTTCACACCGGGATCGTTCCCGACTGTCTAAAACATGCCTGGTTTTGCCTTGTCTTTAAAAAACTAATTTGGATTCTACACTTCTGAGTAACTTCTGCCCAATTTCAAATTTACCCTTAAAAATTCTAGAAAAAGTGGTTGAGTCAACTCGGGTCTTTTTTGACTGATAATATTATTTATGAGAAATTTCAGTCTGGTTTTAAAAATCGTCTCTCTTAAGAGTCATGAATGATATAATGCTTACCACCGATACCGGGCAATCTGTGGCTTTGGTCTTGCTAGATCTTAGCTCTGCATTTGACCTGGTCGATCACAACCTCCTCATTTCTCGTCTTGACGCGTGTATGGGCTTTCGGGGTGCTAAATTGGTTCCGTTCATATTTAACTAATAGGAGTTACTCAGTCTGCATCGGGCAACAATCTTCGTCTGAAATGAAACTGGGGTCTGGCGTTCCTCAGGGCTCTATTCTTGACCTGGCACTGTTTAATCTTTATACGCCCACTTTGGGCTCTATTTTATCTAGATATGGGGTATCTTTTCATCTGTATGCCGATGACACACATTTACTTACCTTTGAAGCGTGATGATAAACTTGCTATAAACTTGCTATAAACTTGATGATAAACTTGCTATAAACTTGATGATAAACTTGCCCCAAGCTATGCAATAGCCTACCGGCTTACATCAGATCCGCCCAAACTTTGTCAATTTTAAATCAACTTTGAAAACCTATTTTTTTTCAATAGCTTTTTAATATATCTTAATTTTTTATTTTTTTTATTTTTTTATGTTTTCTATTTTATTGTTTGTCTTTTTGGCCTTGTAAAGCACTTTGGTCAACACTGGTTGTTTTTAAACGTGCTATACAAATAAAGTTGTATTGTATACCTAATAATTGTTGCAGTAATTGTTTGCGCAAAATAACCATTGTGAACTTTGGTGATGCATTATAGGGACAGAACTCACACACTTTTTTTTGTAATCAAAACTAAATTATTTCTCCCTTTACATTGTGGCAAGCTCCCCAACTATTGATTTGGAACAAAACATTCGTAAAGGTTTCGAAGCTTCATGAAGCTGTGTTTTGAAATTGCCATCCTACTGTAGGCTCCAGTGATTGTTAAGGAACTGGCAAGAACAAATGCAAGTGTGACCGAACGGTTACCGGCAAAACGGGAGTCAGCCTAATCTAAACGATAATTCCTAATATAATTTTTGTTTGTCGACTACGCCACCTAGGGACTTATACACTAAGAATTCATTACAAGCCACCAGCTTTTACCTACTTTTTTTCTTCTTCATTTGTCACGTTAGTCTATCTTCTCCATAGACAGCAAAAGAAAGATCTTCTCTACACACTTCCGCAGCCTCGGGGGCGGTACGAAGATGGCGAGTTGAGCAGTCGTGTTTTCTGAAACTCGTTATAGTTGTTCCCAAAAGTTTGTCTGAAGTAAGTAACTCCAACTGTCTTGTCACGCGATGACTTCACAAAAACGAATTAAACCTGCTAAACTAAAACTAGACCCCAAAGGAAAAGATCTGTCGCCTAATATTGAAAAGAAAGTTGAGTCTAGAGAAACGGTGCACGACTACGCAATGGAGGTCTCTGTAAACAGCAAAAGAGGACGCGGTGAGGCCTCTCTTCCTGCAACGCCAAGTAAAAATCCTGTGAAAAAAAAGGTCAAGCCTACAGCGGACAGTGAGAAGGTGGAAATCTCCAACGAAACCATTTTGGAGGCAATTTTGAAACTTGAAAGGAGGGTGGATGAGAAGCTGGCGGAGTTAAGCGAGCAAACTAAGCAAAGCAGCGCCATGATTGCAAGCTTAACAAAGGCGATTCAGTTCAACACAGAAGAGGTAAATGAGTGCAAGAAAAGAGTCAAGGACTTGGAGATTCAAAATGAGCTTCTTCGCAAGGATAATGATGATCTTAAGGAGAGGGTGAGAGAACAGGAAAGATATAGAATGAGATGGTGTCTTCGTATCAAAGGCATTGAAGAAAAAAAAGGTGAAGATATCAGATCACATGTCATCCAGATTCTCAGCAAATTTGCACCTGAGATTGAGGGAAAGATGGAAGAGGCTGTTGACATTGTTCATAGGCTGGGAAGAAGACAATAAAAACAGGAATGTCATCGTGCTGTTCACTCAAAGACGGGTGAAGGATGTAATCTGGCGTCGAAGCAAAAATTCTCCTATTTGTAAGACGGAAGGAGTTCGTTTCGCGGAGATGCTTCCTCGAGAGGATTTGGAAGACAGACGAAAGCTTTGGCCTCAAATTGATCAAGCAAGGAGGGCAGGAAAGGTTGCGTTCTATCGCGGTCCAAATGGCTTCATTGAAGGACGACGGATCGACGTTGACGGGTGAAATTATACATTTTAGTGTCAATCAGGTATCTTAGTTGGAAAATTTATCAGGTATCTTAGTTGGAAAATTTTCAACGGGACACTAGAGCTCTATTTGAAAGTCGCGGTTCATACAGTGACTGAGTGAGCTTACAAGTGGTTCGATTTTTGGTTTTATAGTTCTATAATTTTCGTTTTTGTTTTTTTGTTTGTTCTAGTGTAATGATTAAGGACAAAATAATCTTCGGTTCTTTGAATGTTAGTGGCTTAAAGGACATTGTTAAAAGGAAAGCAGTTTTTTTTTTATTTTGTAAAGGGCAGAAAGCTAATTGTGTGTTTCTACAAAGACTCATTCTTCGGACTCGGATGCATCTTTCTGGACTAATCAATGGGGGGAGAAGATTTTTTTCAGCCATGGGTCTAACCGTTCTGGAGGAGTGGCAATATGTTTCAACAAATGTCCTGGGGAAGTCATCGTTCATAAAGCTGATGGAAGTGGGCACTGGTTGATGGTGGTAGCCTACTGAAAATTGATGGTATTTTTTTCATTCTAATTAATATTTATGGATTTAATAATGCAGCACAAAAGCAGAAATTATTAGAAGATATTTCTAATATGATCCCCGAAACTAAAGTGAGGTACCCATCTGATAATGTTTTAATAGGAGGGGACTGGAATTTGGTTCCTGACGAGTGGAAAGATAGATGGCCTCCCAGACTTAACAAGGGGCGGCTTAATGCTATAGTGTTGATTTTTTAGTGACAGAAAATAATTTGAGTGATGTTTGGCGATATTTAAATCCTGAGGTTGAATGCTTTTCATGGTTTAAACCAAATGGGGAGGGCAAATCTAGAATTGATTATTGGATGGTCAGCGACAACATTCTAAAATATGCTGTAAAATCTACAATTTCTAAAGCTCCGTTAACGGATCATTGTTTCATAGATCTCGTTTTAGAACCCACAACTAAGCAATTTAGAAACAAAGGATACTGGAAGTTCAATGCCTTCCTTTTACAAAATGAAGAATTTTGCAATAAAATTAAGGAGTTAATAAGAGATATAGAGATACATGATTCTTTTGATTCTAATATAAGTAAATGGGAATTTCTAAAATTTAAAATTCGTGAATTTTCCATTGGTTTCTCTAAGAAACTAATTAAAGAAAAAAGAGAATATGAAAGGAATTTAATTTGTGAAATAAGTCAGTGTTGTAACAAACCTATTTTAAATGATTATGAAAATAAGGTGATGGAGCTGCAAAGTAAATTAGATAATTTGTATCTTGAGAGGGCACAGGGTGCTTATATAAGATCGCGCGCCAAGTGGATTGAGGAAGGTGAAAAGAACTCTTCATACTTCAGTAATTTAGAAAAAAATAGACAGCAAAGGAACTCTGTCAGTAGTTTAATGATCCAAGGAGAGGAATGCAAAGATTCTAAAATAATTGAAAAAGAAGTGTTTCAGTTCTATTCTAAATTATATTCCTCAGATTTCTCTTCCTATGAATCTGAACCCGTATTCCTAAAGAATCTAAGAATCCTTTTAGAAAACTCTTAATTTAGCTTAAAATCTTTTACGTAGGAGTCTTAGCTTAAGAGCGATTCGGGACCGATCTGAGAGCAACTCTGAGTAAGGAAAAGACAAAAACTTTCATCTAAGTGAGGAGGCGGGGCTGACCCCGTTGCTATGTATGACACAATCTTTTGAAGACTGTGATTGGTTGGTTGTCCAAGAAGGAAAAAAAGAGTGATTAGGGTCTATTCTAAGCCTTCACTTTGAAATTACATGCGTAATTTTTCCTATTTGACCATTCTCATACACACAAACAAGAAAAAAAAAAGAAAAAAAAAACAAGAAGGACAAGAAAGCTCAACTGGACAGAGGAACAGTGTTTACTGTGAGCCCAGTTAGTGGATGAACACAAGGCCATCCTTAAAGGAAGATCAGGCCGGGTGTCACAGCACAGAAGCAGACGTGGGAGCTTATAGCGGTTAATAATAAATTATTTACGGTTCATTCCCCCTGCTTGTGTGGAAGCCTGCTATATTCATAAATGCATTTTTTTGAGCCTGCAAGGTGGGAATGTCCAGTGAAAACTAAATGAACTGCGACACAATAAGAGGTTCTGAAAGTGCTGTAATTGTTTGTGATCACTCTGCTTACAGAAGTTTGTGACAGACCCAAATCATCACTGCTGCGTTGATGCATTTTCCCAGCTGCCAAATATCTTAATGTACAGTAGTGATTTCATTTCTGGCACTACGCCATTCCTGCGCGGTGTCGGAGATGTTATTGTGTCTTTTTGGGCCCCGTCCACACTACTGCGTTTTCGTTTAAAAACGGAGAATTAAAACGAAAACGATCTCCGTCCACACCAGCGTTTTAGCTGCGTATTAGAATTTATCTCCGTCCACATTAAAACGACTGAAAACTCGGATCACGTGACCATTCTCCAACACTGTGCATGCGCGTGCCGGTGTAAACAGGAAACGGATGGACTATTCCTCAGATTTGATGAGGAAGCAAGTAACGTTAGCTACCTCTGCAAAGATTAGAAAATGTCGAAGACCAGAGATTTCTTTTCATGGACCGCCGCTGCACACGGGAATTGTCATAGATCGCTCGAATAATAGTTTGCCTCCGGCGCATGTAGGCAGTTATAGCATTGTAAAATGCAGAATTTGCTTGCACAACAGCTGCTAACAAAGACATCAAAGTCAGTAACGCTTGTAATTCGTTATCCATGTTGCACTCACTAACATCAGCTACGTAGTCCAGGATGTTTTTGTTTGTTTTCTTCCGGTGACGGGACATGTGATGGGTGGCTGACGAATCAGGGAAGGATACGTCATGGGTGATGACACCCAATCATAGAGCCGAGCGTGACCTTCTACGTCATCGTTTCTAAACTCCTCCGTTTTGTCCCGTCTACACTAAAACGCCCTCCGGAGATTCAAAACGAAAAACGGAGCTGCAGCGTTTCTAAACTTCTCCGTTTTGGGTCTTCGTTTTTCCCGTTTTAGTGTGGACGGGAGGTGCAAACGTAGCAAAAGGTCTCCGTTTTTAAACGAAAACGCAGTAGTGTGGATGGGGCCTAATAAAATCGGTCACAAACATGATCCCTGCACGATCTAATCTATAGTGTCTTATTAACTCACTGTCATCTATTGTCTGCAATGCATTTCTTCTCCCTCTTCGTCTTTCTGCCATTTTCTCCCCTGCTAAAGAAACTCTTAAGCCTCTTAAAAGTCCTCGTCCGTGCTCCTAACCATTTTGACCTTAAGACCTCTTTTAAGGGTTAAGATGCTTTCTGAAATACTTTTTTCTTTACTAGGATTTGTCTTTAATTTTAGGAGTAAACGCCCACATTTCTAAGAATTTTCTTAGAATTCTGTCACTAGGAGCTACTCTTTGCATTAAGATTCTTTATGAATACGGGCCCAGGTCTTTTTCTTTGCTCAAATTCAGAACAATATTCCACGTATTGAGGACTCTTTCAAAGTTTTATGTGATTCGGATCTTAAAATAGAAGAATTGGATTCAGTTGTTGAGAGGATGCCTTTAAACAAATCCCCAAGGACAGAAGGGCTCACTAATAATTTTTTTTAAATTTTTTGGGGAGATTTTAGAAATCTATTATTCTGTGCCCTAAAAGAAAGTATTGAAAAAAAAAGAGTTGATTGAAAGTATGAAGCAAGGTTTGATTACATTGATTCCAAAAGCTGGTAAAGATAAAAGAGTCTTAGACAATCTGAGGCCTATCACTTTGCTTAACATTGGTTATAAAATCTTTTCTGGGGCTATCGCTGCTAGGCTGAAAAAGGGTATTTCTACTATAATTAGTGAGACACAATCAGGGTTTTTGGGAGGAAGGTCAATTCATTATAATATTAGATTGGTTCTAGATTTACTCGATTATAGTGAAATGGTTCAAGTGAGTGGGTTTCTTATTTTTTTGGATTTTTACAAAGCTTTTGATGCTGTTGAGCATCCTTTTATTTTGAAAACCTTACATAATTTTGGTTTTGGAGTAAAATTTATAAATTTAATTGAAATGTTATATAACGGTATCAATAGCTCTGTAGCTCTAGGACATGGAACCTGCTCAAGATTTCCCATTAAAAGAGGGATTCGTCAGGGATGTGGTAGCTCTCCATTATTATTTAAAATGGTTGCAAGAGTTATTATCGATATTGATTAAAAATAATGGTATTGAAGGTCTTACAGTGTTGGATAGTCATATAATTATAAGTCAATTTGCTGACGATACAACATTGTTTCTAAAAAATGAATATCAAATTCCACTAGCTTTACGGTCTATTATCCAGTTTTCTAAAGCTTCGGGTTACATTTAAACCTAAAGAAATGTGTAATGTTAACATTGCATGAGTTTCCTTTGCAGTCATTATCTAATATACAAATTAAAAGGGAAGTTAAATATTTGGGGATTATTATTTCTAAGGATAAAGATATTATGGAGAATAAAAATGTGTTGAATAACATAGATAAATGTAAGTCCATACTAAATAGATGGCTGCAGAGCGATCTTACAATATTTGGAAGGGTTCTTTTATCTAAAATAGATAGTTTGTCCAGACTCATCTATCCAGCCTTCTCCTTGCCCATATCGACACGAATGATTAAATTAATAAATAAGGTGAATTTCAAATTTATTTCGAGAAATAAAAGTCCGTACATAAGAAAGGATGACATGATTAAAAAATATGAAGATGGTGGGGTGAATGCGATCGATTTTGACATTATGAATGGTGTTTTGAAATTGAAATGGTTAAAATCCTTCATTCAAAATAGCCACTCCTTTTGGTTTATTGTCCCCAATGCTATCTTTAACAAACTGGGGGGAATACATTTTTTGCTATGTTGTGACTTTGAGTGCACCTCGTTACCAGTTAAACTTGCAGCCTTTCATCAGCAAGTGCTGCTCTATTGGAAACTATTGTTCAAACATAACTTCACGCCTCACAACACTCCAGTTTGGAATAGTAGATATATAAAGTTTGGCAGAAAATCTGTATATCTTGAGGAATGGAAATCTAAAGGCATTTGGGCTATTGCCCATTTCTTGGATGATAAGGGAAATCTGTTACTGTATAGAGAGTTTTTGTGAGAAATTCCAAGTACAGTGTACCGTTAATATTTTTAATAGAATGATTAGAGCCATACCAATTCCTTTAAGATTAATGCTTAAAGAAGACATGTTGTACTCTCAAATCTCCCCAGAACTGAGACAGCTCTCCTTAGAAGGTTATGATTTTTGTGATAAAAAATGTACAAATAAAGTTATTTGAAATTTTATTTTACAGGCTAATTACCATAGACATCATATAGATAGACGCCCCATCGACCGCTACTGCCTATTGGCGCGGACGAGCCGTGGGGCCGCCATCTTAAACTGGTCACCCGCTCCGCTCAGTGTAATCTGTTTGGCAGGTGCAATGAGCTGCCAGCGCGTTTAATTAATCATATCTCACTGAATACCGAACTGATTTTCACGCGGGTTTTTTTGCTGCAAAGGTCATACACGTAGCTACGATACAGGACACATTGAATATTTTACTCACAAAATACAACCAATAGTACGGTAATGTTAAATGTTAAATCTTACTTGTGAAAAGTAATCCCCGAGTGATAGTCCGCCGATTTGAGCAGGAATATGCTGCACAGTGCTCTGGCATCCACTGTTGCTATGCAACGCAAATAGGAGTATGACCAGTTTAAGATGGCGGCCGCATTTCTTGCGCCACAGCGGCCAATAGGGCATCTAGTCTCTATATGATGTCTATGCTAATTACCCAAACCCATTTAGAAGGCACTACGTGCTTTAAGATTATGATACGGTTGAAATAAAAATAATTAGGAAAAATTATTTGTCTTTTCCCCTTCCTCCTAAAGCTAAGGAGGTGAACTTCCAAATTTTAAACGAGATTTATCCTACTAATGAATTTTTAAGATTAAATTTTAATTTTGAGGTGAATAATTGTGTTTTTTGTGAAAAAATATTGATAATTTGGAGCATGTCTTCTTTGATTGTGATATGGTGCAACCTTTTTGGAGTGAGGTGCAGAACTGGTTAAGGTCTAGGAGGGTTGAACTCTCTCACGGTGAAGTTGATTAGGTTTGGTGTTTGTCTGGATAACAAAGATTGTGATTTTGTTATTAATTTCTTGTTATGTTTTGGAAAGTTTTTCATACACAAATGCAGATGGTTTAAAGCTAAACCCAATTTTAATCACTGGATGAATGAGGTTAAACTCTTGTGCAAATCTTTAAAATTAGTTAAACATCAGAAAGCCCTTAAATTGATTTATTTTTTGGATATGTTAAATTAATTTAAAAGTCCCTTTTTATTTATTTTTTTAATTTATTTTTCATTTCATTTATTTTTGTATTGCTTTTTATTTAATTATTTGTTTGTTCTAGTAGTTTTTTTTCTGTACTAGCGATGCTCAACCTAAGGCTGAACAATGGAGGTTATTGTCAGAGATTTGTTATACCTTGTTTGTTTGTGCTGTTGAAGAATAATTTTTTTTTTTAAACTTACGCAGCCTCTGCAAGGGTTGTACCATGTGACGGAGTTTTCCCCCTCCCTTCCCAAATGGAGTTGGTTGGGTCCATAGCCCGTCTTTGCCAAAACGTTTTCAGGTAGGCTACTGATAGCTGGGTCGGCCCTACTGTAACGGTACGCGTCAGGGAGGATGGATGGGAGGAAGAGGCCAGGAGGGGCTGAAAAAGCCAGGTTAAAAAAAAGAAAGGCTTTGGAGGAGGAAGCGGCAAAATGTGCCAAGCTTACAGATTCATTTTCAAGAGGACAAACACAAGTGGCAACAGGTAAATAGAGATAAGTTAGGCGTAGTGATGATTAGCATTAGCAACGCTGCAACGTAATTATTCGGCTAAAGCCTGTTTTATGCTTCTGCGTCGAATCGACGGCGTACCCCCGCAGACCCCTCCGCGTCGCCGCGAACCCCTCCGCCGTAGCTCGACGTGCACCTCCAAAAAATTGTAACTACGCGTCGTGGCGACGCAGACCACAAGGGCTGTGATTGGTCAGATGCAACCATAGATATCATATAGAGACGTCTATGGATGCAACGCGATGCAACTCTAAGGCGCTCGCTTTGTGTCATTTGATTCCTAAGGCCGTGTGTCCACCAAAGCGTTTTTAGTCGGCTGAAAACGCTGGACGCTCTGCTGAAAACGCCTAGCTGTGGGCGCTTGAGAGCGTTTCGGCAGCGCTGCGTTTTTTCAGTTGAGACGATTCGTTGCTATGATACAGAATATCAGCAGCACAGTTTACTTGTAACTGATTTCGCAGATAATTTTGTTTCATACTAAAAATGTATTTTTCATCCATTTTGTTCGGTTAGCTCTGCTGGTTGACGTCGTTGTACAGAAAGGATGTTGTGACAGTTGGTCGTGTGGTATTTGTCCCGCCCCTCCTCCACTGTGATTGGACGGCTGTGTAAAAAGTGACAGTGATGAGCGCAGCGTTTTACCCAAAGTTGAACATTTTTCAACTCTCGGCGACCAGTAAAAAACGCCGGGCGCTCAGCACTTGAGCGTTAAATACACGCTCAGCGCCTCGTTACGCTCATGGCGTTTAAAAAACGCGGCGCTCCCATTGAAAACAATTGGAATTTTACGCCAGCTGCGTGAAAAAACGCTTTGGTGGACACACGGCCTAACCAAACTTAAAGACGTGATAACGTGCGTGTGGATAACGTCTGCACGTCTTAACGTCTGCCCGTCTGGAGCTATCTCCATTCAGCATTTTTTTTTATCCAGCCAATGACGGCGTTTCTGCGGCGCAGGCCATCCATAGTGCGCCGTAATCTGCGGCGCTTCTGTCTGACAAAGACAGCGTAAAAAGCGTCGTTTTGTATAATATTATAATCAGCCCCAGCCTTTTCCTCAAAGTTCAGCCCATCTTATGAAGTAGATGGAAAGACGTAGTAGATTGTAGATCTGAATGGCGATCCGTCTTAAGGGTTCTGGTTTTCTATCGTTGTTAGGACTATGTTGTAGGCTACTCATTTCGTTTTCATATGGGGGGCAAGCATTTTTTTATTATGATCTGAGAAACAGACTTCTCACCAAAACAATAAGATCCCGTATTATTACTGAAGTAGCTAGATAGTCCATCATACAAACTAGACCACAATCCTTTTGCATAGCCTGCCCTGCTACATATTGCCTACTTCATAAAATGAGTAACAAAAACGTTTCAATTCCTCCAACAACACAATGATAAAAACAATACATACCAAATAGCAATAAAATATGAAGCCTCCATATGTAGAAGGGCTGAACAATACATCGAAATATCGCAAATGTATTTCGCAATATGCATATCGCAACGGCTTGCAACTGG
The DNA here is from genome assembly GCF_051911475.1 of Siphateles boraxobius. Lineage (NCBI taxonomy): Eukaryota > Metazoa > Chordata > Actinopteri > Cypriniformes > Leuciscidae > Siphateles > Siphateles boraxobius. The sequence goes on along the minus strand of NW_027509217.1, from coordinate 532,715 downwards.
TCATGAGCAAAAGACAAGAGAAAACCACTCACTGCTCTTGGCTGAATAACTTTTGTAGCTTTAATAATATTCAGTATAGGCCTATATTTAATTAATACCGTGAAAACTAATGTGTGTTTTTATTTTATTTTATTTTTTTACATTTGATTCAGTTTCTGTTGTTAAATATCCCTAATGTAGGATAACCTGAACAAACCCTGTGGTTTACATTGATGTTAAAATAGTGCTTCTTATTATAAAACACTCTGATGTTCACTTTATAGAAGTTGTAGCGATGTTTTCTTGTCACAAAAAGATTGTGAAACACGTAGGCCTATATGGGTTAGGCTATATAATTTTAAATATAGCCTATTTTAAAGATAATATTTCGCATTTTTCTTCAATATCGTGCAGCCCCAATCTGTAGCATATAGTCATTAATAAATATAATAATGTTTCAACGTTTCGTTTTGTGTAATAAAGCATATAGGCTATTAATTTTCTGACAGGCGGAGGGTGAACCAAGACGCGCTTCCCATTTAAAAACAAGTTTCAAGTTACTTTTCACCGTGACTGTCCGCTCAATATCCGCACTTTGCCAGTTTCACATTTGTTTAAATATTATAATAGGCTTTTGTTATTTTATTTCGTTTATGTTGATTATGAACAGTGAACAGCATGAGTAAGAGCAACATCATAGGATCCGAAATATGACGGGAGACATGAAGTGGGTCAGACATGATTTTGACCACTTCATTTTTTGAAAGACTTTCTTTAAAGTGAATTTCGTTTTGTATCAATTATGCACGAGCATGCATGGGAATAGGCTATTTAATAATAATACAAAAATATATATATAGTAGAGTGGCAGTGGATGGAATTATATTCTAAATTTCGACGTTATAAAAAATCGTTCTAACTTCTAGCAAGCTCATTTAAACCGTGTTGTAAATGCCGAAATGAAAGAAGCACGGCCAAACAAATATGAAACTACTAAATATAAATATATAAAACCGCCAGTAGATGGCGGCAAGCACTGCTCTATTGACATTACTGGTTAATGTTCAACCTATTCTTTCAAAAACACAAAGAGGCTATATATTTAATATCCACACAACTACTCCTTTTAGACAATTGCAATTGTTCTGCTGTGGTGCTGTTTGGAACTATTTTTTTTATTGTATGAAAATTTTTTTTATTGTATGAAATTAACATTGATTATTTACAGGCATTCTGGTTTTCTAATGATTCTTTTTTTAAAAGCTAAAGACTGCTCATTACAGAAACATTAAAAGAAATATTTACAAATGTGTGTTTTACTTGGTATTTTTCTCATAACAGTAAATCTATGAGGAAAAAGATCTATCAGGAAAAATAGATATCTCCAGACGTATGGCAGACGCACGTAGTCACGTTTGTAAACTTAGATCGTTGCAGACGTGCAGGCGTGCAGACGGGCAGACGTGCAGGCGTGCAGGCGTGCAGACGGGCAGACGTGCAGACGGGCAGACGTGCAGGCGGGCAGACGTGCAGACGTTAAAACGTAATCCACACGTTAACTTCTAACGTGACGCCGCCGTGACGTCTGCATAGATCAACAGCTACACGTTATTGACGTGTCTACGTGACGTGATATTTGCGTGTACGTCTCCATATAAAACAAATGGAGACGTACACGCACGTATACACGTGTGTTATCTGTCGTGCTTGTCAGTCTTGTCGCCGAATGGAACATTTCGAGCGCCATACAACTCAACCTGACGCAGAACCATAAAACGGCCACGACGCCGTAGGAGTTGACGCACAAGCATAATGAGACCTTAATACCGTTGTAGCGTTGTCAACCTATTCACAAGCAAAATATTACATTTAATTAAAATATTAGCCTTTTTGTATCACCCAATATATGGCGATTCATAGACTTTGCAAATATTTATAACAAAACTCAAGCTTGATCTGTGTATGCAGTAAAATGACCTCTTAATTATTTTTTTGTAGCTTCTGAGCAGCAGATAAGCCAGTCCCCCGCTGAAAATGAGGAGGCCATGATGACTACAGGGACAGGTAGAGAGGTAAATATGAATTAAAGTTATTTAATGTAAGAAAGCGCAGTATATGGCGGTGCTCACATATAGCGCCTAAAAACCATAGACTGTAAAAAAAATAGTTAAAAACGCGTAGAAAACGCTAGGCGCGCCGCGTTCTCCGGGTGGTTGCGTTCCGGAGGTGTGTGTCGTTGCTTGGCAACCATCAGTTGCGGCATTCTGAAAAGTTGAGATATTTTTATCTCGATGCGGTGCGGAAAAAATAGGCTATATTTATATATAAATAGGCTATATATATATAAATAGGCTATATTTAAAATTATATAGCCTAACCCATATAGGCCTACGTGTTTCACAATCTTTTTGTGACAAGAAAACATCGCTACAACTTCTATAAAGTGAACATCAGAGTGTTTTATAATAAGAAGCACTATTTTAACATCAATGTAAACCACAGGGTTTGTTCAGGTTATCCTACATTAGGGATATTTAACAACAGAAACTGAATCAAATGTAAAAAAAAAAAAAAAAAAAAAAAAAACACACATTAGTGTGTGCTTGTGTGCATGCGGTGCTTGGAAAAAACGAGCGCGTCGCTTCCATTATGAGCGCCTACATTTGAAATAACGAATTTGAGCGCGCAAAAGACACGATATGTGAACAGGCCCTATGACGGTACATGATAAACCAATATGTATTGTTTGTTCAGAAGTGGGTGTAGTAAAGGAGTAAATTACCACAATATGATACCCATGCAAAAAAATGATAATGACAACAATGACGGCCCCCATGAGGTTTCATTCCAACAGATCCTGCCTACTGCCTAATCTGAGTCTGACACCCCTGGTATATGCCCTTCTGGGGCCGGTTTCACAAAGATAGACTTTGGCTATGGCTTAGATATAGTAGGTAGTCAGACTTCAGATAGACATCTAAATCAGACCGTTGCACAAAGCACTTATGACTATCTTAAGCAGGACTACACTGCAATGTATTCTGGGTAAAATAAGACACTTTTCAAAACAAAAAAAAGCATTGAAGACGTACAGAACAGATACAAAAACATGGTACAAGATGCCAAAAAAGAAAAATGTAGCAAGGCTGGGATGCTGTGACTTGTTGAAGTGGCAGGGCTCAGTACTTCAGCTAATTCATCTGTCAGACTAGCTTCCTTGGGCTAACGAAACCGACCGATGAAGTCCTCATTATTATATAATTCCTGTAGGTTACTGCGGTCCCTAAAAACCCTTTCCCTTCTCATAGTTCTCTCCATAACGTGTAGTAAGATAATACTACATAGTAAGAGCTGAACTTTTGCTTTTATTTATCCAGTTTCCACCACCATGGAAAAAGTGGGCCGGTCTTTTTAGCCTGAAAAAATTTTTATGTTCATAAATGTAAATTCTCCTGTAAAAGACCTTATTTTATTTCATTCAGAAAAGAAATTGAGCTTTATATTGATTCACTCCGATTTTCTATGAAGCAAAAAGCAATTAAAACATTGAAAATTTGTAATTGCTTTAATATCTTCATGTAAATCAACAATAGCCCCCTAGTATGAAAATCTTTGTTATATATATGTTGTATGTCATTGTATACACAAATGTTTGTACAAACTTTTTGTTGATAATTAAAAAAAAAAAAAAAATTTAAAAAAAATAATCTTTTTATCCTGAAACTGGCGGGCCCCACTCCGGCCCTGCTCACGTCTCTATATTGCTGTATTCCTTTTTCTTCTGTGCTGTTTCTAACGAGAAGAACAAATTAATACAGAACATTCGCTTTGACTCGAGCTCTACAAAAAAGAAAGAAAGAAAAAAAAAAGTCACTAACCGTTAACTCAATCCACTTCTGGGTTTTTATGCCACCGAGTCAAGTGAGCTCTGACGGAGCAGGTAGAAGATATTACGACTTCTTCAGGAAACACTGAAGAGCAAGAAGGATGGTCTAAGACACAATTTCGTTTTCTAAACTTTTACATATATCACACTTTACGGTCAGTTATTTGCTTTCAGTTTATTTGTCATGTGCATAAAGTCGGTGAGAAATTGTACATTGAAACGCTTGTGGTGACCCAGATAGCAGACAGACGTCGATTCAACGTTGATTTTTAGTTGTAAAGGTCTGTATCAGTCATCGATCAAATTTCAACTTTCACTATTTGATCGTTACTTTTTTGACATTTGTGTATAAAGTGTTTTAATTCTACAAAATATGGTGTAATAACGTCTGAGTGCTGCCCTCTTCAAGTTGAACGGTGGCTACTGCAGTTGAATTTTCCTATTGGATGTTTGGGGTGGTTTGTGACGTAAGGGGTTGTTGGTGAGGTAGGCAAGTTCCATACAGACACATGCGTCTCAGGTGCACGCCCCCCTCCGCTGGGCTCCGCCCACTTTTACAGCATTTTTCAAATATTGCCAGTGGGTGGAGTCAGGCTCTGACCAGGGGTTTAGTTACCCTTTAAGAATGATTGGGGTTGGAATTGATAAAATGTGCTTGGGAAAAAAGTATGATTAGACTATTTATAATATTGATTATATGATTATAATAAATATGCATGCACTTTAGATGCACTGTATGCAAATATAACAAAGGGACATGATCAGCTGAATATTCAGGGATGCAAACTTGTTGCCTTTAAGTAAAAATCACGGTTTTGAATCCAGAATAGATAATTTGCATGTGTGTTACATATTTGTCATATTTACATCCCTGATTGAGACATTTTAACAATGTGTCATATAGGGCTGTCAACTTTAGTCGTTTAGTCGACTATTCGGTCGATGCCGTCTTGGTCGACTGACATTCTGATTGGTCGACCAGTTGTTTTTGTTTTTTTTACCAATAGAAAGAAATTTTCATTGATTTACTCCTTGATATTTAATCCTTTATAAGCAGTTATATATTACTGTATTCTAAATATAATTAGCCTATGTTTTATCCCCAACTTTAAATGCTTTAATTTAGGCTATTTTGTAACAGCGCCACAGTTTAGTGCGTCACGTAGAACACTCGGGAACCGCACCTGTGGCTGGCTCCACTGCTGCTTCGCGCTCAGTAAGGAATATAGGTAGTTTTGCTGTATTCATTCAGTTAGAACGCTACTTGTTTTGGATTTTAGGGCCTGTTCACATATCGCGTCTTTTGCGCGCTCAAGCCCGTTATTTCAAATGTAGGCGCGCGGTATGCACGCTCATAATGGAAGCGACGCGGTCGCTGTGCGACGCGCTCGTTTTTTCCAAGCGCGTCCGCACCACATCGAAATAAAAACATCCTTGCTGTAACGGAGAGCGCAGCTGAAGGTTGCGCTTAGCAACGACAGACAGGGCCGTCCATAAGGGGGGATAAAGGGGCACGTTTTCTGGGGCCCAGCCGCTAGGGGGGGCCCATGCAGTCCAGCAATAATTATGTTCATTCTAAATATAAACAGGTTACCATATTTTATTTTGAACCAAAAAAGCACCATTCATTTTTGAAAAAGTGAGAAAAAATGCATTTTATTTAATGCTGCTTGAGTAAAATGTAGCCTGTGTCATAATGAAACACCCCTCTCAAGAAAATGGTCTGAGTAGGCTATTTTTTTTTTTTTACATAATGTAACGTCAAAAACGCCAGTGCTTCGCGCCAGTTTGCGGTCAGCAGCAAAGTGACATGAACAAAATAATTATTAGCTATTGTAGTAGCCTACATTTAGTTGGTATGCCAGGTATGTAGTACTCGAGTACATTTCTAATTAAAAAAAAACTTCATTACGTTGGGTGACATTCCTCTCGTTACTTTATTTTAATGCAATACGTGTTAAATGCGTAGTTTATTCCAAGCGCGCTGTATCTTTTTTTCTGGGCATGAGCGATGCTCAATTCACAGATGAATCACTCTTTTGAGTCGATTCTGTTCAAAGACTTCATCAAACAAGTTTGCAGATCTGTCTAAATCGGTTCGCAAATCAGTTTGAATGATCTGTTCAGTTCCTGCACGCACTGAATCGTCTGAAGCGCTTTCAATTCACACTTGACTCGAAGTTGTCTAACAGGAAGATTTAAGAACATCACAAGCGTTGGATGAATCGGCCGTGGACTACTGTACAGTCAAGTGAGAGCAAATCTTCAAATGCATCATATTGTTTCCCAGCGTCAGCGATGAAGATCTTTATTAGTTGAACATCTTCGTAAGCTGTCTGTGAATTAATGATTCCACAGGACGATACAATCGATTTCATTTCATTCAGGTAATACATTTTACAACCAAACAGATTATTACGCCACGATAGCACTAACGTAGACCCACTGTATTCCGGACATCACGGTATTCCGGACACTTGAACTTTTCCGCAAATTCTATAAATAAACACTTTCAAGTAATGGCAACTCTATATAGATCCGTGTCATCTTTGCATCCTCCTCTATCGATTCCGACCAACCCTATGTTTCAAGAGCCAGTCGTTTCAAAGAAATCAACGTGAGTTTCTAACGTACACCAATGACTGTTCAGAAAATGGCGGGGGGAGGGTTTTCCGGCAGGACAGAAGAGGGGAGAAGCATACCTCCGCAGAAAACGGCTCTAAAAACATGACCACCCACCAGAAAATGACAAAAAACATTCTTATTCTCTTATAAAATAATTATGAGTTACAATTTGCAAATAATTGTACTTTTTAAGGGATATACACGTTCAATGAGGACTTTTTTCCGACATGAATTTGAACGGCAGCGGCGCATCACTGCACCCTCATTAAAACACCTCAAGTTAAATTAACGTTAATGTTAAATGCTGTTTTAAAGGTCATTTCAACACATCTGTGTAATTTCACGTTATCTGGAATTGCAGTATTACATGCAATTTAACAACATTTCAAGCCATTAAGTTATATTTAAGTTACTTATTAGCCATAAGCAATCGTCGATTAAAAGAGTGTATAAACACTTGGCTATAAATAATAAATATACAACATATAAAGAAAGATTAATATCAATATTTCACCAGCTTGTAGTTGTTAAATGTATGTTTAATATTAGAAATGACTCCTCCTTATCCCTGTCCGAAACACCGTGAGTCCTCACTGTAATCCGGACACTGCGTCTCCCGGCAGTTTTTTCAAGATTTCTCCAAAATGATTAGTTCAAAATGTGTCAATCAAACTTTGGAACATGTGGAAGGCATGTCCCCAGAGACAGACGAGCCAATCAGGTTTATTTTTCCGTGGATTGATATCTTACGGGACTTTTACTGTGCAAAGTGTCCGGAATACAGTGAGTCTACGAAAGTATGACATCACCTGTTTTTTGGACATATTAAATGTATTAATTAGTGTACTCATAAATCTTAATTGTTCTTACCTTGAAATGTTTAAGTACAAAATACAATTTGCCAGTTTTGCTTACTTAAACTTTGAATTTCATAACTTGAGGCAATCGATTGGTAAAACACCCTTTTTCGAAGGCTTGATTGTGTTTGTGGGGTGCACTGTAACGTGTTCATGCTTCATTTGTAACTTTACAGATGTTGTTTATGCTCAAACAGCAACATTACACACTAACTAAAGTTAGAAAAGTGAAATCATAGTGAAATCATCATCGATCATCAACCACCCCTTTAAATGTTTTGAGTTTTGCCAACATATTCGGATTTACAGTGCAGATCGTTTGTTAACCTTGGTGTGTGTGTGTGTGTGTGTGTGTGTGTGTGTGTGTGTGTGTGTGTGTGTGTGTGTGTGTGTGTGTGTGTGTGTGTGTGTGTGTGTGTGTGTGTGTGTGTGTGTGTGTGTGTGTGTGTGTGTGTACCAATGTAGCCCCCATCACTGAGTAAGTCTCTCTCAGTTAAATGTATGTTAATGAGAGAGAGAGAGAGAGAGAGAGAGAGAGCACAGGCATGATATGAGTAGCCTAGCAAATTGCGGGAGGGCCCATTCACTGGACCTTTTCAGGGGCCCAGTTATTTTTGTGGGTGGGCCTGTGTGGCACTGCTGAGGTGTTATGGAGGCCCAGGATGCTTCGATAGCGGCCTTAAGCTCATCCAGAGTGTTGGGTCTTGCGTCTCTCAACTTTCTCTTCACAATATCCCACAGATACTCTATGGGGTTCAGGTCAGGAGAGTTGGCAGGCCAATTGAGCACAGTAATACCATGGTCAGTAAACCATTTACCAGTGGTTTTGGGACTGTGAGCAGGTGCCAGGTCGTGCTGAAAAATGAAATCTTCATCTCCATAAAGCTTTTCAGCAGATGGAAGCATGAAGTGCTCCAAAATCTCCTGATAGCTAGCTGCATTGACCCTGCCCTTGATAAAACACAGTGGACCAACACCAGCAGCTGACATGGCACCCCAGACCATCACTGACTGTGGGTACTTGACACTGGACTTCAGGCATTTTGGCATTTCCTTCTCCCCAGTCTTCCTCCAGACTCTGGCACCTTGATTTCCGAATGACATGCAAAATTTGCTTTCATCCGAAAAAAGTACTTTGGACCACTGAGCAACAGTCCAGTGCTGCTTCTCTGTAGCCCAGGTCAGGCGCTTCTGCCGCTGTTTCTGGTTCAAAAGTGGCTTGACCTGGGGAATGCGGCACCTGTAGCCCATTTCCTGCACACGCCTGTGGACGGTGGCTCTGGATGTTTCTACTCCAGACTCAGTCCACTGCTTCCGCAGGTCCTCCAAGGTCTGGAATCGGCCCTTCTCCACAATCTTCCTCAGGGTCCGGTCACCTCTTCTCGTTGTGCAGCGTTTTTTGCCCCACTTTTTCCTTCCCACAGACTTCCCACTGATGTGCCTTGATACAGCACTCTGGGAACAGCCTATTTGTTCAGAAATTTCTTTCTGTGTCTTACCCTCTTGCTTGAGGGTGCCAATGATGGCCTTCTGGACAGCAGTCAGGTCGGCAGTCTTACCCATGATTGCGGTTTTGAGTAATGAAACAGGCTGGGAGTTTTTAAAAGCCTCAGGAATCTTTTGCAGGTGTTTAGAGTTAATTAGTTGATTCAGATGATTAGGTTAATAGCTCGTTTAGAGACCCTTTTCATGATATGCTAATTTATTGAGATAGGAATTTTGGGTTTTCATGAGCTGTATGCCAAAATCATCAGTATTAAAACAATAAAAGACCTGAAATATTTCAGATGGTGTGCAATGAATCTAAAATATATGAAAGTTAAATTTTTATCATTACATTATGGAAAATAATGAACTTTATCACAATATGCTAATTTTTTGAGAAGGACCTGTATATAGACATGTTACCCACAATGGGCCATACCAGAAATATATAAAAAAAATGTATCTGCTAAACCGTTTTATCGGTCAAAATTCTTTTGATAACTTTTTGCCATGAGGATCCCTAGATTATACATGTGAAGTTTCAAGCAAATCAGTCAAACGGCCTATGAGGAGTTTTCAAATATTTAACAAATGATCTGATTGACAACAATGGTTCTTGAAGCAAATTTGTTCAGTATGAGGAGGTCTATCAAATGGTATGCATATTGTGTGGATGTGAAACACCACTTGATTACAGAGCCATAAACTTCGTTACTGCCATCTAGTGGACGATTTCTTTAAAAATTCTGACCAACCTCTATGGCCATTAGTCGAACATGCCTGCCGTGTTTTGTTCCGATAGGCCTCCGTTAACCTTTTCTAATAGGTGCTCACACTTCACTGGCTAATGGCAGCCATGTTTTTTGAGATACGCCAATGTCCTCTTAGAAAGACATGGCACCTTGGACAAAGACACTATATGCCAATTTCAATTTAGTCAATCGGACTAACGGTTGCGTAGTTATAGCGGTTTTATGACTTTTTCGTATTACAGCGCCACTAAATGGTGAATCACTGCAGATTTTTTGTGTGACCACAAAATGGATGTACATGAGTAGAACAAGATTGGTGAAAATATCTCAATGCTTTCAAGAGTTATAGCCATTTTAGTGAAGGTGGCCCTGCCTACTTCAAACGTTTTGGTGTCCCATTGTGAGCGTGAATCACCGATCATAATTTTTTTGACAATTTTGCCATGAGGGTCCCTAGATGATGCATATCAAGTTTCGAGTGAATCTGACAAATGGGCTATGAGTACGAAAAAGTAGATTTTTCGGAAAGGTTTCCAATGATATAAGGCACTTGAGTCTACGACAAACGATGTAGGAGTTAAGATAGGTTTCGCGTTAAGGTTCCAATCGAGCTCATACCTTGTGAGGTTCTCCCCAAATTCAGACCTACAACCTGGCCAGGTTTTAAGTCTCTAGGCCTTACAGTTTGGTCTGCCCGATCAGTTTTACAGCGGAATAATAATAACTAGAATGTACATTTCCAGAAGAAAATGTGAGTGGGTGCTTGCAGTGGCAAAACTTGCCACTCGGTTGCTAGGGTGTGGTACATGATTGCATACGAGCCAACAAACATGTCTGTACAATGTTCTGGTGCTGAGATATGGCTTATTCTTGTTCAGGTGGTTGCCAGGTTGTTCAGGGTGGTTGCTAGTAGGGGTGTGCCATATCATACCGTCCACGATAATACCGGTATACATTTTTACATGATAAAAAAGTGTCATATCGCGATATCAATGATAAAGCGACGCAATGACGTATGGCGCATTTACGTTCCCTAGCACACACAACAACAACACCTGTCTGAGCGCGAGAGCAGCCTGTCAGCCTCCGATGACGATTTAGCAATTTCACAAACAGCTTGAGTGTTCAGCGGGGCTGCCGACGCGCGTTTTCTCTCGCGCGCGTTTAGGAGTCGGGACATGACTGAATGGTCTCTTGCACAATCGGGCCATCAGTGCATCGTAACTAAAGTTTATAATTTTCAAGTCTTCTTAATTCTTATCAGTTTAAACATTCAAGCGGTTTTAAACTATCCAGTAAGCTACTCGCGCACTCTCTGAGAGAGTTGCACTGCGTGCATACATAGAGTAGCCTACAGCTCGCGAGAAACTAAAGTTATTTTTCGCGGTTTATATCGCTTTAATTGGGGGAAAAACGCAAAATTGTGTAAAACTTCCGGTCTTGGTAAGTATACTCATAAACACAGTCGGTTATATATAAAACGCATGTGACAGTGTGACAGACAGTATAATGAAAACAGCAATGGATCCGTGCACTAGCTGTAAAAGTGACAGCAGCCATAGGCTATGCGTCTGTCATTAATGTTGTCGTCAAAACAACAAAAGATAGCTTTAATTGTAATGAATGAGAATTATTAGCCTATGTATTTAATTTAATCAGGAAACAGAACTAAAAGACTGTGTTATTTTACATTTGATTACTTTATTATGTTTCTGTAGTATTTCTGAATACTGGTGTTAGACCTACACACATTTAACATTTAATTCAAAGATTGAAATCAAGCTTCCTTGTGTTGTGTAAACTCTTAACAACAAAATTACCACGTTGTAAAAACGCAATGAGTGAGCAAACATTTAGGCGAGATAAACATAAGAAAATTTTCAACAACAAAAAAAATATTTATATCGTCATAAATATCATTATCGCAAATATTCTTGAAATATCGTGATAGAATTTTGAGGCTATATCGCCCACCCCTAGTTGCTAGGGTATTCTGAGGGGTTGCTAGGGTAAGTGTGGTTGCTTGGGTGTTCTGTGTGTTTGCTAGGCGGTTGCTAGGGTATTCTGGGTGGTTGGTAGGCAGTTGCTTGTGTGTGTGTGTGATTCATCCGCATGATATGTTCTGTTAAATTTTTTCCTTCATTTCATTATAAGAAAAACTCTTTTCTCACTTCCACTGTCCCCAGCAATCCCCCTGTGCTGGAATGCAGAGGGTGGGGGGGAGCTGATGCCTGCGTGTGGCACACAGACCCAACCTGATATCAGACAATAGTCTAAATCTTAAAATTAGATCCTAGATCATACCAATGGACATAAATCAACATGGGTATTCCAAATATACACCGGTCATAAAAGGGGCATAAATGGACCCCCCAGAGGATGACCCAGGGTCAAAGGTGAAAGGTGGGCATGTTGTGGGTGGTCCGTGTGGTGAGGCCATAAATCATAGGGTCATAAATAGAGCTGGACAATAATTCAATATCAATATATATCGCGATATAATTTTTTTCAATAACGGTGATATGATTTTTAAACACATTTCCGATATTTCAATATACTATAATATAATATAGCAGCATTTGTCACTGACACTTTACATGTAACCATTAGTAATCGTATTGACGGCTTAATCAGACTGAAAAGCCTTCGTGTAAACCCCTTAATCGACCAGATTGAGCTTGATCCGAATGAAATAGGTTTATTCCTTTTCTAATCCGACATGTAAACACTTGATCACTGTGAAGTGAAGCAGGACAACGTCCCACGAGTCCTAGTTCCCGATTCTCATCCACAGACGACTGGTTTTGGGCATTTTTACTGCGGGATAAATATAAGCAGCACGGCACAACGGTTCATATGCTCATTGTTTACAAATTAAGACCAGAAACGGATAAATATTAAGCCTGCTGTTTAAAACTAATATAGAACAAATGTAGGAGAATGGTTATGCAAAAACATCGGGAAACTCTTTTGTACAGTGAGCGCATGTCAAAAATATATATTCCGATATGAAGTTTGTGAAATATAAACGGTCACATCAACCCGATCACTTGTTTAGCGTTCATGTGAACACCACATTCACAGGGTGTCATAAGCACTCAATGTCCTTGCCCCAGCAATGTGTTTTTGTTGTTGATCACTCTTTTTTGCTGTTTTCTGCAGCAACTCTGAGCACTTTTAATATTCTTTATCCTGGATGAAGCACACTTGTTGCAATCTATAAGAATAATATAATCAGCCTATATTATAGTTTAAAATTTAAAGATATTAATAAGTTGAGAGTCTTGTTTATTTGACAGTGATTTCACATTTCTAGCTTGGATGAAGGCTAAATACAAATAAAAGGTGAACATTAATTTATTTGTACCCTTTTTATTTGATAAAATATTATATAGTTTTATAGGAGGAGGTTTAATAGACTTGGCAAATACATTTTTCAGAAGTTTGTAGGTACAGACATCCGTTTTGGGCATTCCTGGCACTTTTTTCTGAGGCTTTTATATTTTTCATATTGATATCAGAATTATATCGCATCGACCGAAATTAAGAAATATATTATGAATGATATCGTATATTATTGTATCTATATTTAAATAATTTAAGCCTTCTACAATATGGTACTCGAATGAATGGAATAAGCACAGCACGATCACAAATCAAACAGGTCTCTGCTCGTCTCCGTCACTCAGCAACCAAACCAGCTCTAATATCCTATAATCAACTAAGATTCATATACATTAATTACTACTTGATATTAGAGATGGGCATTTCAAGCAGAAATAATATTCGAAGATCACTGAGTATTATTCGATTATTATTCGAAAATCGCAACCCTCCCCCACATGCACGCTCACATGCATGTATAGACCACACAGTGTGAGACAATTTGTTCTTCTTCTGTTGTCTGAGAGTTGATTGACAGCTTTTAGATGCGTTATTGGCACCGCCACCCTCTGGTGGTATGAACGTGTCACCACCGCATCAGAACCAAAAACATGGGGATTTTTTTTAAAGACAATAATCGCACAACCTATTCGATATTCTATTATAAAATCAACTAATCGAATATTCGAAAACCGTGTCTCTTCCCTACTTGATCTGTCTATTTAAATGTTTTAAACTTTGTATGATGTGATAAGCTACATGATAGATTTCTTTCTCTCACTCTCTTTCGAAGCTGATCCTTTTAATCAGTTCACTCCTATTACTTATGAATGTGAGAAACTGTCTGTCCTTCTAAGTAAAAGACCCAATCGCTGATTGGTAAAGTCGTTGCGTCACTGCATCGATCTGTTAGAAGCTCTGGGGCCGTATTCACAACACATTTTAAGGCTAAAAGTAGCTCCTAACTGGCGAATTTAGGAGCAACTCCTAAAAATAATGGGCGTGTCACTCGTAACTTTAGGACTCCTAATTTTTTTGACTAAGAGTAATTCACGAAGCATTTTAGCCCTAAAAGTAGCACCTAAGTCTGGGACAGCTTAAAAGAAGTCGAGAGGACTCCTAACTCACTAAGACCAATTCACAAACCGCTTTTTGTGGCATTTCACGTTGCGATGTTTTGAAATGCGTATGCGGCGGCTACAGGAGCTTCCAATCACGAGGGAACAATTTTGCATTGTAGGCATAACTAGGGATGCAACAACGCCACCAACAACAACCAAAACTACTCACTGCATGTAAACTAATTGTAACATTTCATTGTGAATCAAATTAAAATGTTCTTCTCTTTGCAAACGTAGGCAGAGGCATAGTGACAGATTAATTCAATAATGTTGCAAAGATATTGCATCAATCCATATGTTTCATTAGGCTACTAGGCTATTTATTTTTCCTTACTCTTTATTCATTTAGGCTATTTATTCAGTTATTCATCATCTTCCGTCCTTCGCACTACTTGTGTAGCGCACGCATTCTCAGACCTGTCACCTGTCACTCATCATCATAGGGGAGGTGTTTGGAATCATTCCCGCGTTACAATCATCAGCCAATCAAGGTGGTCACTTCTGTCAAGCTCGTGCATGAGTAATGACGTCATCCATAGCAACGAAGACTCACTCTTAGTTTAGGAGTTGTCATTTTTCTTTACTAAGAGTAGGTCTGAAAGGCGTTGTGAATAACTTTTAAGAGAAAACTCCTAGCTAAAATATTTTAGTGCGATTTAGGAGCACTCCTAGTGGTAAGATAAAATTCTTTGTGAATACGGCCCCTGGTTCCCATCGAAACCTGAGACTCGCGCTTGGGTACTTCTCCTCCGCTTGCCCCTCTGCTGGCCTTCCTTCGTTGTCTTTGGTCGATATTAACCAATGTTTCATTTCGACATTTCATTACGACAAAAATATTATCCTAAGCTTAACGCCTAAAAAATTACCTACGTGTCAGAATGTTTAACTTGGTAACTTGGTGCTGTAAATTGACCGTTAATTGTAGTTAATCTGTCATCACTTTAGGATTAACGGTCAAGGAAAATCGAAAGGCTGATGGCTTTTTATTTTTAATTTAACCACTATTTTTAGTATTTTGTTACAATTATGGATAAAATATGCTATTTCTAATTGTTATAAAATGTAACCATCTTGCGACACCCCAACGCTGTCTGACCCCTACTTTGGGAACCACTGCTTTAGAGTGTCACATACAACGAGCATCACACTATTTTTTCTTTTGTTAATCTGTTAATTATTTAAGTGAAATATATTTTGTGTAGTCCTATTTATTTTATTCCTTTTCTATACTTTTTATTCTGTTTTTCTCCGTTCACAGAAGCGCTGCAGGTGCGTGATGTGTGAATCCTCATGTTCTGTTGTTTATGCTGCTATTTGTGCATGTAAAATAAACCCCTGGGAAGAAAAAACATTTGTGGTATTATTAATAGGTCTCAGACAACCATTTATTCTAAATAAATACATTTCAATTTGACACTCTAATTTTAACGGTTAATGATCGACTAATGAGCTTCGGTTGTCGGTCAGGAAAATAATCTAAATGAACAAAATGCTCTCATTACAATCCTCCACTAGATTTATATGCTGCACGCAAGTTCACGATAACTCAAAAACTTGAGTACACGAGCTGAGACCTGACGTGAGATTTGATTGTAGCCATCGTCCATATTTATAAATGCCAAGTTTTGCATTGAAATGATCGTACGCCCAGTTTTCTGTTGTACATTTGTTCCGTAAATAAGGCCCAATATATTTAGGAATTGCTCAATCTTGTATATCTCGCCTCCAGCTGTTCCAAAATGCTGCGTCCAGACTTTTAACAGGAACCAGAATAAGGAAAAGTACTCCTGTTTTGATTTGTTTGCATTGGCTTCCTATTGAGATTAGAATTCAGTTTAATGTATTATTGTTTGTGTATAAGTCCCTGGTTGTCTTGGCACTATCCTACCTGTCTAATCTTATTTCTTGTCATCAGACCAATAGGCCTCTAAAGTCATCAAATACTTCATTGCTGTCGGTACTTATGATGTACTTGAAACACAAGGTTGTGAAACAATTTGCCATTTGTATATATGATCTGCCACTTCTCTTCAGGTTTTTGAATCGTTGCTTAAAATAAAAAATGCCCAAAAATAAAAATTACCTCATGATTTGCTTACCCTCAAGTCGTCCTTGGTGTATATGTAATTCTTCTTTCAAACGAATACAATCAGAGTTATATCAAAAAATGCTCTTCCAAGCTTTATAATGGCAGTGAAGGCAGTTTCTGTTTTGAAGTCCATTAAAGTCCATTTATCCATCATAAAAGTGCATCTATCCATTATAAAAGTGCATCTATCCATCATAAAAGTGCATCTATCCATCATAAAAGTGCATCTATCCATCATAAAAGTGCATCTATCCATTATAAAAGTGCATCTATCCATCATAAAAGTGCATCTATCCATCATAAAAGTGCATCTATCCATTATAAAAGTGCATCTATCCATCATAAAAGTGCATCTATCCATTATAAAAGTGCATCTATCCATCATAAAAGTGCATCTATCCATCATAAAAGTGCATCTGTCCGTCATAAAAGTTATCTATCCATCATAAAAGTGCATCTATCCTCATAAAAGTGCATCTATCCATCATAAAAGTGCATCTATCCATCATAAAAGTGCATCTATCCATCATAAAAGTGCATCTATCCATTATAAAAGTGCATCTATCCATCATAAAAGTGCATCTATCCATCATAAAAGTGCATCTATCCATTATAAAAGTGCATCTATCCATCATAAAAGTGCATCTATCCATTATAAAAGTGCATCTATCCATCATAAAAGTGCATCTATCCATCATAAAAGTGCATCTTTCCATCATAAAAGTGCATCTATTCATTATAAAAGTGCATCTATCCATCATAAAAGTGCATCTATCCATCATAAAAGTGCATCTATCCATTATAAAAGTGCATCTATCCATTATAAAAGTGCATCTATCCATCATAAAAGTGCATCTATCCATCATAAAAGTGCATCTGTCCATCATAAAAGTGCATCTATCCATTATAAAAGTGCATCTATCCATTATAAAAGTGCATCTATCCATCATAAAAGTGCATCTATCCATCATAAAAGTGCATCTATCCATCATAAAAGTGCATCTATCCATTATAAAAGTGCATCTATCCATCATAAAAGTGCATCTATCCATCATAAAAGTGCATCTATCCATCATAAAAGTGCATCTATCCATTATAAAAGTGCATCTGTCCGTCATAAAAGTGCATCTATCCATTATAAAAGTGCATCTATCCATCATAAAAGTGCATCTATCCATCATAAAAGTGCATCTATCCATCATAAAAGTGCATCTGTCCGTCATAAAAGTGCATCTATCCATTATAAAAGTGCATCTATCCATCATAAAAGTCCTCGACACGGCTCTGCGGGGTTAATAAAGGCATTCTGAAATGAATCAATGTGTTCATGTAAGAAAAATATCCATATTTAAAATTTGATCGACTAAAATAACTAGCTTCTGGCAGACGGCCGTACACATACTACGCAAGTTGACTTAACGCCAAAAGAGCAACCAGTGACACATGTATGACGTAGGAGTATCGTAAGTTTAGACGCCTCTCGCGGTTCAAACAAACAGGCCTGGGCAACAATCTCAAGCTTTTCCAACATTTCTCTTTAAAAATTGTTGCGTTAGACTTCTAATTCATGACTGGTGTTTTGTTTTGCTCTATCCTCTGTGCGTCCGCGTTCGTCATTATGTTGTGCGTCGGGTCAGGGGTTAGTCTTCCACCGTAAATCGTTGCGTACGGCCGTCTGCCAGAAGCTATTTATTTTAGTCGATAAAGTTTTAAACATGGATATTTTTCTTACACGAACGGATCGCACTTCAGAAGGCTCCTCAGATTTCGCAGAGGTTGATGAGTGCCGATCTGGACATTCGAAAGTTTTCGCACCATTCCTCAGGAACCACAACTTCATTGATAAAATTATCCCACCATGCGCTGGTTCTTCCCGGCTTAACCCAAAACCGACGCTCCATGTACGGTTGATACCGCCACTACACACGGGAATTGTCACAGATCGCTCGAATAATAGCTTGCCTCCGGCGCATGTAGGCAGTTATAGCATTGTAAAATGCAGAATTTACTTGCACTAGCGTAACTGGTAGTCCAGGCTGTTGTTGTATGTTTTCTTCCGTTGTATGACCCAATCAGAGAGCCGAGCATGAGCCTCTCGTTTCAAAAGTACTCCGTTTTGACCCGTCTTCACTAAAACGCCCTCCTGAGATTCAAAACGCAAAACAGGGTCGGCAGCGTTTCTAAACTTCTCCGTTTTAGGTCTTCGTTTTTGCCGTTTTAGTCTGGACGGGAGGTGCACACGTACCAAAAGGTCTCCGTTTCTAAACTAAAACGTAGTAGTGTGGATGGGGCCTAAAACAGAAACGGCCATTCACTGCTATTATCAAGCTTGGAAGAGCCAGGACATTTTTTTATATAACTCTGATTGTATTCGTCTGAAAGAAGAATGTCATATACACCTAGGATGATTTGAGGGTGAGTAAATCATGGGCTAATTTTCATTTTTGGGCGAAATAACCCTTTAAGATTTATCTTTTTAAAACGGCTTATGGGCTGGAGTAATTGCTGTAAATACTTTTCTATGTGTGAATTTTATTGTTATTGTTTTATTGTAAATTTGTGATTTTGTCTTATTCTGTTATTTGTTTTATGCACTGTATCTTTTTTTTACTTTTGTGCAGAACTTTGGACGACTCTGTTGTTAACAAATGTTCTTTATAAAGAAATAAAAAAACTAAACTGAACTGAACTCACATTAAACTGACTCATGTTTGTCTGACCATCATGCACATTGCTTGACTAAATCAGATGAACTTTTCGCATGGGGGTTGAAGCGAAAAGTTAATTTATTATTTTTCTCAGTGCAAATGTCTTTTGTGCATTTGTAAAGAAGAAATTATCATGGATATATTGCAATTTTTTTTCAGTGTTTTTATATACAGGCCAGGTGTCAGTTTCTCAATATGGAGAGAAGAGAAAAAGCTGCTTCTGAAATGATGCGAAGGACTCAGAGAGCTTCATTTCTAGAACCCAGCTGTGTGTCTCTGAAGAGTGACAGATCACTGAATCATCCTCCTGACCTCAGTGATGGAGCCGTGACATCTGACCCAATGTAAGTGTGAACATGTATAACTAGTGGGTGATTTAACTATAGCTAGTGAGTGAAACTAGGACACGACAATTCATGTGAGAGAAAAAAATAATTGAATGCACGCTGAGAGATGAGTTTTGATTTTACCTAAAATCTATGGTCAAAATTACAGTGATGGAAAATTAACTTTGATCCCAGAGTCAAGACACAAGACATCAAATATATGAAAAATACAAGACTGCTGTCTGTAATGATTTTTAATAGATGTTTTTTTCTTCTCCGCAGTGGGAATATAGATGAACAGACTGGAGACCAGGATTCTCCTCAACCAGTGAATGATGAACAACTGAGAGTAAAAGATCGACTCAAAACCAGCTTGAAAAACAAATATGAGAGATTATTTGAGGGACTGAATCTCCAAGAGAATGAAACTCTCCTGAACAGGATCTACACACAGCTCTACATCATAGAGGGAGAGACTGAAGGAGTGAATGAAGAACATGAGGTTTTACAGATGGAGAAAACAGCCAGAACACAACACTCACAAGACACTCCAATCTCCTGCAATGACATCTTTAAAGCCTCTCCTGAACCAGGACACGAGGAGAGAGAGCAGATCAAGACTGTTCTTACTAAAGGCATCGCTGGAATCGGGAAAACCGTCTCTGTGCAGAAGTTCATTCTGGACTGGGCCGAGGGAAAAGACAATCAGGATGTAGATTTCATGTTTGTGCTTCCATTTCGAGAGCTGAACTTGATCCGAGATCATCAGTACAGTCTTCACAGACTTCTGCTGGACTTTCATCCTGAACTTGAGGATCTAGACTCAAAGATTTATGAGGAGTGTAAAGTTGTGTTCATCTTTGATGGTCTGGATGAAAGCAGAATCACACTGATGTTTACAGACGCTCAGGAAGTTGCTGATGTGACTGAGACTTCATCAGTGGGTGTGTTGATGTCAAAGCTCATGAAAGGAGATCTGCTTCCCTCGGCTCTCATCTGGATCACCTCCAGACCAGCAGCAGCCAATCAGATCCCCTCCAAATACATCAACCGTCTGACAGAGATTCAGGGATTCAATGAGCCTCAGAAGGAGGAATATTTCAGGAAGAGAATCAGTGATGAGCATCAAGCCAGCAGAATCATCTCACACATCAGAAGAGCAAGAAGCCTCCACATCATGTGCCACATACCCGTCTTCTGCTGGATCTCATCCACTGTGCTCCAGAAGCTCCTGGAAGAAGATCTGAGTGCAGAAATACCTCAAACTCTGACTGAAATGTACATCCACTTCCTGCTGATTCAGATCCACACGAGGAATCAGAAGTATGAAGAGAGAGATCCAGAGAAAGTCCTGCAGTCCAACAGAGAAGTGATTGTGAAACTTGCTGAATTGGCTTTCCATCAGCTGATGAAGGGCAATGTGATGTTCTATGAGGAGGACCTGATAGACGGCGGCATAGACGTCAATGACGCCTCTGTGTATTGTGGGATTTGCACTGAGATTTTTAAGGAGGAATCTGTGATTTATCAGAGGAAAGTCTACAGCTTCATTCATCTGAGCGTCCAGGAGTTTCTCGCTGCATTCTATGTGTTTTACTACCATATAAATGCAACTATGGAGAAGCTGAAGAATTTTGCTTCAGTACAAAATTTGCTTATAGGTGCAGTCAATAAAGCCTTCAAGAGTGAGAATGGACAGCTGGATCTGTTCTTGCGGTTCCTGCTGGGTGTCTCACTAGAGTCCAATCAGAGACTCTTACAAGATCTACTGACGCACACAGAGAACAGCTCAGAGAGCATCATAGAAACCACTCAGTATATTAAAGAGAAGATCAAAGATGGACATGAACTCTCCACTGAAAGATCAATCAATTTGTTCCTCTGTCTGCTGGAAGTGAAAGATCAGACTCTATCCAGAGAGATCCAGGAGTTTGTGAAATCAGACAAACACTCAGAGAAGAAACTCTCTGCTGCTCACTGCTCAACAATCGCCTACATGCTTCAGATGTCAGATGAGGTGCTAGATGAGCTGAACCCCTTGAAATACAACACATCCGATGAGGGAAGAAGAAGACTGATACCAGCTGTGATCAACTGCAGAAAGGCCCTGTGAGTGTTAATTATAAACAAATGAAGAATCATGTTTAAATAGGACCTATTACAAGCCAATTTGAGCATGTTTTAGGAATAATAAACTCTTTACCATAACCATGTTTGATCTTTGGTGAAAGAAAAACCATCTATTGGGCTGCTCAATTATGGCAAAAATCATAATCACAAATATTATGGTCAATAACGTAATCAATACAAAGTTCTGTCATGAAACTCTAGATGGCGCAGGCTGATAGGTCCTTAAAGGGCTCCTATTATGGATTTTTGAAAATGACCTTTCATGTAGTATGTAACATAGCTCTGAGTGAATGAAAACATCATGCAAAGTTTTAAATCTGAAAGTGCACCATATATAAAGTTATTGTCTTTCAAAAGTAAGAGTCGACTCTGAGTCAATTAAATGAATCGTTTTTCAAAACGAATCATACACCGTTTCGTTGTGACGTCAAGACGAAACATTAGCATATTTCCCACCCACTTATTGTGTGCGCAGACACCAGGGAAAACTTGAACGCCCTCGAACACTTCTGCTGATTCTTGTGAACTGGACAGCATCATGTCGGTAAGACACTGTGCTCTACAATGTGAAGGTAAAGCCAGTTTTTTTCACTGCCCAAGGACGAGCATGTGAAGAATCAGTGTGTAAAATTCGTCTTTACCATGATAAATCTATCCATGGCAGTATAAAAGCATCTAAAAGCAGTATAATCCTAAACTTTTGCTGTGCTCCCTTTATTTTACTGACGACTGCTTGTCAAATCTCGGAGTTCAGTGCAAGATTCGCAAAACGCTTGCTCTTGAAAGATGGTGTTCAAAATACTTAGTTTTGAGTTTTATATTGTGTAATGTTAGGTCTCCTGCTAACTGGTTAACTCACATCTCATGTCTTACTAAAATACTTTTGCTAATCAGTTGTGGGCCACTATTACCTTAAACTGTGTCTATTAATGCAGATTGTCTGTCGTTCTCACTAGTTTGATGAAAGATTAAGTATGGAGCAAGATTTGTTTTACCAACGTTTGTTACATCATTCACGCTAGAGCTTGGCTAATTTATGCACTGTTATTGATACAGTTTCCACGTGTTCACCGCAATAAATTAGAAAAATACTCGGTAAATAAATAAGTACAAGTAAAATAATCGGTTTATTGATGGACATGCCCTTGTTAATGTTTATGGTGAGGAATTACAGTTGCAACATTTCATAATGTAGTCTACCTCAAACTGAGTAGTGTATCACTGAGAGACGTCCTGCTCAAGTCGTCCTTGTGATGGAGGTTCGGGTTGAATGAATAGTTCTTCCAATGTTTCCTCTTCGGATTTGCGCTCAGATTGATATGGTAAAATCAACGTCATTGTTCGTTACTGTGTTTAGTTTACGGTGTAGGAAGACTCAGGACAAGCAGATCTGACGTTGTTATGGCAATGGGCGTTTTTGTTTTTGACGCGCGCTGTACCGTTGCCCAATCACAACGGACTGAGCTGTCTGGCCAATCAGAGCAGAGTAGCTCGCGGAAAGGAGGGATTTAGAGAGATTGATTCATCTGACAAGTCGTTTGAGAATCATTGAAAATGTGGTGATGTGCAAATGTACATTATGAGAAAATTAAAAAGTTTTTTTTTACCTTTGATGCATGTAAACCTGTTGTAGGAGACTCCAAAACAACATTAGGAATTTTTAAAATAGCATAATAGGGGCACTTTAACTCAATCTGCTTGCAATCACATCATTCAGTATAGGGCACATGTGATTGGTTTCTGCTGTATCAGTAGCCAATGAGCTCGCTGCTCTACCTACAAATACTTGGTTAGCGTCTTCGTAGCAGTTTGCATTACGCTTTCAAAACTCCTCTGAAATTCAACATCTAAAATTTCTTTAAGGTTAACGTTCTTTAAAGTGCCCCTATTATGCTATTTTAAAGTCTCCTAATTCTGTTTTGGAGTCTCCTACAACAGGTTTACATGCATCAAAGGAAAAAAAAAAAAAAACTTTAATTTTCTCATAATAAACATTGCACATCACCACATTTTTCAGTGATTCTCAAACGACTCCATGGATGAATCAATCTCTCTGAATCCCTCCTTTCTGCGAGCTACTCTGCTCTGATTGGCCAGACAGCTCAGTCTGTTATGATTGGTTAATTGGTCAATACAGCGCGTGTCGAAATCAAAAATGCATATTGCCATAACTGAACTTCAGCTCCATCCAGAGGCTTCCTGCAGCTCAGCGATTGTACACACTGTAAACTAAAGAAAGTAACGAATGAGGCCGTCGATTTTGCCATATCAATCTGAGCTCGAGTCTGATGATGAAACATTGAAAGAACTAGTTATTCAACCCAAACCTCCCTCGTTAGGACGACTTGAGCAGGACATTTCTCAGTAATATGCTACTCAGTTTGAGGTACATTATGAAATGCTGCAACTGTAATTCCTCACCATCAGCATTAACAAGTGTATATCCATCAACAAACCAATGTGTATTTTTCTAATTTATTACAGTGAACATGTGGGAACTCTGTCAATTCCGGTGCATTCATTAGCCGATCTCTAGCGTGAATGACTGATGTAACACAAACGTTGGTAAAACAAATCTTGCTCCATCTTTTATCTTTACTCAAAGTAGTAAGAATGACAGACAATCTGCATTAATAGACACAGTTTTAGACGCATACTTACAGGTTGTGATTCTGAGGAGCAAGTTTGTCCAAATAAACTGATTGCACCAGGTTTGCTTGAGCTAGAACACATTAAATGTTCTTTCATCGTCAGTTCTTCTGGATTTAGTCTGTCTCAGTGTTTTCTGTTTCTTCATGTAATCCCAGATGGATTTGATGATAGTGAGATCTGTGTGTGGAGCATACCGGCTGTTGTTAGACTCCTTGTGCATATAAAAATCTCACTGGATTAATACAATTAATTACAGCAAAGCATTGCTGCATTTTTAATGTTTTAGAGTGTTTGAAGCACAGCTGGAGCTAAAGAAACAGTCAGGTACCTGAACGGTAAAATTATCAAATTATCCCCTCACACTCTGGAGCTTATCTTATTGTGATCCGAGCTGTTATGGTAAAATAAATAACAAAGATAACTGGCAACTTACTTATTAGCATGTCTTTATTATTTCATTATTTTATTTGTTATTATTTCATCTCTTCTAGTCTTGCTGGCTGTATTCTCACTGCCCAGTGTTGTGAGAGTTTGTCATCAGTTCTAAAATCCTCAAACTGTGCCCTGAGAGAGCTGGACCTGAGTAACAATGACCTGCAGGATTCAGGAGTGAGTCTACTCTCGGATGGACTGAAGAGTCCAATCTGTCAGCTG
This sequence comes from Siphateles boraxobius, assembly GCF_051911475.1. Classification (NCBI taxonomy): domain Eukaryota; kingdom Metazoa; phylum Chordata; class Actinopteri; order Cypriniformes; family Leuciscidae; genus Siphateles; species Siphateles boraxobius. The sequence goes on along the minus strand of NW_027509217.1, from coordinate 508,067 downwards.
CAGATCCTGAGGTTTGATTTTTACATCGTTTCATTAATTTGTTGGGAGAAAAAAATTAAAGAGAAACTAAGCAATGTCAAGTCACTTTTCACAAAGTACTTTCCAAACTACTTTACTGAAAATGGTGTCATAATATTTTAAAGCTAGAGTGAACAGCCAAAAGTTTAAAAAAAACATTGTAAGATGTTTATAGTGAAGAGAAAAACCTTGAGAAGAGCTGATCCTTTTCTGACATCACAAATTAATATACATATGCTAAATATGATCTAGTCACATTTTGTGTGTGTCTATCAGAGTAATATAATTATGTTTACTGAATAAAATAAATATGTTTTCAGTATGTTAGTGAGGCCATTGTTTAAACTAAGGAGAATGATTAATGTAGTTAGTAAAGTCCATCCTGATTTGACTAGAGCAATGAAGGCAGCAGTCAGTGATGTGTCTCGCTGTTGTTCTGTACTGGGTAATTTCAGTCTAATGGTACAGTTGTAGTACAGACATAGGAGTGGGTACACAGTGGTTATGATATCAGTTCCTGAGTAAACAGTTATGCTGAGTATCACGTGCGATCCTGGCTTGTTTTTATAAAATGGCTAACACAACAGCTGTCTGTCTGCTGTAGTTTACAGGTGTCCTTCAGCAACACAAGGCAGGTATAAGGCTAGAGCTGGAGCTGATAAAGTTTCACATGCCCTCTCACTTCTTCCCAACAATACACTGCTCTGCTCTATTCTGTAGGTTGTCTGGCTGTATGGTGACAGAGAAAGGCTGCGGTTATGTGTGTTCAGCTCTGAATTTAAACCCCTCACACCTGAGAGAGCTGGATCTGAGCTACAATCACCCAGGAGGTTCAGGAGTCAAGCTACTCTCTGACAAACAGAAGGATCCTAACTGCTCACTGCAGATACTCAAGTATGTAAAACACTAATACTGACATACTGAACGTAGGTGTGTGCATGATGAATATCTACATTAATGTGTGTTTATAGTGTGGATCATGGCGGAGAAATCAGGATCACAGCAGGACCACAAAAGTGTACGTCTACAAGCACACACACTCACACAGACACGTGGTGACTGTTGTTTTGTTATAGATGTTTCTCTCTTCTTGTGTTCAGATGCCTGCGATCTCAGACTTGATCCAAACACAGCAAACACTCGTCTCTCTTGTCTGATGAGAACATGAAGGTGACGCGTGTGGGAGAGAAGCAGCTGTATCCTGATTATCCAGAGAGATTTGATTATGCTCCTCAGGTTCTGTGTGGAGAGAGTCTGATTGGACGCTGTTACTGGGAGGCTGAATGGAGCGGGCGTGTTAAAATATCAGTGACGTGTAAAGGAATCGGCAGGAAAGGAGAGAGATATGACTCTATTTTTGGATACAATGACAAATCCTGGAGTCTGAACTGCAATAATTACAGATTTACTGTCTGGCACAATAATAACTACACTGATATACCTGACACCCGTTCATCCTCTAATAGAGCGGGAGTGTATGTGGACATGTCGGCCGGAACTCTGTCCTTCTACAGTGTCTGTGACACACACACACTCATACACTTACACACATTCAACACCACATTCACTGAATCCCTCTATGCTGGATTTGGGCTTTATGATGATTCGTCAGTGTCTCTGTGTCAGATTAAACAACACCAGACCTGCCAACCTGTACGCATTTTGCGTAGTGGATACGCATTTTGACCTCAAAGTACGCTGGTACGATTTGTCACTCTAACCTACGCAAAAAACTGGTGACGCACCTCTCTGTTCACGCGCAGTCCTCAAATCAAGCAACAGCAAAAGAAGAAGAGTTCGACCAATCATAGCGCTGGGTTCATTCCCCAAATAGCAAGCGAGGATGATTGACAGATGCGTAAGACCTATCATTAAAAAGAGACTGAAAATCGGCAGCAATAAAAATCCCGCTCGATCCCTTTTCCGCCGTCTGACGGATTTCATAAGCGAGGACAGTACAGTAGTCACGGTACTTCTGACTTCTGAAGGTAAACGGTTTAAACGGTTGCTTGTCCTGTTTAAAATGTGCAATGTACAAATGCAAAGACAGCACGTCTCAAATAAAAGCCCTTTTTTCTGTGAGATTTAGTATCATATTTGGATATTGGAATAATAAATCAAGTAGCCTATCTTAAAGGGATAGTTCACCCAAAAATTCTGTCAGTATTTACTCACCCTCATGTTGTTCCAACCCCGTAAGACCTTCGTTCATCTTCGGAACACGAATTAAGATATTTTTGATTAAATCTGAGAGCTGGATCACTCCTCCATAGGCTTCTAAGGGATTGAAACTTGCCAGCCCCAAAAAGTTATTAAAGATATCGTTAAAATAGTCCAAGTGACTACAGTGGCTCAATCTTAAGTTTATCAAATGACGAGAATACATTTTGTGTATTCAAATTTATTTCAACTATTCATTTCCTTCTCTGTGGGACTCGAGTCAGTTCACTAGTGATATAGTGCAGTGCTTCTGTGTTGTACGTCACACGCATCACACACATGACTAGCGTCGGCCAATAGTGAGCCTACGTATGACGTAGCTCTATGCAATCACACTACGTTAACTGACTAGAGGCCCACAGAGAAGGAAATGAATAGTTGAAATAAAGTCGTTATTTTTGTTTGTTATAGCGAACAAAAAGTATTCTCTGGCTGGCAAGTTTCAATCCCTTAGAGGTTTATGGAGTGATCCAGCTCTCAGATTTCATCAAAAATATCTTAATTCGTGTTCCGAAGATGAACGAAGGTCTTACGAGGTTGGAACAACATGAGGGTGAGTAATTACTGACAGAATTTTCATTTTTGGGTGAACTATCCCTTTAAGCAGGTTCCCTTTCAAGAATGGTCGCTTCGTAATGCGTAGCTAATACGCAGTGGGGAAACTCCTTTCCTTGAGAGTATTGAAGCCTATATTTTAAAATGCAGTGCAGCTGCACAGCAAGCACGAGCAGAGCGTCTAGCTCGCCCATTGGCTGTGCTACAGCAACTGCACACCCTACGGTGAGGCGGCTCAGACGCGCGAACCAATCAGTCAGCTTCGCGCTAAGCACGTCAGAGCCCTTCAGGGTGGGCGTGGCCTATGGCTATAAAAGCCAAACTATTTCACCATAGTATCAGATTTAACCCTCTGGGGTCTAAGGTGTTTTTGGGGTCCTTGAGATGTTTTGACATGCCCTGACATTTGTGCTTTTCAGTTGCTTATAAACATATTAATGGCAAAGTTGTCATTACACTCTATTTAGCACAAACAGGGCTACCATAATATGTGAGCAACATGTATGTACATGTTTGTATTTTTGAGAGAATATTGTTTATGCATGGTTACTGAAAAAACTAAGACTTAAACTTTCTGAAATAAGGCCACAAAATACATACTAAATATGTGTCCACAAGACTTTTGACTAGTGGATGTTGTCGCCTAGAGTTTTTGCTTCAAAATGATCTGAAAATCATCCTGCCTAATCATTCACATAAAACAATACATTGATTTAAATTTTGTAAGACACTTTTTGTTTGGAAAGGCAAGATGCGTGGGGGTGTGATTCACACCTGAGAAGACAATGACCTGCATAATGAGTTGCATAATAAACCTTTCACACAGGTGTCACTGGGTACCAAAGAATGCGAGGACAAAATACATTATATATATATTTTACAAGTTGTAATTGTAACGTATTTGTAATTGGTTACAATTTCTAAAACAATTACAATTTTAACAATATTTCGAGTGTCATCTTTCATTTTATCATACGTATTTCAAAGGTAAGGATTCATTAGTTTGAATATTGGAACAAACACTATAATAACATCTTAGTTGATAATTCAATATACCTACTTTATTTTTGACAAAACATCCCATACTATATAATTAACATATGATAGTCTGTAAGATATCGTGTTTATGATATATTAGCATATAAATGTTAATTTGCAGTTTGTTGCTTATACAAAGACACTTTATTTCAACATATTTCAGTCTATTTTTACTCATCTCAGTAGGCTATACTAATATAGTTTGGATGTGTTCATGTAAAAATAACATGTTTACTAATGTAGGTGTGAGAGTGAATGAACGGCACAGATGCGCACTGTACAGCTGTAGTAAACTGTGCCATTCATTCATTCACACACCGACACGCAATTCATATTTAAACAGTCTTTTTGGGTTTTACAGACACTATTCAGTATCGCGATTAAAACAAAGCACTTAAGAATAAATAACATACTACATTAGTTGCATCTGTTGCTCCTCGAAATGAAGCTACCAGCAATTCTGAGGTAACTTTTCCAGGATTATTACGATAGTATTGTTCCTCAAAGCGTAGCAAGACGAGGTAAAGTACAAGATTCTTATTAAACTTGATGTGTTTTATCCAGCTGATGTGGGCGTTGGCATGTTTGCATGGCTTGCCTCAGATCATTTGGTTTTGAATAGTGCGCTCTCTGTGAGCGTGGTCACATTAACACTTAATAAGCTATAATGAGCTGAAAGGAAAAAGACTGACATCTCTTTCTTTTCATACAGATTACATAAACTGAGAATAATTGTTTTTTATATATATTACTTCATTTAAAAGAAGAGAATTCAAGCTTCATAAAGAAAAATCTCTCGTGCCTGTGTGACAAGTATTCGCTGAGTTAGTTCATTTTCGGGCGCGTTTCAGAATGGACTTAACTGACAGAGAAGGCAAAATTCGCATCATGTTTATTTTTCTATATTTGACAAAAAGCACAACACTTTGTTTTTATTGTGAGTATACACAAAAAAATAGACAATTAACATGATCGAATGATGTGTAACACTTATATGTAAGATCAAAATCAACAGAGTATTTTGAGTCTCTTTTGCACTGATAAGAAAAAAAGCAAGCTGGTCACGCCGGCGTTAAGGTTAATTTCCTTCAGCGACCTTCACGGCTCTGCCTCCTCACGAAGCTGTCGCCGTGAAATCAAGCCTTAATCAGCCAGAACGAGCCTAACTGCAGCGGACCAACGCCTTCTTCACTGCTAGAAGCCGCTTCTCTTTTGTCGCTGTTCTCATGTGGCCATCCGGCGACTACGCTATATCCTTTTTCACGATACTGTGTGTTTGCCGTTGCGACACAGTTTATAAAAGAGCAAATTTCAGAGAGCACGAGTGTTGTTTGCAAAAGCCTCGTCTCTCTGCACCTCGTGCGGTTCTCTTCTGCACGAGGCGGATGGCCACAAGGAGTGCGAGCACTCCCGCGCACGCTGATGCCGCACTCTCTGCCGAAAGCTGCTCTCAGTGCGAGGGTCTGCCCATCTCCATGCTGCGGACGCGGTTAGCTCTCTTCAAACAAGTTGGCAACACCGCTTCGACCTCGCTTCCATTTCCCTCCCTACTTCAGCCGCTGAAGAAGCAGCGCCTCAGCCAGCGGCAGCCCGAGCTTATGGATTTAAGCGAATCAGTTGACCCCGCCCTTCTCTCCCAGTCAAGTGCGAGTGTGGCCAGGACTAATTCCGACATGGAGATGCTTTGCATCCTCCCCGCGGTCGTGGCGAGAGTGGGCCTTGCCCGAAGAACCTGCTAAGAGCCGGTTGGACGGATGGTTTCTGCCCGGACGCCAGCAGGCCCCCCATCACAAGCCAGCACTGTTTTTTCCCTGAGGTACACAATGAGCTCACAAAGTCATGGCGCGGCCCTTACTCGGCGCGCACAAGCTCTTCTGCTTCCGCAACGCTCTCCTCTGTTGACGGTGTGCCGTGGAAAAGGGATACGAAAAGCTGCCTCCCCTCGAAGAAGCGGTCGCCGCTCATCTCTGCCCGCCCACCGCTGCTGGATGGAGAGCTAGAGCAGTTCACCCATCCAACCCCTACCGAAACACCTCAGCCCTCGCTGGAGGCGCCTTTACCACTTCCAGCCAGGCTGCTTCGGCCCTGCACACCATGGTGGTGTTGCAGGTTTTCCAGGCCAAGCTTCTCCAGGCTATGGACGAGTCTGGCCTGAATCCTGAGTCATTCAAAGACCCTCCACCGGCCTCTTCGGCCCAGCTGTTAAGGTGTTCTCGGAGCGCTTCTCTGAAGCGCAGACGTCGTCACAGTCTATGCGGCACTTCCTGCCCAAACGCTCCAGCTCTGCCTCGATTCACCCCAAGAGAACGTCGCCTCCTCAGCTTTAAAATGCAGCGCTTTGGGTCTCTCAGCCCCGCCCTGTGGCTGACACCTATCGCCGCTCACGGCCGGCTGAGCACTATCTGCACCCAGGGCCCCCGACCTAGGATTGTGTTGGACCCTGAGCCCCCGAAGACCTCCTAGCAGCAGGAGGAAAGAGAGAGGTATTGAGTCTCGGCGCGGCCGGACAACCCTCAAAAATAGCTCACCTAAATCTCCCAGCTCCCTGTTTAGTTATGGCGGCTGTGGAATTTTCTACTGCAGTCAATGGGCCCGTTGCACAGTAGCCCCCCCCCCCCCCCCCCCCCCCCCCCCCCCCCCCCCACAAAAAGAGCACAAAAAGAGATTGTAGGCGGCCCATCCCCAGTTGTCACTTTATCTCTATCCAGTCCAGAAATGAGTATGTGCACAAAACACAACACACGGGTAATAGGTCCCCCTATGCTAGGTGGCCCATCCCCAATTTTCATTCAACCAAAATCAATGCTAATCAATGCTAAATACCAGACAAATCCTCGTGCAAGATCGTCCGGGGGATTGGTTTTTCACAGTGGATCTGAAAGACGCCTACTTTCATATACAGATAGCGCCCCATCACAGGCCATTTTTGAGATTCACCTTTAAGGGGCTTATCAATAAACTGTCCTACCGTTCGGTCTTTCTCTAGCACCCCGTACATTTACAAAGTGCATGGATTTTTACAGTATTATACAATGATGCCATTTTGTTTGTTTTTGATCCATTATTTTCAGTGTGTGTTTATATAGTGAAATAATGGGTTTAACAGTTGACTGTGAAGCCTGTCTCCATACAGTAACACAATAAGAAAGATAGGAAAATATCATGGCATGCATAAACAGTTGAGCTGCCTTGAGGGGTATGAAATGTCTAATCATTCTAAAACAGTTCAAATTAGTCTTTACAGTTTTGCATAGTTTTTTAACGTTTATCAATTTTAAGTTCGGGGTCCAAAATTACACCTAAGAATTTCAAAATCAAATTGTCTAAGAGAAAATAGTCAATGCGAGTGTAAGTGTGATGGACATTAGAGTAGGAGAATACTTTTTGATTTTTAAATTTGAATCTCCAAATGTCCCGAAACACCATTGTGAGCTATGAAATCATTGACAACTTTTGCAGATTTAGTGAGGGGTTGGGCCTTGTTTGATATGTCTAACACGGTGTTGAGTACACAGTTAAAGTCGCCCCCTATTATCAACTTATAATTGTTATCACAGGGAATGGCGGAGAATAGTTTAAGCTTTGTTGTCAGATTATCATTGCGTACATTAAAAGCTAGTTTTTCGTCCAACTATGTACTGTAAAGACCACCCATTGGCCCAACCAACGACAGAATCCAATGGTGTGGGCAAGGGTATTTTGCGTGTATGTGTTTTCAGCGCTTCAGTGAAGTTCACTTTATTTAATAGAATTTAGTTTTACTATTATTTTAGCTCTACGCTTAATCTGACTCCAATTTCAAATGAAAATAAAATTTAGATTGTGTTTCTTATTAGAAAATAATCATAAATATTAATTATGATTTAATTTAGATCTGTAATTATTCTGAGTATCCCATACTTTCAATTATACGTTCATTAAAGGACCCAGTAACGCTTTGAGACGTCACGTCGCGAATGTGCACTCACGATCACAAACTAGCCAGTTCTGAAATAGTCAGAGGATGCAGTGCGAACTATTTTACCCTTAAGATGCCACTCAATGCTGGCTCATAACAAAAGGTGTAATTTTTGTAATAGTCGCAAGATGCAATGTGCTAAATCAGTAGTCAGAAATCGGAAGGTCTCCTTGATGCGCTCCATGCTCCATTCATTAGTGCCTTCAGTGTGATCTATCCTGGAAGAGATTTGCGGAAACACCAGACTACACATTAATCCATACTAGAAAAATGATTTCAGAATAATGCAGAATAAATCAAATATAACCTTTTATAACATAACACAAGTAAATGATTAAAAGCCAATTCAGAAATAATAAATACATAACATCAATTGCTCAAAGATGACTCTAAGAGTAAGAAATACATTCCTGACAGAGACACACAGTGCTGTGTGTGTATGTGTGTGTGTGTGTGTGTGTGTGTGTTCCACTGACCCAGCACTGCATGGGGGTTTTCCTGGTTACAGTTTCCCCAAGACTGCTCTGCCACTTACCCTTATATACCCAGACCAGAACAAAAGGCTTGTACAAATATGTTTTAGAGTTGTTTTGGGTCTATTCGTGTACCCCAGGGGGGTAACACCTGGTTTCAGGGGAGAGGAGAGAATTATCAGATAACTTGAAGAGACACCACCCAAAGAGGAGAACAGGATTCTCCTAAGTGTTCAATCTTTCTCATAATACCAATGACTGCAATGAAATTAAGACCATTTTACCAATCGCACAGACATTTAAAATGATACCAAACATGAAGAGGAAAACCAATAGATTCACAAGAGACATCATATGTGATATATAGACATTCTCAGTGAACTTGGATCAGGGGGAAAGGAAGGGAGGAGGGAGAGGGGGATGCAGAGATAAGGAAGGAGAAAAGTTTGGACAAGACAATGTCCTGTGCTCTTTCTTTGCGATCTTCTGTCCAGGGTGCGTTTTATGGCTTTATTGCATGCAGGGTGAGTTTTTATAAGAGCAAAACACTAAAATATCTCCATATTCTGTCTGTGGGGAATTGATTTGATGATTGTGGTTTGCTATTGGCTGATCTCATGTGATTGACAAGTTGCCCCGCCCTCGTCATCAGAGAAGAGAAGAGATGCTGCAAGAGGAAGTTATTCTGATTCAAGATTACCAGGAACAGGAATTTAACACAATAATGATGTGCACAGATAAATTATCTATAATAAACACTGCAATATTCCATAAAAAATAAGAATGATCCATTTTGATTTCATGTTGACTTTAATGTCTGTTGTAACCTAGTCTTTAAAAGAGTAATTTAGAGTACGAATAAATTCACACCTGGACAAACACTCAATTACATGAATTGATTTATTTGATTATTTTTTACTGTCAGTTAAAAGAATAACTAACAAACAACATCAGAATGAGGTTCAGATAACTGATCGCTTAGGTATTTTTAAGGTGACTTCTTGGACCCATTGGAATGTGACAGATGTGTGAAGCTCATATTTGTGAGGATATCTTGGCGAACTCAAGCTCAGTTTGTTGAATGCAGTGTGTGTGCTCTCTAGCTCCCCCTGTAGGTGTTGTACGAGTATCTGCTCACCAGCAGCGGCACATGAAAGCTCTGATCAGCAGCGCTTACAGTGAAGACAATCTAAATCAAGAAGAATAAACACATTAGCATTCAGACTGTAAATACAATCAGTTCGTCATTAGTCTTTCGTACAAACCTCAACATAAGGGTAAAAGCTGGACTGTCCCAAACTCTCCCAGTACTGGCCCGTCTCGAAGCGCATCTTGTACATTCCTGGAGTGAAGGCGTCGCTGGTTATCAGTCCTGGACAGCGTCCGTCCTCATCCGTGTTTCTGGAGAAATCAGTGACACACCAACATCATGACATTTATTTTCCAGGGTTTTTATTTTAAACCTCTCCTAGTTTGACCCAAACCACTTTGGACATTTTCGATAGCAACAGTTTTCAGAACACTGTTACAATAATTAAACATTTTTTTGGACAGAGCGAAGACTTGACACAAGTGATCTCAACAGAGCTGAGTATTAGCATTAGCATGCTAGCTAGGGTGACCAGAAACCCCTTTTTACTAAGGACAATCCTGGTTTTTGTTGTCCTGTTCTGACTGAACTTGTCCCTTTCCCTGGAAATATTGCTGTTTTACAGCACGTTCAAAATACCCTGCAAAAACGTTTCAAAATTTCAGAAAAATTGTAATTACTGTATACAATATAGTCATAGTAATTAAAATGTTAAATACAATTAGATTATTTGTTAAATTTGGTTTTATTTATATTTTCTTATTTATTTTGGTTTATTTTTGCAGAATATTTTTGAATATAGTGAACATATTGTTTTAGAATATACTGTTTTGGTCTGTTTGCTATTTGCAGTGGTTATTATTTACTATTTTTCATAGTGTTATTTTTAGTAAAAACCTAGTTGGCATGCACGCCTGTACACAACTCTACATGAAAATTTACTAAATATTGGATACAACAGTCCATTTTAATGAGACTAAATAATTAGTACTAATACTTTTTAATACTTGAAAGATTTCAAATATATTAATTGCCATTTAGGATTTTTTTTTTTTCACTGCTTGTCGCTACACATTCTGACATTGCTTTCTCTGTGTAGGATACAGGCAATGCTTTATTATTACTAATATTATTGATGTTTTATTCTCATAATTTGTCCAAAAGTATTAGACATTTGCAGCAGTTTTGGAATCGAGAGCCACAACAAAGTTGTATTAATTGTATGAATGCTCAATGGCTGTTTTAAAGGTGAAGTGTAATTTCGGAATTGACAAAAATAATGACTATTTTCAAACAGGTTTTCGAAACAGATAGTCCCACCCCAAACTCACATGATTGGTTGAGCCAGTGTTACTGCGTCAGGGAGATGCTGAAACGCTCAAAAACAGCCAAAGATGAGATGCGTGGACTCACCCGACGGTCACTAGGCTCCAGACGGTCATGCGGGGGTCCAGGCGGTGTAGACTGAGGGCCATCCGTGCCGCTGGGACCCCGTCCCCGGTGTTCAGCACATGCGTAGTGAGGGGACCTTTCACTGAACCCATCGCTCTCAACCCTACAACACAGGAGAATCAGCCCGTCCCATGCATTTATTATAAGACCATGTACGGGCAACTTCCACATGTTAAACCTGAACCACATTTAAAATGACTCGACTCACTGAATGACTGAAGAGTTGAGTAAGAAGATATTGAGATCTTACCTGTTATGAAGTCAGTGTCATCTGGCTGTGTGTCGCCGTTTATATGAGGATGATCTGGACACTGTTTGATTAGTTTCAATGAGTTAATCAACAAAACAAACCAGCGTAAGCACACATGCAGGGTTAATATTTAAGCAAACCGGCGTTAAAAAGTTCCAGTATCACAAACCTTATATAAATTACAACAAAACAAAGACAAGATATCTGAATCTACAATCCTACCTTGAAGTCCGAGTTGAAATCCTGTTAGAGGGCAGATGGACTTTGACCTCTAGTAACTTGTTTGATTTGGTTGTTTAGATGAGTGGAAAAACATGAAGGTTAACGCTAGTCACAGTGACAAAACAGCTGGAGTTCAGATCAATGGTTTCAGTCTTCAGAGAGACAGAGCTACATTTTATTCCATTAGGAACATTAACTTACATTATTACACTATATTGTGCTCAACAGATCATTAATTATAAAGTTAACAAGTAGTTAAAATGTCATGAAGATTGAACTTCTATCCTCTGCTAGACTGCCTTCAGGTTCAAAACCATGATGATTGTACAGATAATGGCTTTTGAATAGTATTTAAACTCTTTCATTATTATATTCAGGCAGCATACTATACATGAATGTATTTTTATTTCTGTTGGTGAATACATTCAGAATTGTGTGATACAAACAAATGTAGCATTCCCATTATATTTTACATAATCACAGATATATATTACGAAAGATACACAAGCATGCAGCGGGAAACCGCTTTACCATGTTATGCCTTATTTCAAAGAACGGTTTCCATAAGTGATACATTTTTACATGAAAAAATGACATATGCTGGTCATAAATCTAGTCATGAAACTAAATTGGCCAGACTGATTGATGAGCAGATAGTAAATTACATTTGGGTTCTAATAAGTGTTTTAAATACATCTCATTTTAAATCTTAAATCTCACATAAATTTAATAAATATAAGTAATTGAATTAATTTTATATATGTCAGGGCAGAAGGGTTAGTTCTTCGGTATGGGGTTATCAGTTGATATAGATTTATTTAGATATCGTTATTGGCATCAGCCGTTTAACAACTCATATCAGTAACCCATAACTATTGCGTACATATCGTAAAATTATGTATGTAGGATATTTGCAATAACATGGTGTGTCTGTGTTTCCATCTCCTTCAATATTATCGTATCAGTACTTTACTGATTGAAATGTGGAAAAACACCATGTAGTTAAAATAAGTCATAAAATTATCAGCAGCGTTTGACAACAAAATTGAGTTTGTTTCGGTGTGTTTGGACAGCTGCTCCTGAACTGGATTCAAACACTTCAAGCTGAAATCAATGATCCTGAATGAGTGTTTCAGCATCAGTCCATCACTGAACTACTGAACTCGTGAAGATACGAGCTGATATCACTCAGCTCTGCACTCATGTTTAGTTTACAAGATGACAGCTTCAACGGATCAGTGGAAATTATCCAGACATCTCCTCGTTTTTAATGGTCCTTTTCTTTACACCATCACTGATTAATCCTGTGGCTTTTCCCAAATAACTTGGCGTGTCTGTGAGAAAGAGCAACAGAGCAGTTAGAAAAAAATATCAGTTTCATACAGTTTATTTAACACAAATAGTTACAGGTTTTAACTTACCTGAAGTCTTTACATGTAGAACAAATCTGGTTCATAGTCATTAACCTGGCAAACACATGCATGGACACATGTTAAACAAAAAATCTTAAATTGCTATAGTATTATATCATTTTTGTATATCCTGAAATATTGTAGGAAGATGTTTTAGTCCAAAAAATAAGTTTGCTCGATCACAATAACAGAAATTTACCAAGGTGACCATAGTTTACATTAAAACGCCATTATTACTACAGATATTGTTACTAGGCGAGTCTCAAGAAACCTGGGCAGGTTCTTGACAGGTTTTGACTCAACTACTGTAAAATCATAATAAATGAATACAAATCCTCCATCAGTAATTATAAGAAGCTTCACAATCTTAAGAATTTTTAATTGAACTTTAACAGCAGCCATAATATCTATAATGAAATATGAACAGTACATTTATAAAACATCTTGGGTTACAAATGTAACCTAGGGTTCCTGAGAAGGGGACAAGGCTCCTAAGCGTGACCGGTGTCTGAAGCATGTGTGTAAACGCAACAATTGTATTGGCCGGCAATAGCCTATGTTGTCACTACCAGTGTGGCCGTGAGTATAAGAGCGCACCTGAGGAACACATCATCCTCTTGTTGTCTAAAGTGTGGCAGGCACCTCGAAAGCATTAGTATTTATTACTTTATTAGTACTGTATTAGTGACAGTTTAGCCATAATTATTGGCTTATTTAGATCAAATTGTCTTTATTACACTAGTGTAAGACTGGAAAAACTGGAAGGAGTTTAAGAGAGGGCCACTCTCTGAGAAAACAAAGGAAATTAACATTTGAACTCCCCCTCATGCACTATTGAGACGAAGGTCTCACCTCCCTCATCCTAATCTACATTTCTCTCCCCCATTCTTCATCCTGGCAGAGATCTCCCAAACTCACACAAGAATCTAAATGGTTTAATGTGAATGATTATCATCGAGTTTTATACATGTTTGGTATTATTTGAAATGTCTCGGTGCGACTGGTACAAATATCTCATTCCCTAAGAAGTAAACCAAAAGGTAATAAATATCTTAGGAAGTTTAGAAACATCTTCCACAATGGAGGGTGTGTCTTTGAGTTAACACCTTCTGACCATTTGACTGAATGGTAATTTTCCACTGCTAGCAAATGGTGACTTACCACTGTGGATGATGTTTAGATTTGAAATGAGGTCTGGGTATGTAATGCAGCGAGAGCTCGGGCCTTTTCTGTATCTGAGATCGGCCCGTGAGGCTGAGAGTTGCGAGACTCTCAGCCTCACGCATTTCTTGTCGGGTAAACTTTTTCCTCTTTGTTCTAGAGCATTTGATGTTTTGCATTGATTATCTTTGAATTGATTATGAAATTGTAATGATACATTTACCTGACATATTAAATTGTGACATTTGATTATTCTAATTGACTTTGACATTATTTTCATTCAAGAGTTTAAAAGAATAGTAAAACATTCGCTCACATTTAATGATGCACAGATATCATTAAAGCCTTTTCATTTATGGAGTCAGATGAAATAACGAGTATATACATATGAAAAAATTTATTGAATTTAACCAAAAATACTTTGCCGCGAGAAAAGACAGTAATACGCAAAGACCTTCACCGCTAATTCGAATACCGCCATTGGATCGAGTTAGACGGCTCTACACTAGTTTAGCAATTTATAACAGTAAACCAGCATTAATTTAACAGTTACTAGCTTCAAATTGTTCAGTTAACTTTATAGATGGGGAATCACTGAAATATAACTAAGTACATTACTACAGAAACATAATATATAGTTTGCTAAGTTGTAAATAATGGCTAAAACGAGTTTACTGTACATTAAGTTAATAATTATTTACTAGCTTATTTATCGCATGAATGTGGATCCTTCAATAGCTAATATGTCCTAAATATATGTTAAGTTAATCATTAATTACAAGTGTGTTCATGCTTAACTAATGCATAATTGTGAACAAATTAATCATTAATTACTAGTTTATTTATGCTTAAATAATGCATAATTCTGGACCCTTAAAATGAAGTGTTACCAAACAGCTGAATCACAGAGGCCTCCAATGAGAAGGTATTGCAACAGGCAGTAACCATTTCACACCGGATTCCAGAGACATTCTTCCAAGCGAGTATCGACCCTCCAAGCGAGGGGAGTCACACTGCTCAGCCCATAAACGTGTTCTCCAGGCCTTGCAGAGCGTTGTGAAGTTAGAGACCTGCAATCCTGCGGGACCCAACACAACAGAGTGCGGCGCGGGACTAGATTTGATGGCTGAGTGCGGGCGGTAAGGTGCTTGTGTGTGTGCAGGTTGCGGGACAATAAAACGATTCGCGGGACTCCCGCAAAATGAAATATCTATAAATAAAACATCTAAAATCAAATAAATTGTTATTCATTTGTTGCACATAAGCAACAAGAACAAAAAAAAAAATGTACAGGCAATTTCTATTGATAACATGTTTTTGCAGCATTGTGCACTGTAGCCAATCGCAGACATATGTGGTGATTTCTTGAACGCAACGGCCAATCAAATGCATTTAAGATAGAATCCACTCACTGCTCAAAACTGAGTTTTTGTTCAGTGCTAAATTCTGCATGCGGGCAAATCCTCTGATTATAACAAACAAAGTGTAGACATTATGAACGATTCATTGTGCACCCAGCTTCATTGATAATAATAGAGATTTGTGAGATCGAGATGAACTGAGATGTCAGCTTTTTAGAAATTATTAAGGGAGCACACTTTGTGCGCATTCTGCCATGCCAAACCATGCACACAGTAGCCTATGCTTGCTTTTATGTTAAATTAAAAGTGGTTTGTCAATGTTGATGCTTTAATAAGCACAATTACTAGCACTTGCCTATTCTATTCTATTTGTTTTTCTGACATAAAACAAACAAAAAAACCTGTAATGTTTTACCTGTACAAGACTAACTGAGACTTGTTACAGCACTTGTATACTGTTGCGCTCTTCTATTGTTCTCCTCAGTTGTAAGTCGCTTTGGATAAAAGCGTCTGCTAAATGATTAAATGTAAATGTAATAACAAATAATTAATCTGAAGCATTTATGCTGATGTGTAGGCTGTGGCAACACGTAGGCTAACTTGCAAGTATGGACCTACAGAAAAAAATCTATTTATACTTCTATGCAGGCTTTTGCGGGCGGGGGCAGGAGCGGGACAAAACATGAATGTTGCGGGCGAGAGCGGGAGAGGGTAACATATTTTTTGTGGGAGTGGGACAGAATACTGCGGGAGGTCTCTACACTGAAGTAGCTCTGGGGGAGTGGAATACTCTACATGATGACCCTCGAGAACAAGAGGAAAACTGACAAGGAGGCCTATAGAAAGTCTCTCGACTTGAAATAAATATGTTGTTAAAAGAGGCGCCAGCAGGCCCACCGTTGAATACTGTAGGGCAAAGCACTCAGCAACAACCCTCTAAATGAGGTGAGTGCCACACAGGCTTGGCTAAAAAAACAATTTGTCCAGGAGGCTGAAAGCCCATCACAAGACAATCAGGTTATATGGGCTCTAATGGAGTGGGTATTGAGAGTGTTGAACAGTACAAGTATCCGTGTACTGTCTTCGATAACAAATTGTCTTTTTCTCCAAATACTGAAGCTTTGTGTAAAAGGGGCAGCAAAGTTTGTATTGCTTGCGGAAAATAAGGTTATTTAACGTGGATAAAACATTGATGTGTATGTCCTACAGATCCTATGTTGAGTCACTGTTATCTTTTTCACTGTTGTGCAGGTTTAATTCTCTAAATGTGAAAAACAAAAATTGTCTTGAGAGGATTGTAAACCAGGGAAGTAAAATAACGGGGGGGGGGGGGGGGGGGGATAATTTTTAACCCAAAAAAGTTACGGACTGCAGCTTTAAGGTAATTATGGGAAGGTACTTTTTAGAAAGGAAATTGTGTTTTTTTTCTTCCCTTGTATTGTGTGTATGCATTTTCTTGTATGACATGCTTGTATGCTGCAACCAAATTGCCTTCGGGAAATGAATAAAGATTAACTGATCTGAGAGAGCAATGCACTCTGCATACCAAACTTGACTCTCTAGAACAAGAGGAGGCCTAACTACGTATTATACTAGGGACATCCTGCCAAGGGTCCCGGAGAATCATACCACTGGACATAGCTATCCAGACAGAGCTCAGGGATTGCAGACTTCGGCAGGAAGACTCTCTAAATGAAGGAAGGTAATACTTCCTCATACTAGGGCTGCTTAACGAGGAGGCTCACAGAGAGCTATTTCACTTGTTGTTGCCCACATTAGGAGAGCTGAAGCCTTTCGCAAGGAAAGCCAGGCCGTTCGAATTCACTATCCCAGTGGTTAGCTCAAGGAAGTAGAGACTTCAAACAAACGACTCTCAATGGATGACCGAAAGCCTAACTTCGAAAAGACCGAGAGCCTATTGGCTCTGCTTTTCAAAAAGTAGCCAATGCTAGTTTTAAGAAAGAGCTCTAGATAGTGGAGGCCTCATCCTGATCATTCTCTAGAATGAAAAGAGGCTTGACGACACTACTCTAAGGAAGCCATCCTATTAGGTCTTACTGAAAGCCGTTCCACTTGAAACATCATATTAGTAGTAGAAGAGTGAAAACCTCATAGAATGACTCTCCAGAACGAGATCCTCCTCTAATAACTCCATATCCTAAAAACATTTTATTGAGGAGGCTCACAGAAAGCCTTGCCACTCGAAACAGCAGAGCTCAGAGGAGAGAACCCAAGCAGGATCAACCGCAGTCATGGAGGCACAAGTGAAGGAGATCTAATGAGCTGCAAAACGACTCACAAAAATTAGAGGTAACCTTGTTAATTCCAATGCCTAACCATACGGAGCACTAGAGAGCGAAGGTGTCAGCATGATGACCCTTTAAAAGAAATGCTCAATCAAAATAACTTATTAAGAGGGGCTTTCGCACCGGAGGAACCTTTTCTTAGTCCTGGAACTATTGGTGGAAGTACCCGGATTTTGGCGTGTTCGCACCACAGGAACTAGGAACGATTTTAGTTCTAGAAAATCCTTTTGGAGGAACTAATTTAGCTCCTACTACAGAGAAGGGTCTAAACCAGCACCAAAGGAACTATCCGCTATGTTAGTATAAGCTGATTAGTACACTACAGTAAACTGTAAACGCAGACTATAGCCCATATATTTACTCCAGAAACTAACTTTACACACATGGAAAACATTGATAGATGTGCCTCTTAATCTTTACACTGAGGGGAAAAAGAAAAGCAATTTTGAGGGGACCAAACGAAACATGATTGTGTATTTATGCTCAGCTAGCAACACTGGACATCAACCACAAGGCATACGCTAATAACTTTTCATATACACGGTCTACTTTCTATGTATACCAATTCTATCTAATAACGTATTAGACAGGACTGTTAGACAGATCATAAAGTATTGAACACTGAAAATGCGAGCGCTGTGAGCTCAGGCTCAGACGTTCTCAGCGCCGTCAAAAATAAAAGTCGCTACAATGCGGCTTACGTCACTTCAGAGTTCCTACTGGCGGTGCGAATGCAACCAGGAAAATGTTCCTAAGGGAACCATTAGTTCTCTGGGAACCACCCTGGTAGCTAGTTCCTAGAACTAAACTCCTAGAACTACCCGGTGCATAAGCCCCTAAAGAGGCCCTCAGAAAGCCACTCACTTTATTTTACAAAGAACAGACCTCTTAGGGAGCGAGGACTCAGTATAAAGACCCTGCGTATGAGGGGAGTAATGAAAACTAACGCTTAACTATGATCATGCTGGTGAAGGCACTTTTTTTTCTTAGAAAGCCATTCACCTGATAATAAAGCTCTTAGGGAGTGGGGTACTCAGTATGAAGACCCTCTGACGGGAGTACAACCAACACTTGACTAAATGAGATTGTCAAGGAGGTTTAGCAAAAGCCATTCAACTTAACTTAATCGGGGTAGTTTTATAATGCTTTGTCAGGGAGGCCCCCAGTGGGCCAACCTGACAAAAACCATAACTTCAATACCATAACATTAAGGAGGCTCAGCAAGAGCCATACAACTTCATGCTAAATAACTCAGAGGAGAAATGCCACCAGAAGAAGATAGAAAAACTCTTCAACTCTGGATAAGAAATCATATGCTCATTTTAAAGACCTGAGCCGAACCATCCGAAGGCAGATATTATCTTTGCCAAATCCATCGGTAGTCCAGCCCTATGGAGTACACAGCATATTGACTTAATCAGAGCTAGCAGGAAGAGTCCAAAAAAGAAAGGACTTCCCATCAGACTCCTCCCACACTCAACCTACAGACCCCCGATCGATCCCGCCTTGATGCTATGCCAGCTCCGGGACCCAGACCACAGGGTGCAGATGCTCACCTCTCACTAAAGAGAAAGTCAAGCATAGCGATCGCACCACACAGCATAACTCCCTCCAGAGCTGCACCCTCCGTTCAAACGCTAGATTCTGATCTCTGTAACGAGACACAAGCAAGAACAGAGTCTACTGTCATGAATGCATCGCTACGAGAATTTTTTCAACTCTTTCCAGGGCTAAATGTGCTCGTACAAACGCTGATATGGGTGGAGCTTCTCACCGCGACCGCATTACATAGGAGACATTTAACTCCCTCGAGAGCCGAACACGCTCCGTTCAACACTAGACTCTTATCGCTCTAATTAGAAAACAAGTAAGAACAGAGTCTGCTGCCATGAATGCATCGCTAAGAGTGCCTTTCTCTCCCTCAAGAGCTGTATGCGCTTGTGCAAGCGATGACTACTATCCCTCAGGAGAGAAAAAAGAAGCACAAAGCTTCTTACCAGTCTCTTTCAAGTGAGCATATCCAGCTTGCTGGAGGAGTCAAACACGTTTTACCCGTGGCGTTTCTGTCTGATACGTGCATACAGACAAAGAGCCTAAAGACAAGAAGAGGATGACGTGTTCCTCAGGTGCCCTTTTGTACTCTTGTACTGGTAGTGACGTTATAGGCTGTTGCGAACCAATACAATTGTCGCATTTAGACACGCATTTCAGACACCGGTCACGCTGTATGAGTTCCCATTCGAAAGGGAAATGCAGTTTTAATTTACGGGTAAAATTTATTTAATCACATTGTTCCTCTGTATTTGAGTCAGAATTGAGCATCAGGATTGTGTGTGTGTGTGTGCGTGCGTGTGTGTGTGTGTGTGTGTGTGTGTGTGTGTGTGTGTGTGTGTGTGTGTGTGTGTGTGTGTGTGTGAGTGGGCATGTTTAGTTATAGTGGGGGAAATAATTATTTGATCCCCTGCTGATTTTGTAAGTTCGCCCACTTACAAAGAAATGAAGGGTCTATAATTTTTATGGTAGGTTTATTTTAACAGATAGAGACAGAATATCCTGTGTTGTCTTGGCGATATGTTTTTGGTCATTCTCATGCTGGAAGACCCATCCACGACCCATCTTCAGTGTTCTGGCTGAGGGAAGGAGGTTCTCATCCAAGATTTTACAGTACATGGCCCCGTCCATCAGCCCCTCAATACAGTAAAGCCGTCCTGTACCCTTTGCAGAGAAACAGCTCCAGAGCATAATGTTTCCACCTCTGTGCTTGACTGTAGGGATGGTGTTTTTGGGGTCATAGTCAGCTTTTCTCGAGTTGAGTTGATGCCAAAGAGCTAAATTTTGGTCTCATCTGACCACAGCACTTTCTCCCAAGCCTTCTCTGAATCATTAGATGTTTATTGGCAACCTTCAGATGGGCTTGAACATGTGCCTTCTTGAGCAGGGGGACCTTGCGGGCGCTGCAGGATTTCAATCCATTGCGGCATAGTGTGTTACCAATGGTTTGCTTGGTGACTGTGGTCCCAACTGCCTTGAGATTAATGGTGTCACGATTTCGATTTTAAATCGAAATCGATCGAAATTAATTCACAATCTCAAAAATCGAAATAAAAAATGGAATCGTCGATGCTTCCACGCCCCCATGTCGCGCCCGTGATGGAAAGTTCGGATCGTTCTACTGACTCTATTGTTCAGTCTCGGACATCAAAATTAACTAATCTTTTTTCTAGTCATTTCAGGGGCTTTAAAACTTTTAACAGGCAAATTCCCCGAACACATCCACCTACGCAATCTTGATCATATTCTGAATTAAGAAATCATTATAATGCAGTCAAAAATAATTTACAGGGAACATTAATAATTACTTGACATTCCGAGTCTTTTGTTCATTTGTCGCGTGACAGAGGCAATGAACACACGTGTTGAAAGGCTGTGATTCCTCCGACTTAGATTCTGTGCCCGAGTCCGAACTTGGCCCGATCCGGGCCGATATTTCCCGTCACTATCCTCGGGCCAGGCTCTTGATCTATAGACGTGCACTCCCAACGCAATAGAGTGCGGCGCGGGACTAGATTTGATGGCCGAGTGCGAGCGCGGGCGGTAATGCACTCACTCTGTGTGTGCGGGAGAAAAAAATGATTCGCGGACTCCCGCAAACTAGAAATATCTATGAATAAAACATATAAAAACTAATAAATTTGTATTTATCTGTTGCAGAAAAGCAACAAGAACAACTAAAACAAAATAGAAACGATGTACAGGCCAGAGATTCTATTTATAACATGTTTGCAGCGTTGAGCGATTTAGCCAATCACAGACATATGTGTTGATTTCTTGAACGCAATAGCCAATCAGAAGCATTTAAGATAGACTCTCCTCACTGCTCAAAACGGACTTTTTGTTCAGTGCTGAATTCTGTAAGCTGGCAAATCCTCTAATTATAACAAACAAAGTGTAGGCTATATATTATGAAAGATTCATTGTGCAGTCAGCTTCATTGATAATAACAGAGATGTGTGAGATTGCGATTAACTGATGTCAGCTTTTTAGGAGCAACAGCAACCTGTGCTTAAAAAAATAAATGTAAAAATCAAGAATCGAATCGAACCGTGACCTTAGAATCGAAAATGTAATCGAATCGAGGATTTGGAGAATCGTGACACCCCTACTTGAGATCATTAAGAAGCTCCTCCCGTGTAGTTCTAGGCTGATCCCTCACCTTCCTCATGAGGCAAGATCTTTCATGGAGCTACAGGACGAGGGCAATTGATTTTTCATTTTGTATTTCTTCCATTTCTGAATAATCACACCAACAAAAGTCTCCTTCTCACCAAGCTTCTTGCTGATGGTCTTGTAGCCCATTTCAGCCTTGTGCAGGTCTACAATCTGGTCCCTGACATTTGACAGCTCTTTGGTCTTGCCCATGGTGGTAGAGAGGTTGGAATGGAAGATACAGATTCTGTGGACAGGTGTCTTTTATACACATAATGAGCTGACATTAGGAATACTTTCTTAAAGTCACAGGACTAATCTGTGTTCCACATGGGCATATAACCAGAGAATGTCCAATAGAAGAGAATTGGCACTGTCTGGTTACTTCCGGTTTCTGGACTGGCTGCAGTAACACGTCTCTGTCCATGCGGGAGCGCTCGCAGGCGAGTGCAGAATGAATGGGAGTCTATGGGGTTTCACCCCCAGAAATCCACTTTTCTCAGGATGTAATTTTTTGTCAAGTAATTTGAAAGTTGCATTCAAAAGGGGGGGGGCTAAGATAATATACTCAGCTGAAAATTGCATTTTTAAGTTCACTTATCTGTCCTAAAAATCCATTCAAAAATGTGATGACGTCACATAATAGCAGAATGCTAGCGTGTTCCGGCCAACAACGACCTAACCTGTAAGAAATCGAAAGGACATAAGTACTCGTTCATTCGACTTTTGGACTATAATCTATATTGAACTTGCGGAATCAACAATAAAATCTACGTTGATTCAACGACAAGCAGGAGAAAGGGATACATTTAGCTGTCTAGCTCCATAGACTCCCATTCATTCTGCACTCGCCCGCGATCACCTCCAGTGGAATTCTAATGGAACTGCAACCAAGATTATATACAATGGGGGTAATAGGAAGTGCCAAGGCTCTCCGTTAGACGGGCTCTGATATAACCAATCTGTGGGAGGCAGAATTTTTGCTGGTTAGTAGGGGATCAAATACTTATTTCACTCGATCAAATGCTAATCAATTTGCAACATTTATATAATGTATTTTTCTGGATTATTCTGTCTCTATCCGTTAAAATAAACCTCACCATAAAAATGACCCTTCATTTCTTTGTAAGTGGGCGAACTTACAAAATCAGCAAGGAATCAAATAATTATTTCCCCCACTGTATAGTTGTGAGGACCAAATGTCCCCACAAGGATAGTAAAACCTGATATTACCTACATTGTGAGGACCGCTGGCTGGCCCTCATAAGGGAAATGTATTAATAAACATAATAAATTGTGTTTTTTTGAAAATATAAAAATGCAGAAAGTTTTGTGTGATGGGAAGGTTTAGGGGTAGGGTTAGTGTAAGGGGAGAATCTGCCTGCTGCTGCTGCTGCTGTTGAGTTGGTTTGCGTCTGTAAGCTTCGTATATCTTTCTGTTTTGAATCAATATTTACTATCATTCCCTGTTGTTTATACTACTAAATATAACTAAGATGTTATACTACTAATATAACATCACATATTAACCTGACAACGCTAGCTTCAATCTAAATTGTTGCTGGTAATTCGCTAGCCTGTTATCCGTGTGCTCTTTATTTATTTATTTATTTCGCTTGCACCTTTTATAAGTCCATCAACAACTGTGGTGAGCAAGAATCAGTCAACAAACACGGTGAGTCATGTCATCATCTTCTCTTATTGTCACTTGCACTTCATGTAACGTATAGCATAGCCTTCTCTGTCAGCACAGGATTTACATGTGATAAATGCAGGGAGATAGTCAGGCTGACGGAGAAGATTTCAGAACTAGAGACACGCATCCAAACTTTAATTGAGGTTAATTGAGTGCAAGGGCTTTAGATACTGCTTTGGTATTATATTATATTATATTCATCCCTCTTGGGATGGTGCTGCTCTTCTCTCTAGAAATATGGCACATAGTCTTAGATCTCAAACATGAACTGGGGTTCAGGTCAGGAAGCAGACAAACTGGCTAAACCGACCATCTGCTAAGTGTCTCACGTCACCAAGGTCAGATAAATCCCATCCCAGACTCTTTCACCTAGATATCATCATATAGAGACTGTGTCTGTTCCCCGAATTAGGAAATACAAAAAACTTCCAAACCCATCTAAGGGTAAAAATTTAATTGAGGTTCAACAAATAAAAAATAGATATAATACAAATGAACAAATGATAAAGCTCGGGTTGCTGAATATTCGATCTCTTACTACAAAAGCACTTATTGTTAATTATATGATTACAGACTATAACCTAGATGTGCTATGTTTGACAGTCACCTGGCTAAAACCAAACAATTACATTACTTTTAATGAATCCACCCCCCCATATTACAGTTATAAACATGAACCTTGTCTGAAAGGCAAAGGGAGAGGTGTTGCTGTAATTTATAGTAGTATTTTCAGAATTACTAATAAGTCTAGTTTCAAATATATATTTTTTGAAGTGTTGGTGCTTAATGTAACAATATCTAGTGAACTTTTAACTCTCTCTTTTCCAGCACTTTAGACACAGTTGCTCCTTTGCGCTTAAAGAAGATTAAAGAAAATAGTCCAACGCCATGGTACAACGAGCACACCGGGCCCTTAAGAGAACAGCCAGAAAAATGGAGCGCAACTGGAAGAAAACTAAACTAGAGGCATTTCGCATTTCATGGAAAGAGAGCACTATTGCATACAGAGAGGCCCTAAAACTGCTAGATCTGCTTAGTTTTCAACCCTATTAGAAGAAAATAAACAAAACCCTAGGTATTTATTTGAAACAGTGGCTAAACTAAAGAAAAGTAAAGCTTCAACTCCAGACGTTTCCAAGCAGTACAGCAGTAATGACATTATGAATTTCTTTACTTACAAGATTGATAATATCAGGGAGAAAATTATAACTATGCAACCGTCTACTACAGTATTGCATCAGGCAGTGCATTGTAGTCTCACTGATGAAAAATTCGATTCATTCATTGCTATAGGAGAGGAAGAATTTTCTAAACTCGTTAAATCATCTAAACATCTAACATGTATGTTAGACCCTATACCGACTTAGAGCTTCCAGAGGTCATAGATCCTCTTCTTAATATCATTCATTCATCTTCGTCATTAGGATACGTACCAAAAACTTTTAAGCTGGCTATGATTGAACCGCTTATTAAAAAAACGCAACTTGATCCTACAGAATTAGTCAATTAAAGGCCGATCTCCAATCTACCTTTAATGTCAAAGATACTAGAAAAGGCAGTATCTTCACAACTATGTTCCTTTTTAGAAAGAAATGGTATCTGCGAGGATTTTCAATCAGGATTTAGAAACAGCTCTCATTAGAGCCACAAATGATTTGCTCTTATCATCCGATCGTGGTTGTAGCTCTCTATTAGTGTTACTTGATCTTAGTGCTGCATTTGACATTTGACAACATTCTTTTAAAAAGACTCGAAAATTATGTTGGCATTAGTGGAATTGCACGAGCATGGTTTAAATCATACTTATCTGACCGTCATCAGTTTGTAGCAGTAAATTAAGAGATGTCTTATCCATCAAAAGTTCAGTATGGCGTACCACAAGGCTCAGTACTAGGACCGTTGCTGTTCACTCTGTACATGCTACCCTTTGGAAATATCATTAGGAAGCATGGCATTAGTTTTCACTTTTATGCTGTTGATACTCAGCTCTATATTTCTGATGAAATTGACCAATTCACAAAATTAAGGGAATGCACAGCAGATATAAAAAACTGGATGACTAGTAATTTCCTACTACTTAATTCTGAAAAAACAGAGATTCTAATTATTGGACAAAAAACTTCCTCGTAATAACCTAGAATACTGTCTAACACTTGATGGCTGCTCTGTCAAGTCCTTGTTGTCGGTTAGGAACCTGGGTGTGTGTGTGTGTGTGTGTGCTCTTTGATACCAATCTTTCATTTGAAAGTCACGTGTCTAGTATCTGTAAAACCGCATTATTCCATCTTAAAATTATATTTAAATTACGTCATATGCTCTCAAAGAAAAATGCAGAACAATTAGTTCATCAAGGCTAGATTATTGTAATCCTATTATGGGTGGTTGCCCTGCACGCTTAATAAACAAACTACAGCTGGTCTAAAACGCAGCCGCTAGATTTCTTACCAGAACCATGAAGTATGACCATATTAGCCCGGTTCTGTCAACACAAAGCTCTAAATGGTTTAGCTCCCCAGTACTTGAGCGAGCTCTTAACGCCTTATAGTCCTTCACGTCTATTGCAATCTCAAAATTCTGGCAAGTTGGTAATACCTACAATATCTAAATCGACTGCTGGCGGTAGATCCTTTTCCTATTTAGCACCAAAACTTTGGAACAGTCTTCCTAACATTGTCCGGGAAGCAGACACAGTCTGTCAGTTCAAATCTAGACTAAAAACACATCTCTTTGGCTTAGCACACACATAACACATTATAGACTTCTATAATTCAATGTTAGGCTGCATAGTTTAGATTAGCCGGGACCGGGAACACTTCCCATAAATCCTGATGTACTTGGTACATCATAAGAAGGATGGCGTCTACGCTAATATTAGTCTCTCTGTTCATCCCGAGATTTACCGCAGTCCGCCGGATCCAAGCCGTATCCAGATCTGATGAAGGACCTGCGCCTGGACACGACAACAACGCAGTCCTGAAGTGTCAACTAGTCTCTCCCCTGTGAAGGCCTCCTTCCCTTTACCTCTGTACTGATAAAACGTTGTCGGGATAATTACGGTCCGCGTGGCTACACAGACATAACAAAAATTTATGTATTATACATTTTTAAGCCCAGAC
Source organism: Siphateles boraxobius (assembly GCF_051911475.1). Taxonomy (NCBI): domain Eukaryota; kingdom Metazoa; phylum Chordata; class Actinopteri; order Cypriniformes; family Leuciscidae; genus Siphateles; species Siphateles boraxobius. The sequence continues at coordinate 481,533 of NW_027509217.1, read as the reverse complement.
AAGTAGTTTGTAGAGGGTTGATTTGTGAAGAAGGACTACACGTCTGCGCACATATATGTTCAAACACGCATACCTATCGACTGAACAAGTGATGCGCATGTGCGCGCCGTCTGTGTTTTCGCGGGTGTGCGTTTTTGAGGTTTGTGCAGAGAAAACAGATAATCATTTTCACCTTCGAACCTATTTCAGGGAGTGTATTCTCGAGAGATCAGGCACTGTTTTATGTGGATGGGCGGCCGGAGTGTGTTAGGGGTTTTTCTGTTAGAATGGTGTCGTGTCGTCAATCAAGACTATCTTTAGCTGGACAATAACTTTATCCTAGATCTGTTGTAAAGCCTAAACAATCTGTTACGGTAATTTCTAGAAAAATCATTATGTCTATGGAAAGTCCTTATAAAACATGAAAACACAACATGTGTGTGTGTGTGTGTGTGTGTGTTTTACATGCTGTCTGTCTTCATCACTGTTGTCTGCTGTCTGTGGACTGTGTGTCTCTCTGTCGGTCCTCGAGGGAGGAGAGCTACCAGATGAGTCGTCCGCACTGCTCACAGAGCCGTGGAGCGGAGAGAACGCCACACCGTCTCCTGAGACACACACACACACACACACACACACACACACACACACACACACAAGAGCGCTAAATGGCATCAAACAGAAGATGAAGGACAGAGACAAGGCAGCGTCTCTTTGGACATCCCACTTGCCCAAACTGTGAGACATAACATCACAAATATGAGCTAGTCTCTGGCCTGGTTCATTTCGCTCTGATGATGAAAGAATGAGTGTTTTACCGCACAGCTCTTGGTTTTGAGGGTCCATCTGCTCCAGACTGTCCAGCAGCTCATCTATCTGTGATTTAATCATGGTCAGTTCCTTCTTAATGCACATCAGCTCCTCCATTCTTACTGCGGAGAGAGAAGGACAGGGTCAGCGCATCTGTTGAGTTCAGCATATACAGTGACAATCAGCAGCAGCTGAAAAATAAGAGGTACTTACATTAAAGTTGAAGTGTGGGTTAGGTAATGTAAAAAAGTCATATATATAAAGTCATTAGGGATGTTAACACCATGTCGGAATTACTGTAAATATGACATTCTGACTTGTAAAAAAGGCTCATGTTCTCTTCGAACTCGTAATTACAACTTGGAATTTTCTGAATGTTGTTAATCCTTAATGATGCAATTTCAATCTAAAAATAAGCAAAGGACATACAATACAGTTTAATGTAGCTATTAAAGAGTTGGATTAATTATGTCGAATGTCCTGCTAAATAAACTTTAACATTTTATCAATAATGTATTTGCATGGTAATGTATTAATGACTGGTATTTGTTGTATTGTGGTTTTGTTTAATTGGCATTTTGGTCCAAGGACATCAACAGCACCATGTAGAACTTCTGGGTTTGCATGTAGTATGTGTGGTAATTAGGACATGGTGTGAATAAAGCTATCGGTCTGACAGATGGTCCCGCTCCAAACTAAAGGCATTGGGGTAAAAAACAATTACACCAATATTGCTATGTCAGGCTAATCAAACAAGTATACTGGCACCACTATGGAGTAGAAATTACATACTGCAGCTTTAAATTAAGATGCTAAGATGTAGCCATTATGCTAACTTACACAAACCTTCCCATACAAAAATGTAACATATGGCCATATATATACTTATATTTTAAATAGCATAACATATATCTATATATATATTTGACTTATCTGAGAACACAATATATGCCTGCAACATATATGAACATTTATGTGTCCAAACATGTGAAGAAAATATTAGAGTTCATCCATATATGATACCATATATCTGCATATATTACAGTATAGGCTAGTATTGGTTTCACGCATATATGTACAACATTAAGTATAAATATGTGACATACATATTTGTTTCCCATATATTTAATAAATGTATGTAAACATACATGCATATGATACTGATGCATTGAAATAAGTACATATATGCATATATACATCTGTGCTAGTAGCAAAAACAAACAAACTGCAAAAATTAGTTGTTTCCCTGCTGTCAACCTGTCCCACCCCCCGCCTGTCATTGGTTGGACAAACATGTAGCCCCGCCCCAAACACACATCATTGGTTAGGCCACAATTGAGTGTTTTCACCATTTTAACCCTGATCCTTCCCTCGCACTTTGTAACACATCTTTCCCTCAAGGGGCAAAATGAACCAAAGCCCTACAATTATACTTTTTTTTGTCCAGAAAGCTTATTTTATTTCATTTTGATAATATTTTTTAATGCAATTTTTTTATTTACCTTTAAATTACTAGATTTGATCAATAAATAATAAATACATTCCTCACATTCTTTCAACTTAAATTCAAAATTGCTCACAATTCGTTGCATAACCCTTTTACAATTTTTCTGAATTGCTAAAACACTAAAGCCCATTCTCTGAACCAAATTATCAATAGCCTAATCCAATTTGTCGAATGCATAACTCTTTCTGTAAAACATTAAACAAGTTCAGGTAGTTAAAACACTGTTAGCAAATCTCATGAACTCTTTTTGCAAAACTCTAAGCACATTCTCACTCACTAAAACACATTTTGCACTTTTGTTTCAAATGCTAAACACAGGCAGGTGAAAGTTAAACACAACTGCAACACAGTTGTCATCGTTTACACACAACGACTCAAAATCGTTCACATTCCTAATGATGTGACCAAACCAACTGTACATAATACAAGTCAGTTCAGAGTCCCATTTGAACTTTACTCAAAATGTTGCATGGAAACAATATAAGAGGCAGAGAAGGAAGAGATGTGTAACAGAAAAGAGGAGGAGGATGAGGAAGAGCAGGGGTGTGTAGTGTTGTCAAGGCCGGGTCTGCTTTAGGGTTTTCCCTTCTCCTGCAGAGATGACAGTGTCTGAGATGTGGACAAACTCCTCCGGCCGGACCAGCATGAAGACATGATGAATGACCTTGAGTTTGAATGTTGCACAACTCTTCTGAATGTACTGTAACATGCTTTTCATTTAGAGTTTTTTACTGTAACCTTTTTGGCTTTTGCAGTTGGGTCACTATTTTCACAGTATGCAAGTGGTGATTATACAGACATTCGATAGGTCTACTATTCAATATTCAGTACAATACTATTCTTGCAGTGCATGGGCTACAGTATGTATGCATCTTACAACTGCAAGCTGTCATTACTATACTTTTTTTACGTAATTGCAAAATTTGTTTACTTTGTTACAATATAGTCTTTTTCTGTAACTGCATTCTATTGATTCTGTGTTATCCATTTTTTGATGTAGTGTTTAATGAATGATCTGTAGTGTTAATAATATTGACTCTCTGTGTGTATGGTCTGAAAGCATTGTTTGATTTTTAGCACAGATAAAATGTTTTTTTTTAGGCAATTGTTTGATTTTGCCAGAAGTGTCAGAGGTTCTGTGTATGTGGTTTGAAAATTTGGTTTTGTGTTTAAGGTTTTGAGAAATTGAGTGATGATTTGAAGAAATATGCTTTAGCAATTCAGAAAAACTGTAATTCAACTCACAATATCTTACATTGGGTGTCTTTGCCGACCTCTTGTGGAATAAAATAATATAACATGATATTTCATGACTCTTGCCACTAGATGGCCTTATATCTCTATATGGAGCAAATGAGCTGTTCCGCTGGGTCCTAAAGCCAGTTCACTTCAGTATGCATCCAGATTAGAGATGCGCTGTTGGCGGTTACAGATCGGGCGGATGACCTTACGAAAAATTATATTTTAATTAAATTCGGTGCAGTTGCAGATGAAATAATAGCCCATCCGCGCATCTCTAAGTTAGATACACATGTAGACATTATAAAATAATTTTTTGGTAAAGTTTTAGCATTTTTAGTTTGAATTTTGATTATTCTATGTGGTTTTTCTATGTGAACTGAAGCATTCCTCGCATTCCATTCATTCCTATGGGTGTCAAATTGACCCGCGTTGTTACTTTTTTAAATTTCAACCACAAAACTCTCAGAATTAATGAAAAAAAAAATGTGTGTGTGTATTCGTGGTTTAAGTTCAACAAAAGTCCTGGGGTCTTGGACCCCTCTGATGAAAAAAAATAGGGGAGAATGAGGGTTTAAGGACAAAAATAACCTAATTTTGCTTTAAACGTTTTTTTTTTTAACAAAATTGAAACTGCTGGACTTTCAAGAGTCAAATAAGGAGATGTTTCAGGGATTAATTCATTCTCTGCACAAGCCTAGATATCAGCAACTCTTCTAATGTCTCTAATGATGGAAACTTAGATTGGGCTTTTGCACAGTGTGGTAATACTACACAAACACCCCTCCAATCCCAGCTGGATAAAAAAACCATTCCAGCTCAGCAGCAGCCATTAAAAAGCGGTTTGACCTCCCAGATACAAAGGCAAACTCATTCTACTGTGATCTGCTGGCAGTAAAAACTATTAGGCCTTGTAATAAAGCACTATAAACGCTTCTTATTGGTTATGCACTATTAATTTGCTATAATTGCTTTCGGTGATAGGCTAGGTTTGATTATGGAGGGAGTAGTCCTATAGCGAAGGGAGGATTTTAATGAAGAAACCATCTGGACTTCGACAGCAGAGGAGCATGCATGCACGTACACACACACACACGCACGCACGCACGCACGCACACACACACACACACACACACACACACACACACACACACACACACACACACACACACACACACACACACACACACACACTTATATATGCAACATACATCCTGGGGTAGAAAACATGGAGACGAGAGACATGCTGATATTTATCATGAGACAGAGACACAGATTACAGTGACAGACTCCAGTACTGAAGGGGGCGATAGAGTTAACTTCAAATTGCGGAGCTTGCTATAAACATACTGACAGTTTAACTAACTTTAAATAGCATTGTCATCTTTAGATTGTCAAGTTTATGCGTAACATAAAAAAAACAATTGGGTTTAGTTTATGTAGCGCAGCAAAACCATGATTTGCTATTTGCTATTATTAGTCAAATTCTTATTCTTGAGAGTATTTTACTGGACCAAAAAGTGCATATTCCCCTTAGTGCGAGATTATGTCATTAATATTTTCTGCCGTTTTTCGTTGAAGAGAAAAGTCAATTGATTAATTGTGAAGGGGGTCGGATTAGAATCCACTGCTGCTTCAATGTATATGTAATGATTGATTATAATTAAGGTATTAATCAATATTTTTCCTTCTAAATATCAAATGAGTTGAATGACTTCTCTGGAGATTTTACTTTATTTATATAAGTTAACATTGTGATTACTGAAATGTTCTTTTCATGTATTCTTTAATGTCTGTATTTGATATCTGAATGCAGTGCTTGCTTATTTAACCCAGCTTCCAGAAATGAAATAGGGACTTGTTTTGTGTTTGAGAAAGGTCTTCAATGTGTTTAAACATATAGGGGTCATTGAAGCCAATAGTTTAAGGGGCCATTTCTTCGTTAAAGCCTTTCTTTCCAGTTAGACTAAAGTTTAGCTATCCTTCAGAGAAAGAACGCATTATCTTGATGTTTTGAGAGGACTCTCCTGTTTATAGTGAGAGCCTGGCCAAATCCAACCTTGGAAAAGCTGTGTGTCGGTGTGTGTGTTAGTCTTCTTGGTTACAGGTTAAGGAACCACTGGCATTATTGGAGATTGACTGAGTTGTTGTTCTGGACATGCTGGCGCCCAGGAACCCAAATCTGCGACCTGGAAGGTCATGACGTGCCTAACTTCAGCTGCATAATCGATGGAGATATGCTTCAGTCTATCTGTATATGTGTGGAAAATTACTGTGTTTATCTATTTCATAGCCAATGAGAATCATTCATCCTGTAAGCAATGACGTAGCTTAGACCTTGGAAATCGTATAACTGCTGTGATCTTTGTAACTGTAAGCGGGGCGGCCTACGAACTCCTATGCGAGTATTGAAGCTGACTTCTGCTGATGAAACTGCAAACTATCTTCAGTAAATATTTTCTTTAATTTTTTATAATTCTGACTCTGGGTCTTCATTCTTCATATCTGGTTCTGGGTCTTTAACTGTATACCCCTTACAGTTGTGTATGTATATGCATACATACTTACTATAATATATAGTATTAGTTGAATATAGTAAGTTGTATTTAGTTGTAGTTGTATTTTTCAAAGTCCCCCCCCCCCCCCCCAAAACTAAACACTTTCAAATTTAGATTTTTGTTTTAATTTTAATGCCATAAAGGACCTATTCTGCTTTTCTCTATGTTCATCTTTCTTTAGTGTGTAATGTTGTTGTTTGAGCATGAAAAAGTTCTTGAAAGCTCCAGTTCTTCTCTATATGAGTGTCAGTGTTTCTGAACTCTGTAGTCTTGAGTTTCTTCCGGGAACGAACACGTCACAATATTCCTCATTTTAATAATTCATACGCAGAATAAAGGGGCGGGGCCTGGTTGAGTTAGTTAGTAGTGTGTTAAACTGGTTGTTATGGTAAGGGGCGAGACATTTCCCAAACATGCTCGAAGCGCTCGTCTAATCACAACACACTGATCCAGTCGACCAATCAGAGCACAGTGTGCTTTTCAGAAGGAGGGGCTTCATAGAGACAGGAAGTAAACAGAGCGTTACTGACAGACTGGGAAGAGAGGAGCCGCAACAATGGAGAATATGAGGAAAATAATCAACATTCAAGCAGGAAAACTTGTTCTAGTAGAGCCTGAAACAACATCAAGACTTTGTGAGAGGGCATAATATGGCCTCTTTAAGATTTGAAAGACGCCGGTGCTTCTTACGCTGGGTTCCTCTGCTCCTGGACTTGTGTTTGCTCTGAGGTTTGTCTCTGCTTTGCCGCAGGTCTGCAGAAGATGGAGAGGGAGAGGAACACGGCCGTCCGAAAGGAGCAAAGTCACACGTCACAGAGACCGGAACATGTTGATAATCGAAAACCCTGAAAATGAAAACCAGATCAGTCAAACTGAAAGAAATAGTACGATATTCTTCCACGATGCTCTAAGTTGTGCTTCACAAGGCCTGGTTATTATTGGCAGCTAGGGCCTACTCCAGGTCTGCGACTGAGGAACATCACAGCTGATTCTGCATGACACATACATTAGCAGTACGCCACTTTACTGATCACTCTGTCTCCCGCTTCACACGCTCTGTCACATCCTCGGCATGCTGCGAACGTCTCTGGAAAAAACTTGGCAACAAAGAGCTTTCTAAAAAGTAGCAAGGCTTTTATTTAAAGATTAGCAGTTTCTATGAAACCGGAGAGTTTTCCCATTATGCCCTGAGGCCTAGCGGTTTGTGACCGGAGAGAGATATCAGCAGATGAGAGAAATCTGCTGCTCGTGTCAAGAGCGTGATGGAGCATGCAATTAAAAAAACGGGGTAGGATAGGGCGAAAGAAACGAGACTTGACAGAAATTGAGACATAAGCAGGGCCGGATGGAATCTGCACCTACATAAAACACAGCAGATTTCATCTTAAACCATATTAAACCAGCATAATTAAGAATATATTTGACTTGGTACTAGATGCACCGATGTATCGGACGATTTTTGATCAATTTACAACCCTTGGCATATTGGCTATAGCACGAAATAGGCCGATATAACAAATTGATGGTTTATTAATTAACTGGTTGAAAGCACTGAGCTGTATAATGTCTGTTGCATAATCCAAGATTACACTCGAATATTCCCGCTGTGATCCTGTCTGCGTTTTAATGTTAATCAAACAACAAAAGACAAAAAAATCACTCATTACTCTTGACTAACTTTTGTAACTGTCATAAGGATGAATACAGTATGTATAGAGAAACAAGAGGTAATGGAATTGGGACACAAAGCAGGCTGGAATCAAACCTCAGATTCCCACATGAGCATCACGGCTTGAACTAACCGCTAGGCCATGGCTCCGTAACTGCTAATGCTCTTTTCTGCCTCTCTCGGAGGAGGAAATGGGATCACACGCCACACGGAGAGGTCTCTTCAAACTAATGAGATTTTGTTGTAAAGTGACAGGCTGATCTCTCAGACAAGCTTCATTATCCAGAGTTCAGTCTGTATCTGACGGCTCACAGGGAGAGAGCGAGCAGCAGATGCGTCTCGATCAAACGCTTCACTGTATGCCGTTTTATCAACGCTCGTTCATGTACATTTGGACAGATATCAGCTTTCATTTTATTGCAAAGCAGTTCAATAAATTGTAGAACAGCAGGAGCCATAAAGACATGGCGATGATATCTCTCTTTATGAGCTTAAAAATAAAAAAAATCTAATTGGCATGAACCATTCTGATCTATTTCAGAAATTGTTTGCTGTATCATTAGTGCATCTGTTTGTTGTTGACTAAATTTGCTGTGTAAATCATTGCAGGACAGAAGGTGTTAAATGGGACAAATTCATTGAACGGATATTGGGACGTGGTGTAAATGTGAAACTGCTCACTTGTCCTTCATGTGTTGGACATGATTGATTCTCTCCCTGAGGTTATTCAGATCGATTAATTCAGATTGAGTGTGCACACAGGGGGAAAGTGGTTTCGCTGAAATGAATGGGGATCACAGAAGCAGGATGGAGGTTAATGGAGTGGAAGGAAATCTTTTGCTATTTCAGCAGTTAAAAATCAAAACATGGCCATTTCAGATGAACAGGAAAATAACGGCAAGAACTCAAATGCACTGTTGCATCCACAGAACTGAAATCTGTAAACGCTGCTGTCTGTGGATGCTTGCGCAAGCCTTACAATATGACCTGAGAGATCAAAAATAATCATTTGTATTTGTATCACAATATGGAGAGTTAACTGAAACATTCCTGCTGAGCTTTGCTAAAGTGTCGAATATAAATGGATGAAAAACAGTTTGTTTTGAGGCAGATAAGGTAGCAAATAGTTCTGCAGTTCGGTAACACTTAACAATACTGTTATATATGGTAACATTATTTAATGCAGTACCTTATTCAGAATTTAGATTCATAAATTGTTAATATACAATTGCTGGTCATTTCTAGTTTATGATACCTAATGCATTAACTGCTGATATTAACAAATTGAACCTGAAAAGTGTTATCAGCCATTATTTACATCATCCTTTCTCTTTACAGTAATTTGACTCTAAAACAGCTAAATGTGATGGATTGATGGGTTGGTTAGTTGGTGGTTGGCTGGCTGGTTGAATGAACAGCCAGTAGGTTAAATGGTGACTTACTGACTACTAGATTGATTGGTTAATTGGCTGGCTGGTTAGTTCATTGATAGAACATAGAACAATCGACTGTATGTTGATTGGTAGACTGACATATTGATTGGCTGGATAATTGACTGGCTGGTTGGTTGATAGAAAAGTTTTTGAAGAGTGCGCATGTGCAAACGTGCTCTAGTATGTAATAACAAGCCAAGATTCAGGAAATAAAGCAAAATAACTGAGAAAAGTGCGGGCGGCACGGTGGCTCAGTGGGAAGCACGGTCGCCTCACAGCAAGAAGGTCCGCAGTTCGAGCCCCGGCTGAGCCCCGGCTGAGCCCGGAGGCCTTTCTGTGTGGAGTTTGCATGTGTTTCCCCCACTGTCTAAAGATATGCAGGAAAGGTTGATTGGATATACCAAATTGTCCTAGTGTGAGTGTGATTGTGAATGTCCCAGCACTCTCAGTGATTGTGACAGAAAGGGCATCCAACGTAAAACCTGTAACAAATCATGTGTGTGTGAAGCGGACTCTGCAAATGAGTGGGAATAATGCTCAGACAAAGAGAGAAATTAGAAAAATGAGAAATAGTCCTCAGATGCCTTGTCCGAACGTCTAGCATTAATTTGATCTCAAACAGATTCATTAAAAGTAGGTATTACTCCACTCCTGGATGACATCATTAACTAACCAATTTGCGACAACATGGTTTCAGCAAACAGTCGGGACTAGCTAGTTGATTTCTTCAACGATGCATCGTACTATGATAGTAAAACAGCGAGTTACGGCGTTGTACGGGAAACACTCCCCTGTAAATTGATTGGGTAGCTGGTTGGATGGATGGATAGTTGATAGAACAGTTGGTAGGTTGTTTGGTAGACTCACTTATTGACTAATTGATTGTTTGGTTGACTGGTTGGTTGATATAACAATTGTTAGGTTGAGGAGTACACTGACGGACTGTTTTATTGATGAGTTTGTTGGTTAATTGGTAGGTTGTTGGGTTGACTGGCTGATGGATTGGTTGGTTGACTGACTGACTGGTTTGTTGCTTAGGTAGTTAGTCTGTGACTGATTGATTTAAGGCAAGCTCACACTAAACGACTTTTGGCTAGATTTTGCTGTCGCAGACAGATTTCTAAGGTCTGTGACAAAACCCAGAGTCACAACAATATTTTCAAACTTGTTTGATGATGACAGATGGCAAGAAACCTTGTTGTGTAGTGTGAGCACCACAGCGATTCAGCTAGCTAGTTGTGTGAGGCTGTTAAGCTGACTGCGGGGCTGTTTACACAACACCGTTTTCAACTGAAAACGTAAAACTTTTATGCATTTTGGCCATTCGTTTACACGACAACAGCGTTTTGGGGGCCTGAAAACACAAACTTGGAACCCCACAACCCCACAAAACGGGGTTCAAAGTGCAAGTTTTTGAAAACGGTCTCCGTGTAAACAACAAAAACCTGAATCTCTGAAGATGATGATGTCATGCACATGCGTATTACCTGTTCAATCTATAGTGTTTCATCGGTGTCTAGTGGCCTGGCAGCAGAATACAATGTTTTTATTCATTTTCTCGGATCCGTGTGACTGGGGATAATTTTGACAATAGTGTCGTCTGTACAAGGAAAACTCAAACGAAAAACTTCTCCATTTTAAGCATATCGTTGTTGTGTAAACATACCCTTAATGATTGATTGATTGGTTGATTGGTTGGTTGGCCGGCTAACTGAATGATTGATAGGTAGTTGGTTGTCTGGCTGGTAAAGTAGATTGGTTGGTTGGTAAGTTAATGGGTGGATTACACCTTTACATGTGTTTATCTTCACAATAAGCATATTCATATATGAACAATATACAGCATCCCTTTTCAGTTTCTCAAGCATAAAATTGCTTATAAATTTCATTAGTCTCCATCACGCATATGTACATAAACTGAGAAATTACCATATCATTTATTTACACTTGTGCAGAGTTTTTGCTTTGTGCAAGTGTTGTTCAAACAGCATATTGGTCCTATTCCACTGTTTTATGGGCCCTACAGTTTTCCCTGGATCCAACACAGTCCAAATAGACTCTCTGATCCTCAGATAGGGAGCTGTAAATGACTTTTCCTCGGAGGACTAGGTTGATTGAGGAAGATATACCTTAGACCGCAGTGGGATCAGAGCGGGTCAGATTGCTGCTCTAAGCTCTAGGATAAAAGAGTCTTACGAGACTGACATCCAGCTCTTAAAATAACCTGCTCTCGGCTGCTGATCTGAGCCACAAACACTGTGTCTGAACCTGCAAAAGCCAACATCACTATTACTGTCACTCATATTTCGTCATTTAAACCAAAACCGCATACCAACACGTTAAATTTCATTGCACAACACATGTGGTTTTATTCCAATTTAACTCCCCTTTATTTAAGCCCTGAGTTTTCTTTAGTTCTTAGTTGTCGATCTCCTGTGTTTCCTTGGGGATTTAAATAGACTATTTTGTTGCTATTCCTTTGTTGTGCGGAAACTGCATAGCAACATGCTAAAAAAAACAACATAAAAACTTACATAATTTATCTTTTTTTGGAGGCATTGCTGTATGGTATGGAAGCTTGTTTCTGCAATACTATAAAAATATAAAAAAGTAATTGTGAGTTTTTATCTCCTACTTTTTGTCCAGAACTTTTTCCTTTCCTTTTTTTTTTTTTGCATGTGGTCAGGTCAGGTTTCTAAAAATTCAGGATAAAATATAAAAATGTATAATATAATCCAACTTTTTTTATTAAATATTTATATTTATTATTATTAATTTAAAAAAAATATTATAAACTTTCTGTTCCCTGGTGTTCATGTTGGTTTTATTGGTGTATTTCTCTCTTGTTTTTGAGTACAAAGGGTGCCAATATTTTCGGAGCCCACTGTATGATATGAACTGCAGTTTTCCCTATTGCTGCATCCATATTCATTCAGCTGCGATACAACATGCAAATATTTTATGACGATTTTCAAATGTTCACTCATTGACAAATGTGAATCATATTTTTGAAAGGGTGCATCTTCTGTGAGCAGCAAAAGTGTGCATCCTCGACCTGATGACAGAAAAAGATGAGCGCCAAGAAAGACCTTTTCATTGTTTATTCAAAGTAATCCCTTGTGAAACACTTTATTGCTCTCTTATATGCTTCCAAATGGAAGAAAATGGGATTGTTAGCCAGAGGCAACATTTTGCACAGTTGAGGGTTAAATTTAGACGTTTGTTATGGCAGACACACACACATCTCCAATCTAAAAAGAGCGGCCACCGGAGAGACGGCTCTGTGCCTCACTAATGCATGCTGCCAAACGCGTGTGAGAGGTTTTCTCTATACAACGGGATGCATGGCCCTACGGGAGGGCGTTTAAAATGCAGATCGAATCCAGGCGTAGTGTTGAGTCTCAGCGCACACTAATGCAGTAACAACAACCCACCGCCGAATCTGACCGCAGGCAATAACCAATGAGACGTCAGATCTTCTGATGAGATTGAAATAGAGAAGAAAGTTCCTGATGTGTGAAAACACTTAACAAGACGCAAATAAGCCCAGCAGTGTGAGTCACACAGAGCCCAGAGCCAAGAGAGAAGATGCCAGTCAAAGCCGCGCCGTAACATTATGCAGATGAGCGGAGTAAATTCCTGTCGTCTGTGTGTGAGAGTGTGTGTTTAAGTGCTGCTAGGATGCTTAGGAAGGTAAATGAGATTAAATGGACTGTGAAACTGCATTATAGACCTTGTACTTTTTAAAGTGCATTATGGGTAGATAGAGGACATTCAATTTAGTCTGCAGGGCTCATCATAGATGTTCATCAGAAGCCGCATTTCCACAGAAACAATTTGTCCCAGAAACTTTTTTCCCTGGAACTTTTTTCCCACAGACCTGTTGCTGTCTGCGTTTCCCCTGCGGTCTAAAGTACCGTGAAGATTAGGCAAATTAGACCGGTGACATAAGACTGCGCACTACTTTACAGTTCCTGCTGGATTTCATTCTCTGAATTTAAGCTTAATAAAGCCTGAACCTCGTCATCAGTCCATCGGTCATATTTTTTAAATTCCATTGTTGATTTGAATTGCAAACAACTCTTATTGCATACACCGCAACAGATTTAAAAAAATGGTGGTTGAAATAAATTGCTGCGTGGAGTCAACCAATCGAAATGGAGCATGAACTCAACCAATCAGCTTGTTCAGTGCCCAAGTCTCACCCCTGAAAATTCCTGAACTTTGAAAAAGTACTACTTTGCCAGCAGGGACTTTCTGAGGGGGAAATTTAACCCAGAACTTCATTTAGACCCTAGTTCCTGCGGTGGAAACACACCGAGCACCACCACAAAGTCCCTAGTTCCTGGGGAAAGTTCCTGCGGTGGAAACGCAGTTAGAAATGCTACTTGCGTTGTGTGCCAGCATATCCATGGCAAGGGTCCCCTCGGTCAGCGAATAGTGAGAGTGGGAAGACTTCGGAGAGGCAAACAGGTCTACCTGTGCATCCCCGAATCGACTTCAGTTCTGCTGGACAACCTGGGGGTGCGATCTCCATTCTCCTGGGAGTTTGAGCTGTCGTAACAGCACGCAATGACTTGAGCTGCTGCTGAGGAGGAGGAGATGGTGGGCGAGTTGTGCAACAATTGCAGTGTTGTCTGTGCGGACCAACACGTGCTTGCCCTGAGGCAACGGTTGAAAGTGATATGCCATTGCAGTCGTGGTCCCGTCCAGGACCCCGAAGTTGCACGCCCGTTTCATACAGAACCCCAACCCGTTCTGGAGTAGGGGTTGAACAGACTAGTCAACTTTAATGCTCTGCCATGACGCTGTAAGCTTGATGTTGACTGGTCACTGGTCTTGGCCTATAGAGGGCGCAACAGGATAATAAATGTTTTACTTTCTCTTTTAGTATAAAAGTCCACTTTTAAGCTCCGTTTCCAGCAGTTAAATGACAAATAAATGCATACTCCAAGAGCACTCCATAAGACATGTTTGATTATTCCTTCTGGATGCTCAAAATTGATCGGGTGAAGGCACGTTTAAAAAGCTTATTGTACAGGTGCATTACGCACACACACAAACAGTAGCGCACACAGAATCATTCAGTAGCGCAGAAATGTATTGTCAACATTGTTCTGTGATTTATCAATAAAATAGCTTAGAAACTGAAAAGTTCTAGCATATATTTCATACTTTTTAAAACCCACAGCTTCAATATTAGTAGAGAGACGCTACTAGGTGCAGTTCAGACGCAATCGCTCACTCTCTAATGCATTCATAGAAATGTAATCTTTACTCTGAGAAATATAACTTTATAGATAAAGTAGCAGAGAAATCTGTGAGAAACATAACGACCCAAAGAAAAAGAACTGATAAAAATAAGCTATAATGTAGGAGCACTGTGTCATATACAATAGATGTACACAAGGCAACCAGCGTTCAGTCTCAGCTCAAGGTTCAGGCTTATTTGTTCATTGATAAATGTCGACTTTAAAAAAAACTTATTTTGGAACCATCTGTTGTAACAACAACATGCCTGGACACCTGTTCTAAGAGCACTCCAGCCCGGAGAAAGGCCAGGTCTGACCAGGGGCTGAATGTCTGGCGACAGCTTGGTGTGATGGTCATGCCCATCTCAGGACTGGGCCATGTAGAGAGAATGGGTGGCTGGGAGTGAGGAAGAGGTTAAGGAAACTGCTCTTTTATTGAGAAAGTGGGTACTGGAACAGGAATATAACTAAACTGAAGATTCTCCAGCCGTTTCTCCTCCGGGGGAAGGTTCGGTCGTTCACTCTGACCTGGTTCAGAACAGCTCTCTCCATCTCTGGGTCACCGATCTCAGGGCAGCTTAGATGGACGGGTTAGGGTTAGGTGGCCTGGATGGGCTGCTTCACCTTCCTGCGGGGGCGCGACAGGGCGAACGGGATGAGGACTCAGGTCGTGGATGTGTTTTATGGCCTCAGTTTGCTTCTGGACTGCCGAGAACTGCTAGGCGAAGTCCTCAACTTTGTCACCGAGAGGCTGGCCTGGGAGATGGGGGCGTCAAGAAAGCAGACTTTGTTGACGTCCTTCACCTCAGCCAGGTCCAACCAGAGATGGGGCTTCTTGACCACTGAGGTGGACATTGTCTGTGGGCCGGTGACGTGACTTTCATTACCCGGAAGGTGAGGTGCGCAGTTCCTGCATCAACCCTGGCTCAGAACTACCCTCCTTCAGCTCGTTGAGAGTTTTTTCCTGATGGACCTGAAGGATGGCCATGGCAGCCGGGGCTGCTGTCTTCTTACAGGCCTTGGACTGGAGATGTGGGGGATTCGGCCGGGTGGCAGGACTCTGTGGGCATAAATGTACCGCAACTGCTCGCTCCACCTGTGGGATCTCCATGCAGTCCCGCCATCGAGGGCAATGAGAGTAGAGGAGGCAACAGAGCAGCTACGGGCAGTAAAAGGTGCCTTCTATGACTTCTAAATCTCCTCATGCTCTTCCGGGAAGAAAAGCTATAGGGCAGAACGAGGCTGTTAACCACCCAGGAACCAATCATCCAACCATGAGCACTCAAGGTAAGGTGGAGAGACCCACTCGAGCCCGATGCCCAGGCAAGCATGACCATCAACTCTGAATCCGATTCAGCGTGAGCAACCATTCCCTAGGAGCCCGCTAGGCTCTCCAATGCAGCGATTTACATCTGGTCCACATCTGGAGCGCTGAATGAGACACAAGGTGCCCTCAGGCCTCCCAAAGAGTTAACCAGATCCATGGCTCTGCTATGAGTGGTGGCAGCCTGGGTAACAGCAGAGGGGACTCATGCCACCGCAAAGAAGGAGATCGTGGCCGTCAGATGAAGCCAGGAAACGACCGCATCCAGAAACACACACCTCTACTTGCTCTTTTAGGAAATCTGCTCTTACACGCCGAAGTGCTGAGTGGTGAAATGTTGTACTTCTCCATCCACCGCTGGATGCACTCTCAGACCGGCAGGCGAGATCCCCACAGGACTTGCTCTTTATAGCAATTAAAATAGCTGTTTCTCTGCCACAAGAATCCACTTTAGTCGAAACCGCTTGGCTCCGAAGCAAAGTATGAATGAGTGAGTGCGAGCCGGCCTTATTTATACCCGTATGTCAGGGTAGGAGTGACTCGGTGTGCAAATCTCATTGGGTAATACAATTGACTCGTTTAGTTACCACTCAGAGGTGATTGGGCTCCCAGGCAGGGTTTCCGTTGTCCGGTAATTACCGGACATTGGCCGGGAAAAAAATGAAATGTCCGACAAAATTAAATCTCTCCGGTCACATTGTCCGGTTAAAATTGCCTAATAATCCCGCCCCCCTAACACAATCTGAATTTGAGAATAAGCCTAAAATGTATAAAGCAAAAATTCACCAACTGTTGGCTAAGTTATAAAGGAACAGGCTCTACCATTTGAAAGTTATTAAACAACATCGCATGCTGCATTTCAAATAAAGCGCACGCCTAAAACGGCTGTAATATAGACCTAAACAACGAACGATTGAGTGAGACGTTCCAGCGTGGGCCAAGCTCGCCAAGATACCCTGTGTAATCCCTGTCTCGAGTGTTCCTGCAGAGAGGGGGTTCTCGCTGCAGAATCGGATCAAGACGAAGCAGCGAAGTCGCCTTGCGGAGAACAAGGTTACGCGGCTTATCCGCATTACAAGTTGTGAAGAGACACTGGGAAGTTTTGATTTTAAGTCGGCAGCTGCACAACACTGCAAAACAGCGTAAAAAGTAGCCTAAAATGAAGCGAGACAATGTTATAGGCCTAGCCATTTGTTTGTTCCAGTTCATTTGACAAGGAGTCATTTCACGGTGGCCAATTTAAATGTTACCAGCTAAATGAGACATACTGAGAGTGTATAATTAAGTTCGCTTGAGTAAAAACAACAGGCTACTATTCAGATATTTTATGTGGGGAAGGGGGATTGGTTTGTTAAACTATGAATGTGAAATCATAGTAAAAACAATTGGCGTTGATTGACGCCAATCGGACGTTCATGTTTTTTTCCATCTATTTGAAAGTTAGGCTAATAAACATGTTGCATTCTATACGACCTGATTATGTCGTTTTTTAAATTACACAGCCTCCCTCCAGTTTTCCTCAACTTCACTAATTAAGAGGCGATATTTGACCGGCATATCATCAAAATGTCACTTTGACCGGCACCATTTTTTCTAGCGGAAACTCTGCTCCCAGGCGAGAGCCTAATACGTCAGTATTGACATGATGTTGAACGTGACTGACTGAATGGGAACCATTAGCTCTATTCTAAAAAAATAAATAAAGATTATCCAGAGTCAAAAATTAAGCTTATATGAATATATAATATATCTCGCATCTAATACCATAAGTAAGCTACTGTTTCTAATATTAAAATGTAGAGTCTTTCAGACTAGGATGAAGTTTATGTGTAAATTAACAAGGATTTTGTACAATTATAAAGCATTTTAATGAAGGATTCGGAAATGTTTTTTTTATTTTAAAGACGTGGCGAGTGTGCTAAGTTCTGCACTTACTAAAAAAATATTTTTTATTTTATACTTATTAATTAATAATATTCAAATTATACTTGAATTTAAAAGAAATGATTGCAGTTGGGGGGAGAAGCTTTTGGGTGGTCTCCTGAGGCCACAGAGGAAAATATTAATGCACTGCATTAAACTTTATTCAAAGCAATGAAATAACATGACTGACTGTACAAAGAAAGTGCATAACGTTTAAACTAACATTTATAAATCAAATATTATTTTATAAATTGCATAAACAATTATGAACATTTGCAATTATGCATTTAAAAAGATGAGATGCAGTGACATAGAAAACCCCAAAGTCTCGAGACATGTTTTCTAAACACGCAGCTCTCTTGTGCGAGACACGAGTGCAACGTCAAAGATGTCCGTCTAGCGCATGTTTACATAGAAAACAATGGAAAAGCAGTGCAGAAAATGCGTTCTATGTGAACAGCTTGGCCAAGGTTTTGACATAACTAAGATCTTCTCTGCATTTATCTTCTCTATTCCTGCAATGATTTGAATGAACAGCAGCGTCGCATCAAGTGGGTTCGATGATAGACTAACAAAAACAAATAAACTCAACAACTCTTACATTGTCATCACATCTCGTGCGCCACTGATAAAGATGCCTGATGCACACCTAAAATTCAAATCCACTGTTTTTGAATTCAATTTTGGATTTTTATTTTAAATTTGACGAATATTTAAAATTATCTTGTTGCTGGCTGGCTAGATTGATTCATGGCTTGTAACTCTTTAACACAGACTTTTTTAAATGCCTATAGGAAAAATGAATGGGAAAGATGCTTCAGGATCCAGCGCCACTAAAAAAGTGGGCTAGCAAGCTGCCGACTGAACCAGACTTTATGCCCATAGTCAGAAGTTTGACTATGTGAGACAAGGTTTTAGAAAAGCCTCACACAAATCTAACTGTCCAATCTAGCTCATAACTAGCAAAAACACGCGGAAATGGATATTGGCGAGGAATGAAATGAGATGGAGAGACAAGAGAAAGACAAAGATGAGAAAATCACAGTGACAGAATGTCAAAAATAGAGCAGATATTACATGTCTTCATGATGCGAGTTGAGAAATATGCCTGTGAGTAATGAGAAATGTGTGTGTCTGTACCTGTAAGGCTGGTTTCGAGGGCGCTTCATACCGGGTTTCTGTTTGGAGCTTCGCAAAACACCCGTCATGCTTTGGTCTAAATAGGAGAGACAGCACAATGAGCTGAATAATACAACAGCACTCCTCCTGTCACAGCAACATACGCTGCTGCCTCACACTGAATGTGTGCTCGAATATCAACAAACAGGAGAAGGGAAAATTGTGTGTTAGAATGGCGAAAATAGACATACAATATATCTTTAGTGACAATGAAAATTGTCCAAATATATTTTAAGAAACACTGTCTCATTATTTCACTGTCAGTATGAACACAAATGACGTTACCCAACATCTGTTGCTTGGTTAGAGTTAATCATCTGTTTCTCAAGATTAATATCTCTGTCACTATTCAGTGCACTTTCACCACTAACGCATCATTGTCCTAGTGATATAGGCCATTTAACAAGTAATGTCTACAATAAAACACCTGCAGTGTTTGTCCTGTGCACTTTTTACTTTGTAAAGTTGATCTTTACTTCTTTTGACATGTGAAATAATACACATTAGTAGAATAGCAGTTGCTAAATCATCAGAGGACTGCAGAAAGTCACTGTCCAGTAGTCTAATATTAGTCTCATATTATAGCAGTAGTCTAATATTAAATGATTTATATGTTATTAGAGTGTAGAAAGTGAAACTGTGAGACGTCTTCCTGATCTGTACATTACAACATTACGTATGTTGGTCTGACCTGAAGTAGTCGATTTAAGAGTGTTGTTATTGGTACTAAAATAAAAATAAAATATTTTTTGTCATAAAGCTGATATAAAATATAAGTCTAAAATATAAATCTATTTTGTTGAAAATTTAAAGCTTAATTAAAAAAATAATAGGTAAAAAAAATCTTATAAAAAATTAGATACATTTAGAAATGAAATAAAATGAGTTCAAGTACTAAAAGTACACACAAAAATAATAAATCTGTAAAAAGCTGAAAAATGTATAGCTAATTTTCTGCCGGGACATTATCCATTAAGTTTACAGACATGCCTAAAACACAACACAAAGCAAAAAATAATACGGAAAATTCTTTCATGTTAACCATGTGTTCGTATGGCTTTAATAAATCTCAATAAAATTAAAGCTCAATAAAAATATTACAAAACCAAAAACTAATAAAAAATGACAACAACAACAAACAAAAAAATAACACAATTACTAAATATTAAAGTGATATAATAAAAAAACAAATAAAAAAACTAAATAAAAGCTCAAAATATTAATAAATATTACAGTAGCAATTAAATAATACTAAAATAAATATCCAGGTATTATTTCAACCCAAAAATAAAAAATGAATACAGTAAATAGTAATTAAAACCATCCTGTCTGAGCACTTTTATCTATTTATTTTTTTAAAATTATTAGCTAAAATATTTTTATTTTTTTATGAGTTAAATTTATTTTAATTCTAATGATAATTACGTAAAATATACTTTCTTCTTATTTTTTATTTTTTTTTAGTAAAATGTGAAAGACATGTTTTTAAATGTAGTAATAAAAGATCTATCTCTCCTCCTCCACACTCTCTCTCTCTCTCTCTCTCTCTCTCTCTCTCTCTCTCTCTCTCTCTCTCTCTCTCACTCACACACACACACACACACACACACACACACACACACACACAGAATAAGACATTCCTTAATACCAGCTCACATCTGACAACATCTCAGCTCGCTGTAAATGCTGATGAGAATGAGTGAGAGAGAATGAGAAGAATGACAAACAATAACAGACTTACACTGAAGGCTGCGATGCTGGCTTCTCACAGGCTCATTACAGTCTTATATTCTGCTCATCCTGTTAATCTGCTCTGTAGATTCCCTCGAAATGCGCTCTTTATATATGTCTAACCTCAGAGAGAGAGAGAGAGAGAGAGAGAGAGAGAGAGAGAGAGAGAGAGAGAGAGAGAGAGAGAGAGACCGAGCTCTTACTACGTCTTATACACTGGGGGGTCGAACCATCAAATTCAAAGGGGCTGCTGGACGGATCCATTTCCTACAGGAGAGGACAGGAGAAATACAGACGGGAAAAATGAAAGTTGTAAAGCAAAATTCAGCTGAGACCTCATAAATCACTGTCTGCTCAGCGCGTGCACACACACACACACACACATGCGCGCGCGCGCACACACACACACACACACACGCACGCACATCCTCTGTTCTTTCATTAGCGTTTGCCACATTTCCTTTCCTTATTAAGGAAATCAATGAAACGAAAACTTAATATAAAACTGTCGGTTCCCGTTTTAACATGATACAGCTGACTGGTTCTTTTCTTGTTATTCGGGGAGCTTTAAACTCATTCCCTCGAGTCCCCCCTCAGTTTCTGCGCTAATGTGACTGAGAGGATGACAGATGAAAACTACCTTTAGCTTTGAGCTCCAGCGGGGGAAATCACGCTTATAAAATGCTGATGATGTAAAACTGTCTGGGTTTGGGATTTAAAAAGCTGTGGTCTGTGACAGCTGTGATTTCTGAGAATGTTAGTCTTGGGAACACATTCAGATGATTAATGGATTTCTATGAAAAGATATAACGTTTCGTTGACTGCTTTGATAGCAATAATTGAATCTATAACTAAAACTAAAACATAAATAAATGAAGCAAAAATAAATAATCCTGACATCATTTCGCTACTCATCCTCATGTGACTTTCTGTCGAAGTCAAAGAAAGAGGACCATACATTGGCCACTTTTAAGGTATTTCCCCCGCTCCCCTTTGAACTTTGCAGCTGGACAACTACCCATTCATATGTTGGTATAAGAAAGGGGAGATTGGGGTAAGATGAGCCAGTGGGTAAGTTAACACACCCTCTTTATCTTGGCAACCAAACACTTGTATGAGGTGTGGAAGACACACATTTACTTTTTTGGGGGTTGTAAAAGTAAAATATTAGCATACCAGATGTAATGACTGTTACATTAAAGCAAATTTGTCCAGGTCTAAACATATTTATGATCCAATCTTTGAAGTACAAACTGGTATAATTTCAATGTATGTGACTGATTTAGTATTTAATATTTTTTTGGTTGTTGTTGTTGAGCTAAACACACTAAATCCTTCTCTTATAAGAATCTTTCCCCCTGTAGTCCCTAATGGCCTAAGATGTTGGACATTGCAGAAAAACATACCAAGAACCTTATGACTAAAATGTTTATAAGTTTCAGTAACATTTATTCATTCATTCTAATTCAGTTTTTATTTAATTTTACTCAACAAACTCTCTGTTTAGTCTGTTTTTGGGAAGTTTACAACTTTGGTGTTCAATATATTGTTTCATAAATGCAAACAATAAAAGACATTGAAGTTAATTTGCTTGGTTTTATGTTGTTTAATTGGCTTTAAGAAAATGCAGTCCATTTACCATTTAAGTTGGCTTTAAGAAAAGAAATACAACGATTTATAAAAGGGGTTTGATTCAGATATATTTAGATGGTCAGTTTACACCCAGATGGTGCAACTTACCCCTAACTTGGGGGAAATTGAGCCACATGAACACTTTTTTATGAGAAGCCATATTTTTAGAACCCTTTGTCATAGATGTATTCGGATCATTTAAAATGATAGGAAACATGCTGACATAACTTTAGATACTTTCATTGCCTCAATTGCCCTTATCTCGATCACCACATAAGTAAAGAAAATGTCTCATCTTACCCCGCTCTCCCCTATGGTCCATAGCCTGCTTAAAAAGACAACCAGTAGACAGAGCAGGCTACTTTCCATATGAAAGTCTCAGCTTTCAAATTTTGTACGTTTTATTGTGAAATTCAAACAATAAATGGCATGTTGGCGCTCTTTCAGTTACCACAGAAAAGTCATTCATTGTCTATAAACTGTATAGTTGGCGATAAAAATGTACTCTAGAGCAGGCGCGTTACCAGGCCCATTTAGGATGAATTTCCACCCAGCTCCCCTAAATATTTGCGATTACCTCCATAATCTGTACACTAATTAGTGATTGCTTCAGTCCCGTTTAAAACTCAACCGGCGGCAAGTTTCAGCTCATTCCTGTATTAGCCTGTGTTATCCAGCGTGTTCTTCAATCCGTGGCAGTGCAGCAGAGGACAGCGTGTGTGTGCATTTAGCCTATTGATAGATTGTTATGTTATCTGCATCTGTGCAGTTCTTTGTCATAAATGCAGTTTACATAATATGATGCAGAAGAAAATCAAGACGGTTTCCCATCCACTGTAAAATCTGGGTTTATTTATTTATTTTTATCAAATTCCTTTCATCTAAATGGCATGAGACTTTGTGACTTTTCCTACTCTTGCTATACTTCTTACTTCAATGCAATAAACTTGCTTTTTATAATAAATCCAAAAGCAAAGCGTGAAAGAAGTATAAAAAGGGAGTGATCCTCTGCTGCCATCTACTGGTTATAGTTGTAATTTCATGTCATTTTCATGTTAACCCTATGTATTGGTATGTTGTTGGCTCCAGTTAACATACAGTGGTCTATTTTAGTTTATTTTTAATAAAATGTGGCACCCAATTATTGGTCAAACCTATCTGAGGGGAGAATAACTCAAATACTAATCAATGAAAGTGCAAAAAAATGGTCCCATGACCCACAGGGGTCCATTTAGTGCCCTGTTTCAGCACATGTGCACAGATCACATCTTATGGCTACATTTATTTTCTACATATTTGTGAGGGTGAGAGCGAAGATGGAGATGAGGATGAAGATGGATATGATTGATATGATAATTTGATGATATGATAGTAAAACTTTGGTATTCCACGATGGTGCAATGTTGCCGGAGAGCAACAGCTGGATATGAAATGTTACTTTTTTTATTAAATATGAAATTTGTAATACCTTAAAAACTGAATAAATGTGTTTGTTCAAGTATCTGGTTAAAGAAATTGACATTTTCAATAAATATATTTCTTTTTTCTACATGAAAATGTCAAATGTGTCAATTTGTCTGTTGTGGCCAACACACTTTAAATAAATAATGACTTACAAATTAATGAAAATGTTTATTGATATAGTTATAGTGTCCAATCTTAAGCAGGAAAAACACATTGCTGAGTATTTTCTGCTTAAAACTGCAGTGAACCAAAGACAGTCTCAAAAACACGCTTTGAAATCTCTGGTGTTTCTGACGTCACAAACTACCTTTTAACCAATCAGATCAACGTGTGATCGTCAACGAGTGGATCGAGTGAGTGGAGGCGGGGCACATTTGCATATTCATAGAACCACACATACTAAATGAGGCTAGAGTGTCGAGTTACATTCAAGATATTTTAAAGACCCACTGAAGTGCCTTAAAACGCGCAGCTTTGTTTTATGTGTTGATGTAATTTCCATTGAAACATCAGGAAGCTAAGGCGGGACATATTGAATGGCGTTTAGTTTACAACACAGATGGCAAGTCGTACTTGACAGCACCAAGGAAACGAATCCTAGCGCAGATATGTTGGATTCAATAGTAACGTTAGAGGTGTGAATAAATTCTAGCTATTTCTTTCTGAAAACGGAATAAAACTCGAGCGTTTGAGCAATCGAACACACACACCAACCCATATTGCTCTGCGACGTGACACGGTAGTGATGTCCGGTTTGTGAACGGATCGTTCTTTTAAACCGGTTCTTTTTTTGTGAATCGGTCGAACCAGTTCACCAAATCGAACTGAATCATTCAAAATTGAGTCAGCTGATCCAGTTTTCTAAAGTTACTCGCTTTTGGACGTGCCGGACAGTCACGCTGACTCGAAATAAACAATATACCGGAGTATATGTTACTCCAGTAATTTTGTCATTGTTTTGGAACACATCAGCTTATTCATAACATTAATGCTAACATATTCATCCTAAGAGCTAAAAAAACTTACATTTTGATTTCAGGGGGCCTTTAAGGCATGAAGACATTTAAGGAAAAAAACATTTACATTTGTCAATTTGGTGATCAAAAAATGAGTTTTAAGGAATAGCCTACAATTATTGACTACAGGGTGACTTTAAAAGTGCTTAATTTCCACCAGGTGGTCACAGAAATCCTCCATTAAGCATGGAGCATTTTCAACATTATCTCTATGAATAAAAAATGAGAAATTTAGATCTTGTTTAAAATTTAAAAAT
The DNA here is from genome assembly GCF_051911475.1 of Siphateles boraxobius. Classification (NCBI taxonomy): domain Eukaryota; kingdom Metazoa; phylum Chordata; class Actinopteri; order Cypriniformes; family Leuciscidae; genus Siphateles; species Siphateles boraxobius. The sequence continues at coordinate 456,563 of NW_027509217.1, read as the reverse complement.
TGTTTAAAAAAATACTAATTTAAAACGTTACGTGTTGAAAAAAAAATGTTTTACCCACATATTGCCAATCTAAACAATTACAGTATTATAAAGTTGTCTATATTCTTAATTGATATAAATACTGAATATTAGCTGGTTATTTAAAATGATTAGAAATCAACTCAATATTCAGGGATTGACTTGATAGGTAGCGAGAACCAACTGTTTTGTTCACGCCTACCATAGTATACAAACAATATATTTAATTTTTTTTAATCATACCCTCATTGGTAGATGAGCGCTCCTATATACTGAAACCATAGAATATCGGCCCTGATCTAGAGAAGAGCATTTAGAAAAAAAAGCACTTTACATACTTTATATTTTTACTCAAATACCATTACATTTTTATTATCATAACATTATTATTATAAAACCGCCTTATATGCAATTACAAATCAGTTATTAATTAACCTTTAATAAAAATGTACCAGCTGACAGGGTTTCCTGTGTATTTTGCAACATTAGATTTTTTTCCTTGAAAGAAATTAAAATACTATATCCATGTTTATCCAAAGGAAAATAAATTAAATCGACATCGAATTCAATATCTTTCATACGCCGAGTATCTTTTAAAATACCTTCTTTCTTAAATCTATTTGTCGTTTGAGTTCTCTCAGACGCGCGTTCGCGTGCTGATTTGAGCGCGCTCTGATCTGAAGGGCGGGTTGAAAACATCTTCTCAAAACAAGCAAAGACAGCATAGATGTTCAGTCAGGACTCGCACTGGATCTATTCTACACTGGAAGAATAACAGCAATCTCGAGTTTTCTGACATTCCTCAAAAGATTTTGAGGACTTTTGTTTTAAGGATGAAGGTGGTATTTATTTGCATGATAATTTTTACAAGCCAACTCTTCACACCTCAGGGGCAAGTAAGTAACTTTAAAACAATAGGGTATAGTCTAACCATCAACAGAAACAGAAAACGATCTTAAAAAAGCTTTTGTATTCATTAATAATAATAATAGTAATAGTAATAATAATAATAATAATAATAATAATAATAATCTATTATAATATATTTGGCCTATAAAATATTTCATCATTTAATGATTTTAACAATAATATTTATTTTATTTTATTTAAATATTATACATTTTATTACGAAAATCAATATAAATATAAGAATGAATATGAATATGATAGTCTATTAATCAAAATACTTAATCATTTAATATATTATTCCGGTTCTCCAGGGCCTAATGCTGAATACTCAACATTTTAAATATATGTTAAACAATAGCATATCAATGAGTTTAGTAATCATAACAAAGTTCCTGTTAAGCTCTGTTCATAAACATCATGATTCTCACTTGAAAAAATCTTCCAGCTCAGTCTGCAAATATTTTTTTCACACTGTGAAACCGCTGTGGTGTTTGCCTTTGGTTTTAACACCAGGCTCTTAAATTTTCCCAAAACACAGAGTAGATCTAGTCCAAGACTAACCAGATTTGCAGTGAACAATCCAAATGACAGGGTAATGAAGCTCAGAATAGCCTTAAACTTTGTTTGGAACGGACTTTGCATTCTTCTGTAAAATGCACATGAACACATACACACACACACACACACATATATATATATATATACATATATATATATATACAGGTGCTGGTCATATAATTAGAATATCATCAAAAAGTTGATTGATTTCAGTAATTCAATTCAAAAAGTGAAATTTGGATATTATATTCATTCATTACACACAGACTGATATATTTCTAGTGTTCATTCCTTTTAATTTTGATGATTATAACTGACAACTAATGAAAAACCCCAAAATCAGTACCTCAGAAAATTTGAATATTGTGAAAAGGTTCAACATTGAAGACACCTGGTGCCACACTCTAATCAGCTAATTAACTCAAAACACCTCAAGGCCTTTAAATGGTCTCTCAGTCTAGTTCTGTAGGCTACACAATCATGGGGAAGACTGCTGACTTGACAGCTGTCCAAAAGACATCTTGCACAAGGAGGTCAAGACACAAAAGGTCATTGCTAAAGAGGCTGGCTGTTCACAGAGCTCTGTGTCCAAGCGCATTAATAGAGAGGCGAAGGGAAAGAAAAGATGTGGTAGAAAAAAAGTGTACAAGCAATAGGGATAACCGCACCCTGGAGAGGATTGTGAAACAAAACCCATTCAAAAATGTGGGGCAGATTCACAAAGAGTGGACTGCAGCTGGAGTCAGTGCTTCAAGAACCACCACGCACAGACGTATGCAAGACATGGGTTTCAGCTGTAGCATTCCTTGTGTCAAGCCACTCATGAACATGACACAGCGTCAGAAGCGTCTTGCTTGGGCTAAAGACAAAAAGGACTGGACTGCTGTTGAGTGGTCCAAAGTTATGTTCTCTGATGAAAGTAAATTTTGCATTTCCTTTGGAAATCAAGGTCCCAGAGTCTGGAGGAAGAGAGGAGTGGCACAGAATACACGTTGCTTGAAGTCCAGTGTAAAGTTCCCATAGTCAGTGATGGTTTGGGGTGCCATGTCATCTGCTGGTGTTGGTCCACTGTGTTTTCTGAGGTCCAAGGTCAATGCAGCCGTCTACCAGGAAGTTTTAGGGCACTTCATGCTTCCTGCTGATGACCAACTTTATGGAGATGCAGATCCAACAGGATTTGGCACCTGCACACAGTGCCAAAGCTACCAGTACCTTGTTTAAGGACCATGGTATCCCTGTTCTTAATTGGCCAGCAAACTCGCCTGACCTTAACCCTATAGAAAATCTATGGGGTATTGTGAAGAGGAAGATGCGATACGCCAGACCCAACAATGCAGAAGAGCTGAAGGCCACTATCAGAGCAACCTGGGCTCTCATAACACGTGAGCAGTGCCACAGACATGATCGACTCCATTCCACGCCACATTGCTGCAGTAATTCAGGCAAAAGAAGCCCCAACTAAGTATTGAGTGCTGTACATGCTCATACTTTTCATGTTCATACTTTTCAGTTGGCCAACATTTCTAAAAATCCTTTTGTTGTATTGGTCTTAAGTAATATTAAAATTTTCGGAGATACTGAATTTGGGATTTTTATTAGTTGTCAGTTTTAATCATCACAATTAAATGAAATAAACATTTGAAATATATCAGTCTGTGTGTAATGAATTAATATAATATCCAAGTTTCACTTTTTGAATGGAATTACTGACATAAATCAACTTTTTGATGATATTCTAATTATATGACCAGCACCTGTATATACAGTGCATCCGGAAAGTATACACAGTGCTTCACTTTTTCCACATTTTGTTATGTTACAGCCTTATTTCAAAATTGATTACATTTATTATTTTCCTTAAACTTCTACAAACAACACCTCATAATGACAATCTGAAAGAAGTTTGTTTGAAATCTTTGCAAATTTATTAAAAATAAAAAACACGGAAAAAATCATATGTACATACATATTCTCAGCCTTTGCTCAATACTTTGTTGAAGCACCTTTGGCACCAATTACAGCCTCAAGTCTTTTTGAGTATGATTCTACACACCTGTTTTTGGGCAGTTTCTCCCATTCTTCTTTGCAGAACCTCTCAAGCTCCATCAGGTTGGATGGGGAACGTCGGTGAACAGCCTTTTTCAGATCTCCAGAGATGTTCAATCGGGTTCAAGTCTGGGCTCTGGCCAGCACCACTGCACCATACAACACCACTGCACCATACAACACCACTGCACCACACAACACCACTGCACCACACAACACCACTGCTTCCTGCTCAGCTACTGTTCGGACGCTCTTACTTACTGCTCCGAACCTTGCTCTATTGCTTTTATATTTTATCTCCTAATTTTAACTTCAGCAAATCGGCACACTGCTAAATCGACATAGCTTGGCATCAATGTAAAAACTAGAAACTTTTGTAACTGGAAGATTACTACAAAAAACCGGGTTTCCTATCCGACCAGCCTCCCACTGCCATCAGCTTACCTCCCGAAGAAGGGAAAACACAGCTGTGTACATTCAAAAGGAGAAGAAAGAAAATGCCTCTTCTAGAATCTACTTGCTGCTCTGACTGCCACAGACTTTTACACAGGATTGCAGTTCTTGAAAAAAAGTTACTTATGGGACCACCAAACCAGATGGAAACACACAACAGAGCTTCGTCATGGACGCCCTCAGCTTACAGCCAGTAAATCCTATGAATCTAGTGCTCCTAGACAGGCCATACTGAGTGTAGAGAAACAAACCGTTTGACTTACAAAACAGGGAGCGAGACCCAAAGGCACTCGAGACATCAGATTGTCACAAGCATCACATATTGCTGCAGTAGCATCCTCTACCCCAGATACGGCTCTGACAAGGATTGCAAACACTGGTCTCTTACCACCGCCTATACATCTTGAGAACAGTTTTGAATTATTAATGAATGTAGATGAGGAATCCCTAAACGAGATGAATGTGATCAAACACAGACTGAATAAGCCTGTAGATAACACTGATGCTAACTGGGGCTCAAGGTTGAGCAGACAGCGGCACTCAACTCAGAGCGCAGCCGCGCCCAGGACTCTGTTAGTGGGCGACTCCATAATCAGGCACATTAGTAGCAGGGATACAACTACGTGCTGCCTTCCACAAGCAACAACTTCTGGGTAAACTGGGAACTTCACAACATTCTGATGAAACATAAGACTTCAAATCGGCTCATCATTCATGTTGGGAAGAACGATATTCATAAAGAGCAGTCAGAACTTCTTAAGCTTTTTGAAACCATTAAAAGTCTGAAAGTTCAAACATTCATCAGTGGACCACTCCCAGCAAGAGGAACAAACAGGTTTTAACGGTTTCTTGGGCTTAATACATGGCTGGAAAAAACCTGCAATATAAAAGGAGTGAACTTCATTGAAAACTTCAATCTTTTCTGGAGTCCGAGGCAACTGTTTCAACAGGATGGCCACCACCCAAAGAAACTTGGTTCAAGAGTTCTTAAGGACAATATCTACTTCTCCCTCAGATTTCCTTCTGCAGTATGTGCCAATCCACTCAACCTGAATGGCACACACACACCTGGATACAGTATGAATGACCACAGGATTTCACTTCAGCACCTGAATGGACATACGGTTGACACATCACACAAGGACAATGATAACACCACTCAGCCACAACAACCTCTGCTCACGGACACAATCTCAGCTGAGCCCTGCCCACAGAGCTCACCACAGACAGACTGTGACATATTAGAACTGCTCCAAGATTCAGCACCCAAGGACGACTTTCTGGAAAACAGCCAGGGAAACCAGGACAGCATATTACAAGGGCGACCAAAGGCTAAGGGCCTTACAAGGGCCTTACAAAGGCTAGCACGCCCTCCCCCTCCTCCTGTGAGAGCTCTTCGGCCTCTGCCACAGCGCCAGGGCCCACACCCTCCTCCAGCGGCTCGAGGTGAACCACACACAACTGACACCAGCTCTCAGGGATATGTGTCGGTCCCTGCTATGATAACAGTAACTTTTGTTTACAGAACAAGTACTCAAATGTTTACAGAACAAGCGGGAACCCAGTGTGCCTGTATCTTTCTCTATTTCTGTTCTATTACATGTAAGAAAGTCTAAGGTCTTCTCAAGCCGGACGGCAAACCCATCTAATCTGCTGCCTGTTACATATCACCTGGCTCCAATGACGGAGTATGAAGACACAGCCAGAGGGTGGACGCCACACCACAGAGAGAGGAAAAACAACAACTTCTCTTCTTTTTCCAACTGTCTAAACTCATGGTAATATGTGAATACCGGCAACATTCGGTATTAGCAATGGCGTCAGCAATGGCGTGGCTGTGTTGCGAGTCGGAGACGGAGTTTTGCTCAATTGCACAAATAGATCTTGAGGTACGTTCAATTGAGGACCAACTTTCAGTCGTACAAACACAAATACAATGGCTACTGGAGAAGCATTCAAAGCTATGTGAACGGAAAACTTTGTTGGAAACTTCCTGTGTCATGGATACTTCATGGGAGAACCGCTTTGAAGCACCATCAACATCTACACCGGGGATTTTCATTCATGAAAGGAATGCACCTCGGATAAAGACGGCTCAGGTTTGTTATACACCTGCTCCTTCATACAATGGACCTTGGCTATACCAACGGAGGAAATCCCAGTTTAGAGCCAGGACATTAACTTCAACAATCCCGAAGTTTGACCTCACTACGATTAATGGATTTGAGGCACTCAGATCTCCAAATGCTACGACTTTGCCGTCACTTTCTTGACCCGGTAAAACGCTTATCATTGGGGACTCTGTTACCCGACATTTAGAAGTTCAGACAAATCACACTACTGTGCAAAAAACATTGCTTTCCGGGAGCTCGGGTAATTGACATTGCTGTCCACATCCCAACGGTTTTAAACCATGACAAAAAAAGTGGACACAGTTGTTCTGCATGCTGGTGTGAATAACATTAGACTGCGACAATCAGAAATTCTGAAAAAGGATTTTAATGAACTGGTGGAAGCTGTGCGCAACACATCACCGGGAACAAGGATTTTAATCTCCGGACCACTGCCAACATACAGAAGAGGTAATGAATACTTCAGCAGACTTTTTGCATTAAATAACTGGCTAGAATCATTCTGCAAGATGCAGAACTTGGGTTTCATTAACAATTGGAATCTCTTCAGGGAGAGAGCGTGATTTTATCGTGCAGACGGTATGCATCCAAGTAGAATGGAGCATACTTCTTCTCGAGAAACATAAAAACAGCATTGGACAATTTATGACAAGTACCGTATGTAGCATCCCTGTAAGAAGCCACATCTTGAAACCTCTGAATTTAGAACTGGGATGCAAGCCGGTTAATAACATTGAAGTTGTTGTCTCCTCCAGGAACAATACAAATAGACGAAACAATCATCGGAGAAAATCAAATTTGGTATCGATAGTGAGAAAGGATTCAAATAATTCCTTTAAGGCTTCTTTGACAGACAGGTTCAAGATGGCACTTTTTAATATAAGATCAATTACATGGAAAACATTTCTTATTTATGATATTTTATTTGAGAAACAGTTAAATCTGATGTTTTTAACGGAAACCTAGCTTGATCAAAATGGGACAATATCTCTTATCGAGGCATGCCCACCAGCTTATACGTTTTTTTCAAAAGGTTTGCTGTTGCAAGAGGGGTGGCGGAGTAGCCGCTATATATTTTTGCCGTCACTGGCCTGTAAAGAGATTGTTATCAAAGATTTTACTACATTTGAGTATTTAGCAATAGAAATATTAGAAAGTAAATGTTTCGTTTTTATTATATATCGACCTCCTAAGCACGGGTTGTGCTTTATATCCGAGTTTTCTTAACTTTTAACTCTGTTACCAACTATAATAAAAAAATCCTGATTGTTGGTGATTTTAATATTCATGTCGATTACAAAGCTGATCGTAAAGCAGTGGAGTTTTTAGAGGTTTTAAATTCTTTTAATTTTACATAACATGTCAATGGACCTACACATGATAAAGGGCATCTGAGTCTTTGAATGAAATACCTACTGTACATGATAAGGTTAATAGTTTTAATGCCTCTCTAAAATCAGCTCTCATTTCAGTATTTTCTTTGATATATTGATCTCTCCTACTATTGAAGCTAGATCTGTGTCTGTCAAGAAGAGATGCTTAAATGAGAACCATATCTTTAACACCAAGCATATCTGTGGACTCTGTTGACTTTCTCCTTGATTCTTTTAACTCAAAACTTATAAGTATAATTGATGATATTGCTCCTGTGAAAGTCAGGAAGAAGAATGGCAGGCAAAAAGCACCTTGGAGAAACTCAACAGCAGTGCAAAATATGAAAAGACAATGCAGAAAAGCAGAGCGCATGTGGCGGAAGACAAAACTTGTATATATAACTCATTAACTCATATAATATAACTCATTATAACATCTATAAAGACACTCTTCGTGCTTTCAATGTGGAACTAGGCAAATCTAGACAGACTTTATTCTCAAATATTATAAACAGAAACATAAATAACACACGTAAAAAGTTTTTTGCTACTGTAGAGAGACTGACAAACCCCCCAAGCCAGATTCCCAGTGAAATGCTCTCAGACAGCAAGTGCAGTGAGTTTGCTTCTTTCTTCTCTGAGAAAATCAATAATATCAGAAAGGTGATCAGCTCATCCTTGAGTTGCGCTGGTGTCAGACAGATCAGACCACAACCTGAGAAAGTAGTCACTATGTCTGATTTCGAAGAAATGAATGGTAACATTTTAGAAGAAACAGTACAGCACCTTAAAACATCAACCTGGACACACTCCCCACCTCCTTTTTCAAAAGTGTGTTAAACTGCTTAGAAGCAGATCTCCTAGAAGTGGTAAACTCCTCACTTCTTCCAAACTCCCTGAAAACTGCAGTTGTCAAGCCCCTCCTGAAAAAGAGCAATCTGGATAAAACCATATTAAACAACTATAGACCGATCTCAAATCTTCCTTTCATAGCCAAGATCATTGAAAAAGTTGTCTTCAATCAGCTGAACAAATTCTTAAGCTCGAATGGATACTTTGACAATTTTCAATCTGGTTTCCGACCGCTCCACAGCACAGAGACAGCGCTCATAAAGATAATAAACGATATTCGCTTGAATACTGATACAAGCAAATTATCAGTGCTGGTACTACTCGACCTCAGTGCTGCATTTGACACTGTCGATCACAACATACTTCTTGACAGGCTGGAAAACTGGGTCGGGCTTTCTGGGATAGTCCTAAAATGGTTCAGGTCATACTTGGTAGGGAGAGGTTATTATGTGAGTATAGGAGACCATAAGTCTGAGTGGACATCCATGACATGCGGAGTCCCTCAAGGCTCAATTCTTGCGCCACTCCTATTCAACCTATACATGCTCCCAATGAGCCAAATAATGAGAAATAACCAAATCTCTTACCACAGCTATGCAGACGACACACAGCTCTACTTATCCCTATCGCCTAACGATTACAGCCCCATTGACTCCCTGTTCCAATGCATTGATGAAGTAAACAGTTGGATGTGCCAAAATGTTCTTCAGTTAAACAAAGACAAAACTGAAGTCATTGCGTTTGGAAACAAAGATGAAGTTCTCAAGGTGAACGCATACCTTCAGTCTAGGGGTCAAACAACTAAAAATCAAGTCAGGAATCTGGGTGTGTCTCTGGAGTCAGACCTTCGTTTCAGTAGTCATGTCAAAGCAATAACTAAATCAGCATATTGTCACCTGAAAAATATTGCAAGAATTAGATGCTTTGTTTCCAGTCAAGACTTAGAGAAACTTGTGCATGCTTTCATCACCAGCAGGGTGGATTATTGTAATGGACTTCTCACTGGCCTTCCCAAAAACACCATAAGACAGTTGCAGCTCATACAGAACGCTGAGCAGAACCAGAAAACATAAACACATCACACCAGTGTGCAGGTCTTTACACTGGCTCCCAGTTACATTTACACCTTTGTTCAGAATTTAAGGTCTTCTTTTAAGGAAACTTGTTGGGAGGTTGCCATTAGAAACCTTGTTTTCTCCTGGTTATGTGTAGTCAGGGAGATAGGCAAGTTCATTTGTTTTAATTTTTGTTAATGTATAGGTAAGTTATGGTTAAAATAGACACCTTTTCGTTTGTTGTGTTGGCCTTTGCCCCCTCCTGGAACTTATGTTTCCAGTTTATATTCTTTTGATTCAATAAACACCAACTTAAGTTCATTCTTTCTGGATGTGTGTTACTGGGGCTGGAGACAAAAAGTTCCTGTGCTCTCTCTCTATCCATAATTTATGGCTATGCCTATTACCCCTAGACTAAAAGGCTGGCACGGTACAAGTTATGTCCAAATCATGTACAATAAACTGAATTTACCACAGGTGAACTCCAAACAAGTTGCAGAAACATCTCAAGCATGATCAGTGTAAACTGGATGCACCTGAGCTCAATTTTGAGTGTCATGGCAAAGGCTGTGAATACTTATGGACATGTGATATTTTTCCGTTTTTTATTTTTATTAAATTTGCAACGTTTTTTTTAAACAAAGTTCTTTCACATTGTCTTTATGGGGTATTATTTGTAGAATTTTGAGGAAAATAATTAATTTAATCAGTTTTGGAATCAGGCTGTAACATAAAAAAATGTGGAAAAAGTGAAGCGCTGTGAATACTTTCCAGATGCACTCTGTGTGTGTGTGTGTGTGTGTGTGTGTGTGTGTGTGTATATATATATATATATATATATATATTATATTTTAGTATTTATCTTTTTATATTTTAAGAGAAATATTATAAGTCTAATAAAACTATCTACAGATAATTATGTGAGTGATTAGCCGTTCCTCATATGTTTTGAGCTGGTGTTGTGTGTTTCTGTGTTTGATTGCTCAGGCCTGTCGCAGTGGAACGGAGGTGCTGAACGCTCTTCGGCAGGTACAGAAGCTCCTCTCGGCCCACGAGACGTCCTTCCTACAGAGTCTGCGGAGCCTCCGCAAGAAACTGGGCCTGTTGCAGAACAGCACAGCCAAACACAGCAGCACAGGTCAGCAGCGCCACGGCCCAACACAGACCACTGTCCTTTACACCATGTCAATGTTGAAGTACAGGCTGTAGGAACTGCTCGTCTCGTTCCCAGTCTCGGCCTGTCCTCCTCCTGAACCGCTGGCTAACGGCCGGGTCCTCGGGAGTGTGTTTGAGTCGGGACACGAGGTCCACTTCGTGTGCAGCCCTGGCTTTGAGCGGACGGGGCCGGAGACCAGAGTCTGCCTGGAGTCGCGGAGCTGGAGCGGAGCAAAGCCGTCCTGCAGGGGTACGACTACTGCACACACACTTTACCTGTCATTCACACTCACACTACACTCTGACATCAGTACTTAGTATGTAGCCGATGTTTTACACATGAATGTCTAGAACATAGACTGTAAAAAAAGATGGACGACGCCCCTTCGCTCTCTTCCATTGGCGAGAAGTGAAGCCGCCATTGTCCCGATATGGCGCTGACATCTTGGGACTTGAGTCTGCGCAGTTGCGATTTCGGGACCAGACATGCGCAGTAGTGAGCAGGAAGTAAAGCCACGAAATCATCGTCCCGCTCTGGTCCCGCCCTCTCTCTCGCAAATCAATCACAAGCTCACGCCTCTGCTGCAGAATAACCCATTATGTCGGTGTGAAATAATTAATTATAGAAATTTAGATATTAAATTTAAACCTCCAATCTCCTCAGTCCTCCAAAGATGCAGAGAAAAAGTCCGTTGTTGCTTCAGTGAGCACTTCGCTCAGAGAACCTGTCAATCACAGCTGTCTATCATGTACGCCACAGCTCCGTTTTTATAGCATCAAATAACTAACTAAAAACAAACTTATTTTAAAAACAAACACTTGAAATTACATCAGCGTGATGGAAACTACAGTAAATGACAGAAACTATCTTTGGAAAAAAGATATGTGAAGTGTAATTTAATTGTTTAATTGGTCTCATGTCCCGTTGAATTACACGGGGAGGCGGGGTTTATGAGCTATACTAGGACCGGTCACCGGGGGGCGATCGAGACGCTTTGGCTTCACTTTTCAGGGCTTGTGCGGCACGCTTGGTCCAGACCAGGGGTTTTCAAACTGGGCTCCAGACACCCTCAGGGTCCAGTGCAAGTCCATGGAAAAGCAGTGTAAAAATAATGAAAGAAATTTGATTAAAATAAATAAAATTGTACGTAAATGTTAGATTAAAATAAATTGTTTAAAATTAATACAATTTTAAATAAAAACCATTTGATTAAAATGAACAAAAAATTTAAATAAATCAAATTGTAAATAAATAAATAATGAATTAATAGCCTATGTTAGCTTAAAATAAATTTATTCAAATAAATAAACAATTTTTAAATAAAAAAACATTTGATAAAAATAAAAAATTGAGAACTAAAATGATTTATTTAGTTATTTCTATATTTAGATTTTTTTTTTAAATAAATACAAAATCATTACAAATAAAGTTTCATGTAGCTAAATAAAATAAATTGGACAAAACTAAATTACGAAATGTTAAGAAAATAAGCATAAAAATAAGATTAAACTAAATAAGTAAATAAATGAACAAACTGATTAAAATAAAAAAAAGTTTGGTAAAATTAAATTTGACTAAAATTAAAAAGACTTAAATTAAAATTATTTGATTGAAAGTAAATAAATGAATAAAATACATCTAACTTTTCTATATAAGAGTTCAGCACTGCACTGAGTAGAAATGTCATAGAAACTAAATATTTTACACATTTGTAATATTAATTGTCCACAGTAATATATGGGTCTTTATACATGAAATCATATAACCGCCTTGGTCATATTTCATATCATATGATCATATCATATCAGGTCTAGACTTCAGAAATATAAGTTTAAATTGTGTAAAAGTGTAAATTGTTTGTGAATCTCGTTTGGTGAAATTGTTTGATTCAGTGTAACAAGCAGAACAAATCTGAAAAACCTTGTTTAAATTGTTGCATTCAATTTAATGTATCAATTTATGGCTTATTCATGAAATTCAAGCCAAAAAATATTGCATAAATTGTTGCGTTCAAATAAACAAAAAAAATACACTTAATTTATGAAGCAGAAGCTGAACAAAATAGTATAAATTTTTTTGTAAAACGTTTAGCAAAAACATTGAATTAATTGCAAAAATAAACGCCTCGTTTATAAAACATGAGCAAAAAAATCTGTGTAATTCCTTCATAAAACCCTTTGGCATTAATTGTCAAGTGTAACAATGTACGCATCATTCATGAAACACAAGATCAATTATTCATTAAATCTTTTGCATAAATTTTTGCATTCAATTCAGTATAACGGTTTATGCCTTATTTGTGAAACACGAGCCAAACAAATTAGTGTAAATCCTTCGTAAAACCTCTGGCATAAATTATTACATTCAGTTTAACAATAATTTATGCTTTACTCAGGCATTCCTTCCTCTTTGGTTTCATGAATAAATTATTCATAAAATCTTTTCATGTGCACATTTAAAACAATTTAAGAATCATTCATTAAACACAAGCTGAGCATTTTTTGTGCAAATAGTTTATAAAACCTGCTTTAATTCAAAGCAACCCTTTCTACCTTTTCATTAAACACAAGCCGGATAATGTGTGCAAATCCTTTTAACAACTCTCTTACTTAGGCCCCGTCCACACTACTGCGTTTTCGTTTAAAAACGGAGAATTAAAACGAAAACGATCTCCGTCCACACCAGCGTTTTAGCTGCGTATTAGAATTGATCTCCGTCCACATTAAAACGACTGAAAACTCGGATCACGTGACCATTCTCCAACACTGTGCATGCGCGTGCCGGTGTAAACAGGAAACGGATGGACTATTCCTCAGATTTGACGAGGAAGCAAGTAACGTTAGCTACCTCTGCAAAGATTAGAAAATGTCGAAGACCAGAGATTTCTTTTCATGGACCGCCGCTGCACACGGGAATTGTCATAGATCGCTCGAATAATAGTTTGCCTCCGGCGCATGTAGGCAGTTATAGCATTGTAAAATGCAGAATTTGCTTGCACAACAGCTGCTAACAAAGACATCAAAGTCAGTAACGCTTGTAATTCGTTATCCATGTTGCACTCACTAACATCAGCTACGTAGTCCAGGATGTTTTTGTTTGTTTTCTTCCGGTGACGGGACATGTGATGGGTGGCTGACGAATCAGGGAAGGATACGTCATGGGTGATGACACCCAATCATAGAGCCGAGCGTGACCTTCTACGTCATCGTTTCTAAACTCCTCCGTTTTGTCCCGTCTACACTAAAACGCCCTCCGGAGATTCAAAACGAAAAACGGAGCTGCAGCGTTTCTAAACTTCTCCGTTTTGGGTCTTCGTTTTTCCCGTTTTAGTGTGGACGGGAGGTGCAAACGTAGCAAAAGGTCTCCGTTTTTAAACGAAAACGCAGTAGTGTGGACGGGGCCTTAAACAGTCACACACTGGTTTAGTGAATGAAGTTCATTCCAGTGTTCTGTTGTGCTGATGTGGGGCCATTTCAGTTTGTCTTCTATTTGTGTGGTCTCAGTTGTGGACACCCCTGTAAACACTGACGGATCCGCGTCTGAGAGGCCGTCGCACTGCATCCAGTTCCTGGGCTCCAGTCACTGCAGCTGTGAGCCGGGGTTCAGCATCTCCAGCCACAACAACACACTGTGCACAGGTCACACACGCACGCAGACACACACGCACTCACAACACACACTCTAACACACTGCATACCGTTGTTATTAAAATGATTCATTGCAAATCAGGTTTATTTACAAAATTTACAGACTTTCAGCTGTTTGCAATGAACAAATCGAACAAAAGTAATTGAAATAGCTCAACACAAAAAATGTTTCAAGTGGTTTCCCCACATTCAACTGAAAATGAAACTTTCAATGACTTCTGCAGTCTAAAAATTATTCAACCCCCTGAATAGAGTCCATCACAACAGCACAAATCTGCAAAACAGGTGTTATCTCACTAATCAAGGGCTTCATTAGTTGCACCAGGTGTGCTTGAGCTAGAACACATGAAATATCTGAACTGGCGATGTTTGTTGAGAGCCATATTTCTAACATGCAGTCAAACGTGACAAAGTCAAAATAATGCTCCAAAAAGTTAAGAGAAGATACCATCACCCTTCACAAGCAAGGAACAGGACACAAAAAGAGCGAATGCAGTAAATGTTCCTAGAGACACCATTGGAAGCGAAGTGTGCAAGTTCAGAGTTGAAGGAACAGTGGTTACACTACCTGGACAGGGCAGAGAAAGGAAGCTATCAACGGCTGCAACCAGATTTCTGAGAAGTCAGGTTCAGATAAACCCTCGAGTGCCTGAAAAAGACCTGCAGCAAGACTTGGTGACACTGAGGTCTCAGCTTGCATAGTAAGGCCTGTACTAAACGCATATACTCAACGACGTACACCACTACTGACCCAAAAGTGCTCAAAATCATATAAATAAGAAAGCCACAGAAGTTTCATAAGCTGAAATGAACACGGTCTACAGTTCAGCATGATGGATCAGTGATGCTCTGGGCTGCTTTATATCCGCCGGCACTGGAAACCTGCAGCGTGTGGAAGGAGAGATGGATTTAATGAAGTATCAGGAAATCCATAACAGCAAAAGGGTGTTATACTAAGTACTAAAGATGCTTGGCATGAATGGGTTGAACAATTTTGAGACTGCAGAAGTCATTAAAGTCGCCCTGATGTTAATAATTTTATCCCTTAAAACTCATCTTTGATTACCAAAATGACATATTTAAACGTTTTTTCCTGTGAAAAACATTTTTTCATGCCTTAAAATATCTTGAATGTAACTCGACACCCTTGCCTCATTTAGAATGTGGTTCTATGAATATGCAAATGAGCCCCACCTCCACTCACTCAGTCAGCTCAGAGATCCACTCGTTGACGATCACACGTTGATCTGATTGGTTACAAGCAGTGGTTAAAGTGGGATTTGGCAGGTGGGGGAACCGTCACATTTTGTGTAGGTGCAACAGGGAAAAATGACTCACCGTGGGACAACATATTGAGTTTCGTGGTATAGCAATAATGTTTGGGACAAGAGTGTCACTGTGGCACCTCAAATCACAATACTTATTTACTTGATATTTTAATGGTTTTATTTTGGTCCATATTTCTTCCCCTCCTAAAGCTGAACTTTGACTGATAGTCTTTTCATTTTCGTCTGTGTCAGCGAAGAAAGTAAACATAGGCTCAACTGATGAGTTTTATGAATCATTTTCATAGATTAGTTAATTTACTCAAGGCTACCAGATCAGCATTGCCAATAGGAACCTTCTACAAGCTTTGGAATTTGAAAAGTAATTTTAAATAATAAAAATTATAGGCTACGTTTAACGCAGTTGGTGGAATTGGCAGACGTTCCCTTAGGCATGTGTTGTGGAAACGCGTCAAAGCATTCTCGGGTATAGATACTGTATTAATGCACGGTGATTTTGAACGAATATTTAATGTCGATAATGTTTCCATAATGTTAAAACTAATCCGGTTATTGATCTTTGTAAGACTGCCGAGTCCGACCCTATAGAACAGTGGCAAGGGAAAACAATACAGTAACCAATACAGTAACCCCTGGTTACAAGGTAGTTTGTGACGTCAGAAACACCAGCGATTTCAAACCGTGTTTTTGAGTCTGTCTTTGGTTCACTGCAGTTTTAAGCAGAAAATACTCAGCAATGCTGTCGACTTATGAATTTACACATGGCTTGTCTTAAAGCATATTAAAAACACCACATATAAACAACATTAATAACTTGATTTCCACCACAAAGGGACTTTAAAAGTCGCATTTTCAGTTGGATTTTGGGGGAAACCCGTTCGAAGAGTCTTGTATTGAGCTATTTTAATTACTTTTGTTTGATTTGTTCATTGCAAACAGCTGAAAGTCTGTACATTTTGGCAATAAACCTGATTTGCAATGGGGGTTGAATAGTTTTGATTACAACGTATATATACACATTTACACAGTACATATACATACACACACATATATGTATATACACATAAACATACAGTACATATACAGATATAGTAGCAAATTAGCTGAAGGGAAATTTGAATAATTAATTTGAACTCATAATTAATAATAAATATTTGGATCAGTAAATAGAGTTAACTCAATGTAGCAGAATTAACATTACAATCAATTAATCTGTTTGCCCAGTATTGTTTCACACTCAGTATTGATTGTCTATCAACTCTCAGAAAGGTTATTTTTCTTTGCCACAGAAACATAACTCTGACTGTATCCAGTATTACACAGAGCATGTACAGTATCTGACGAGAGTCCACAGGAGAACAATCCTGATCAGTGGCAGACCAGACTTCTGCTCGGACCACTGCATGTTAGTCTTACGACTCGCAACTGGATTATTTCTTAAATATAACAAATAATTGTGTTCTTCAATTTATATATATATATATATATTAATCAACTATAATTGCAGGAATATATATATATATATATATATGAATAAGATATTTATACTATAATTTTTGCTTCTATAATACCTGCCGTAACCATGAAAATCAGCTTATTCCAGTAATTCATCAGTGTTATTACTGGCTCTCATGCCAGTGATAAAAGAGCATGTCAGCCAATGGTCAATTAAATGTATTTTTAAAATGCTAAATTATTCAGTGTGATCATGAATGAAATGAAACAGAACAGAAATTAATTAATACAGCATGGTAGGTTTGATGTATGATTAATGAGTTTCATATTTGAACAGTTTTCATTTGCAAATGCAACAGCAGTCGTATTAGGAGTTAAATGACAGCAGCGCTGTGGTTGTGTGTGTGTGTGTGTGTGTGCATTTCAGACATTGACGAATGCGAGCTCTTCCGCCTAACTCCACCTGGCCGTCTGTGTTTGCACAGCTGTGTGAATACAGCTGGAAGTTTCCGGTGCCAGTGTCCCGCCGGATACCGCCTGGGCCGCGATAGCAGGAGCTGCCATGGTGCGTTCATCACCAAACCTGCATTATCTGCTTCTGTATAATCATCTTAAACTAACGACAGAGGGTCTGTTTCATTACCTAGTGTGCTGCCTATCTAGTGTGCTGCTCACAGATGCAGCTGCTGTCTAGGGCAGCATCCTAAATACAACGTTCCTCAGTGATGGAGTGATTTGTAACGCTCTACATCAGTTCTACACGCCACATAAATAGCACTTCTGTTGAAACACTGGGGATTCGCAACAGCAGGCGAAAACCCCATTCGTTGTCTCCATAGAAAATTGTTTCAGAGGTGACAACAATAATGTATATGCCAGATTCCCAGTGGAAAACTACATTACCCATAATCTTCTGCTTCCAAACAGTTTGTAATGTGATTCATCGTAAAGTTTTTAAAGAAATCTTTATGGAGAGAATAAACAAAATACTCAAGACAAGTTTTTTTTTAATTATATTGAATGATATTTAAATCAACGGTTTTTTGATTAAACTATGTTTTTCTCACACACGTCTGCGATCTTGGATGGTTTCCTTCACCGTGTTTAACTCCACTTTTAGACATGCACTCGTGAACTTCCCTAAGCACTTCTCGGCTGGATCCCCACCACCATTGCGAAGTGCGTTCAACTTCGTCAAGTGGGCGAGGGAAGTTTATTTGGACACAAACTCGACCCCTCGATTTTGACCAAAGGAGCAAGTCTACTCAATACGTACAGTTCAGGCAGATCCATGGACCACCGTGCAACACGGTTGTGACGTCACAACAGCAACTACCAGACTCGCACTTAATTGACCCACAAGTGATCAAGTGCCGAGACAGCTCAATTTAAACACATTGCAAGGGTTCGGCCAGTAGTGGGCGCTCATGCAACGCAAGCAATGATGTACATCTAAGTGAACGACACTGAACAAAGTTAGGGAGGCAATGGCATAAAAAAGTGGGCTTGAATGCAGCCGCTGAGGTCTTTACAGGGCATGCTGGGAATACAATGTGGCCGTAGATTTTGCCCAAAATAAGGTGAACGTCATCTTGAGACAGTTCCTTAAAATGCTGCCTTAGTAAAACCGCTCACTAGGATTCAGATCAAAGCTAGATTGACCAAGATATGAACTAACTTACTTTAGTCAACTAACTTAAAAATGGGAAAACTAAAATCTAATATTTTCACAGTAGATAAAAGGAACCTTTTAAATAAAAAGTTGTTTTTATCATGTGCTTTGTGTAGACATTGACGAGTGTGTGAGGGCGAGCCATAACTGCAGCAGTGAGCAGGTGTGTGTTAACACATACGGAGGTCATCGCTGTGAGCCGGTGGACTGTCCTCGCTTCCACAACGCCACATACATCAAAACCTCACCGCTGTAAGTTACAGCACTGCCAGCGTCACTCAAATTAGCACTGATCTCAGGGTGAGCGGGTCTCAAGAGCTGGCTGTAGGATCCTATTCCAGAAGACACCAAAACAAACAGTCATATCAGACAATTAATCCGAAGGCTGCATTAAGACAGAAAAACAACACAAACATGTAAACAAACTATCTATGCTAGCTCAATTTCAGTTCATACTGACAGATTTGAAAACCGAGTTGGTGTAGCTAAAAGGATTTTTATAAAGCAACAGATGGGAAACGTGTTTTTAGCATTGTAGCAATGCTAGCATTCTTTTTCCTTAAGTTATAATTTGCTCCACATTTGTTTTAAATCTAAATGTCTGGATTAACTGCTCTGTGCCGACCGACTTGCTATATTTCCAAGACATCATTTCAGGTTAAAGTTTGTTCTGGCTTCCCAGCGCCTTATTCTGGTTCTCTTCCTCCACCCAGGCGTTGTGACCGTAACCCGTGTGTCCAGGGAGACGAGTCCTGTCTGCAGGCCCCGGTCTCTGTTAACTTCCACTTCATGGCGGTGGTGTCCAACATGTCGGCGCCCACCGTGCTCTTCCGCCTGTCTGCGGCCCGTGTGCTGGGCGACGTGCTGCGCTTTGGGCTGCTGGGTCATGCTGGAGTTCAGCACTTCAGCGTCCAGCGCGCCGGCAGACAGACGGGGCAGCTGGTGCTGGTGAAGCCCGTCCAGGGGCCCGCCACGCTCGAGGTCGACATCCAGATGAGCGAGATGGAAAGAAAGGTTCTGCTTGGGCGATACGTCACGAAAGTCACCGTCTTTGTTTCACCATACAGCTTCTGAGTCGCAGAAGACAGTGCTGGGAAATCATTCACAGGCGAGATACTGGGGACTGACCCTGCCGAGGAGAGATAGAGGCACTATTATACTATTCCTGAGGTGCCAATTTACCAGGACAAAAGAAACCGTACGAATGGTCGGAGTAATTTAAGCCCACAGAATAGGAAACAAAAACCTTGCATTTGGACCGAAACATTTATGCAGTGTTGAAGTTAAGACAATGACATGTAATTTTGAAATGTGGAAAAATTACTTCATTTCACATAAAAAATATTTCTGGGACAAATAACTTAGTCGGAGACAATAATATATTAAAATTTAGTTTGAAAATGTCAGTTTTTTTTATAAATTAATTCAAGTTGGTTTTATGGGTTTAAAAACAATTTTCAAGAATAGCATTTACTGACTTTAAATGTGTTGTAAGATCAAGTAAATAATACAATTCTTTATACTATGAATGTGTATTATTTTTAAAAACACTTTTAAAATTGTCACTTGTGTAGTTTTTGGAGAGTTGCACCACATGACATTGAAACAATTGCTTCACTACATATTTTTACAAAATAAAGATCATTTCCTCAAATATTTCAGTCTTTTCATGAGACTTAAGATCTCCACCTTGACATTTCTACATTAAAGGGTTAGTTCACCCAAAAATTGTAATTGTCATAATTTACTCACCCTCAAGTTGTTCCAACCCCCTAAAACTTTCGTTCATCTTCGAAAACACAAATGAAGATCTTTTTGATGAAATCGAAGAGATTTCTGTCCCTTTATTGACAGCTACTCAACTACCAGTTTGACTCTTCAAAAAGTTAATGAATTGATTGTAAAACTAACCAAATTATTTGAGCGGTAAAGTCCACATTTTCTGAAGAGAAGCCTGTATATGATGAACACATTTTTAATCAAACGAGCTGCGTAACAAGAATGATCCTCATTGGTTCTTGCTGAAGCTCAAACGAGCTGCGTAACAAGAATGATCCTCATTGGTTCTTGCAGAAGCTCAAACGAGCTGCGTAACAAGAATGATCCTCATTGGTTCTTGCAGAAGCTCAAACGTGCTGCGTAACACAAGAATGATCCTCATTGGTTCTTGCAGAAGCTCAAACGTGCTGCGTAACACGAGAATGATCCTC
Organism: Siphateles boraxobius; assembly: GCF_051911475.1. Taxonomy (NCBI): domain Eukaryota; kingdom Metazoa; phylum Chordata; class Actinopteri; order Cypriniformes; family Leuciscidae; genus Siphateles; species Siphateles boraxobius. Next base: position 435,741 of record NW_027509217.1, on the reverse strand, counting down.
ATTGGTTCTTGCAGAAGCTCAAACGTGCTGCGTAACACAAGAATGATCCTCATTGGTTCTTGCTGAAGCTCAAACGAGCTGCGTAACAAGAATGATCCTCATTGGTTCTTGCAGAAGCTCAAACGAGCTGCGTAACAAGAATGATCCTCATTGGTTCTTGCAGAAGCTCAAACGTGCTGCGTAACACAAGAATGATCCTCATTGGTTCTTGCTGAAGCTCAAACGTGCTGCGTAACACAAGAATGATCCTCATTGGTTCTTGCTGAAGCTCAAACGTGCTGCGTAACACAAGAATGAACCTCATTGGATCTTGCTGAAGCTCAAACGTGCTGCGTAACACAAGAATGATCCTCATTGGTTCTTGCTGAAGCTCAAACGTGCTGCGTAACACAAGAATGATCCTCATTGGTTCTTGCTGAAGCTCAAACGAGCTGCGTAACAAGAATGAACCTCATTGGTTCTTGTTGAAGCTCAAACGTGCTGCGTAACACAAGAATGAACCTCATTGGTTCTTGCTGAAGCTCAAACGAGCTGCGTAACAAGAATGATCCTCATTGGTTCTTGTTGAAGCTCAAACGAGCTGCGTAACAAGAATGATCCTCATTGGTTCTTGCTGAAGCTCAAACTAGCTGCGTAACACGAGAATGAACCTCATTGGTTCTTGCTGAAGCTCAAACGAGCTGCGTAACACAAGAATGATCCTCATTGGTTCTTGCTGAAGCTCAAACAAGCTGCGTAACAAGAATGATCCTCATTGGTTCTTACTGAAGCTCAAACGTGCTGCGTAACACAAGAATGATCCTCATTGGTTCTTACTGAAGCTCAAACGAGCTGCGTAACACAAGAATGAACCTCATTGGTTCTTGCTGAAGCTCAAACGAGCTGCGTAACACAAGAATGATCCTCATTGGTTCTTGCTGAAGCTCAAACGAGCTGCGTAACACAAGAATGATCCTCATTGGTTCTTGCTGAAGCTCAAACAAGCTGCGTAACAAGAATGATCCTCATTGGTTCTTACTGAAGCTCAAACGAGCTGCGTAACAAGAATGATCCTCATTGGTTCTTGCTGAAGCTCAAACTAGCTGCGTAACACGAGAATGAACCTCATTGGTTCTTGCTGAAGCTCAAACGAGCTGCGTAACACAAGAATGATCCTCATTGGTTCTTGCTGAAGCTCAAACAAGCTGCGTAACAAGAATGATCCTCATTGGTTCTTACTGAAGCTCAAACGTGCTGCGTAACACGAGAATGAACCTCATTGGTTCTTACTGAAGCTCAAACGTGCTGCGTAACACGAGAATGAACCTCATGTGTTCATGCGGAAGCTCAAACAAGCTGCGTAACAAGAATTATCCTCATTGGTTCTTGCTGAAGCTCAAACAAGCTGCGTAACAAGAATGATCCTCATTGGTTCTTACTGAAGCTCAAACGTGCTGCGTAACACGAGAATGAACCTCATTGGTTCATGCGGAAGCTCAAACAAGCTGCGTAACAAGAATTATCCTCATTGGTTCTTGCTGAAGCTCAAACAAGCTGCGTAACAAGAATGATCCTCATTGGTTCTTACTGAAGCTCAAACGTGCTGCGTAACACAAGAATGATCCTCATTGGTTCTTACTGAAGCTCAAACGTGCTGCGTAACACGAGAATGAACCTCATTGGTTCATGCGGAAGCTCAAACGTGCTGCGTAACACGAGAATGAACCTCATTGGTTCTTGCTGAAGCTCAAACGTGCTGCGTAACACGAGAATGAACCTCATTAGTTCTTGCTGAAGCTCAAACGAGCTGCGTAACACAAGAATGATCCTCATTGGTTCATGCGGAAGCTCAAACGTGCTGCGTAACACGAGAATGAACCTCATTGGTTCTTGCTGAAGCTCAAACGTGCTGCGTAACACGAGAATGAACCTCATTGGTTCTTGCTGAATCTCAAACATGCTGCGTAACACGAGAATGAACCTCATTGGTTCTTGCTGAAGCTCAAACGTGCTGCGTAACACAAGAATGAACCTCACTGGTTCTTGCTGAATCTCAAACATGCTGCGTAACACGAGAATGAACCTCATTGGTTCTTGCTGAAGCTCAAACAAGCTGCGTAACACAAGAATGAACCTCATTGGTTCTTGCTGAAGCTCAAACAAGCTGCGTAACACAAGAATGAACCTCATTGGTTCTTGCTGAAGCTCAAACGAGCTGCGTAACAAGAATGATCCTCATTGGTTCTTGCTGAAGCTCAAACGTGCTGCATAACAAGAATGATCCTCATTGGTTCTTGCTGAAGCTCAAACGTGCTGCGTAACAAGAATGATCCTCATTGGTTCTTGCTGAAGCTCAAACGTGCTGCGTAACACGAGAATGAACCTCATTGGTTTTTGCTGAAGCTCAAACGTGCTGCGTAACACAAGAATGAACCTCACTGGTTCTTGCTGAATCTCAAACATGCTGCGTAACACGAGAATGAACCTCATTGGTTCTTGCTGAAGCTCAAACAAGCTGCGTAACACAAGAATGAACCTCATTGGTTCTTGCTGAAGCTCAAACGTGCTGCGTAACACAAGAATGAACCTCATTGGTTCTTGCTGAAGCTCAAACAAGCTGCGTAACACAAGAATGAACCTCATTGGTTCTTGCTGAAGCTCAAACGAGCTGCGTAACAAGAATGATCCTCATTGGTTCTTGCTGAAGCTCAAACGTGCTGCATAACAAGAATGATCCTCATTGGTTCTTGCTGAAGCTCAAACGTGCTGCATAACAAGAATGATCCTCATTGGTTCTTGCTGAAGCTCAAACGTGCTGCGTAACACGAGAATGAACCTCATTGGTTTTTGCTGAAGCTCAAACGAGCTGCGTATCACAAGAATTATCCTCATTGGTTCTTGCTGAAGCTCAAACGTGCTGCGTAACACAAGAATGAACCTCATTGGTTTTTGCTGAAGCTCAAACAAGCTGCGTATCACAAGAATTATCCTCATTGGTTCTTGCTGAAGCTCAAACGTGCTGCGTAACACAAGAATGAACCTCATTGGTTCTTGCTGAAGCTCAAACAAGCTGCGTAACAAGAATGATCCTCATTGGTTCTTGCTGAAGCTCAAACGTGCTGCGTAACACAAGAATGAACCTCATTGGATCTTGCTGAAGCTCAAACGTGCTGCGTAACAAGAATGATCCTCATTGGTTCTTGCTGAAGCTCAAACGTGCTGCGTAACACAAGAATGAACCTCATTGGTTCTTGCTGAAGCTCAAACGTGCTGCGTAACACGAGAATTAACCTCATTGGTTCTTGCTGAAGCTCAAACGTGCTGCGTAACAAGAATGAACCTCATTGGTTCTTGCTTGTCAAGCGAACATGCTTGAGCTTCCGTTTACCACAACTGATGTGTGAGTTGATAGATTGAATTTAGGCTTTTATTCACATAAAAATGTTTTCATATAAAGCGTCCGAATCTCTTCAGAATTTTTGGACTAAATCGCTCAATTCAAATGGATTAGTTTTACGATCTCTTTATGAACTTTTTCTAAAGCGTCAAATTGGTAGTTGCGTGGCTGTCAATGGAGGGACAGGAATCTCTCAGATTTCATTAAAAATATCTTCATAAATGTCCAGAAAATTAATGAAAGTCAATTTCACGTTAATTAATTAACCCTTAATTCCTTTTTAATTCAGAAATTGTTCATGACAGAGGTTTTAAATTAAATTAAATTAAAATTTGAATTAATAGATCCACAAAAAAATGTGGGACGTCATTGATTCTTCTGAAGAGAAAACCAGAAACTTTGCTGGCAAAAATAGTTTCAGAAGCACACTGGTTCCATTGAAAGACACATAAAAATAATTCCCTCCACAAGTACTCATTTTTATCTGACGACAGAGCAGATGTGGCTCCACTGAAGCACCAACAGAAAAGTGAATGTCATACAAAGTCTAGGTTCAGAAACTGGTTGAAGGGAATGTCGCACCGTGTCGACACTCCTGACCTTTACTGTGTGAGGAGGAGGATATGAAGACACTCACAGACCACACACACCCAAATCACAATTCACACTTGTTATTTTCAAGTTCAAACAGGACAAAATGCAGCAGATACAAACCATCAGATCAATTTTATTAACAACGGTCCAATTCGACTTGAACAGAACAAAAAATGAAAAATGGCAAAAGAAAAGCGCAGTTATTGTGTTATATCTTTATAGTACACGGCTTGATCAGATTCCAGGAGAAATGCTTTCATAATAAATTTGTGCACGGAAAGGAAATACAAAAACAGTCCGGCATTTATCATTTGATCATTTCTATGTCATATATCAGCTTGACAGACAGAAAGCATTGGTTGTGAATGATGGCGGTGAGCAGATGAAACGCACTCACACGTTTTCCAGTAATAACTCGTTCAAAAATAATGGAAAAACAGGTCTAGGAAAAAACAACAACAAAAAAAAAACCTGACCCAGCGCCGACAGCCATAACACAGAAAACCACCTTATAATTGATACAAACTACTTGCAGGTCACGTTCTCAAAGGAATATGAAATTGAGATTGGCTTGGTCAGATACTTTAATATATTTTTAAATCAAAATGAAGCAATTTTTTTTTTTAAGTATCTGATCAAGGTGAGAAAAATTAAGCTAAATTAGTATTACTATTATTGGTTAAATGCTCAAAAAATTGCTTAGTTTTTATTTTAGGGTGAAATATGAACCAGACATGCATTTATAAATTAAATAACCAAAAGTAGCTGTTTATTTCTAATGTCGAGTCCAAGCGGACAATGGTTTAAATGAATATGGTACTACAAATACACAAACAGCACAGTTCAAGTAATTTGTATCAATATAAACCAATTAAAAACAGCTTGTTGAAAGAGATGATTTACAGACGGAGGAGATGAAGGACCTTGTTTTCATGCTGCTAGTGGATAGAACTACAACAACTGAACTAGTAAATGGATAAAAATGGAAGCGTAAAGGATTTGGCTGAAATCAATTTCCTCATCTTTGATCAACCCAGATCAGTCATGATGAACTGAAGCATTTATAAGCAGGAGTATGAAAAGCACGTGAAGATAAAAAGCAATTGAGCGCAACATCTTTTGATTTAAAGAACTTTGCCAATGTGGATACATTCAATGTATGGCCTAGAATTATTTTTTTTTAATTCATGCAGAAACACACTAAGCACAAGCCATTTGATGTGGTTTGAATAAAAGTGGCTATTTTTGTTAATGAATAAGAATGTATCCTTTCCTGTCCTTGATTTTAGGAGCAACCGATGGCTGAGCAAGTCTTCTGCAAAGAAAAGAAGAAATGCCAAAGTTAAGGCAGAGTTTGTGAGACCCACAATCCTCTAGTAAAATCATAAAGCTATTTACAGTACGGACAGTACAGCATTATGATATGAATTCAGATTATTAAAGCACAGCTTGAATGCACAAACACTATAACCAAAGTCCACTTTAATGTCATTTTTTACAAAAGCATACAAATATAACAATAATACAAAAGCCAAATGAATTTAAAAGGCAGAGATGCACAGGGACTGTAAGGGTTACAGCTCGATTGCGGTTTTAATAGTATGATGTCACTCCGAAGAGTGAAATTTAGTTTTAATGGGGAACAAATATGGGGTTTATGCATTAAAGCCTTCAGTGACTCAGGGAAAAGAGTTTCGAAGCTATGAATCCAGTCAATAACTGGTGTTTAGTGTCAGCACATCAGAAAAACTCAGTTTTAATGCATCACAAATAAACAACAAAAACCAATGGCTGCGAATGGAAAGACAGTATGATAAAGCTGAAACTGTGGCGTTTATGGACGGCACTGAGCTTTACATGTTTCCAAACCACAGAAGAGATGGACCGACTGTCAAGAAAGCGCATTTCAAAAATCTGTACGAAACAGAGCGTTTAAAACCAACAATTCCCCCAAAACTTCCCCCAATGACATGCGAGCAGGGCATCAGAGAATAATCCACAGATGTGATCACATGACATCTACAATGTGGGTGAACCGTCAGAACCGTGACTTTGATTGACAGAAAACTCTTCGTATGGATGTTGTGTGTTAATGTGAGAATGGCACAATGGAAACATGAATGGAGTGGCTCGTACCACATGATATATAAACACAGTCCAGAATCAACATCTGGATCATTATCATCTCGTGGCTCAGTTTAGACCCGTTCTCTGCTGTCAACAATTCATGACACACAAACCCTCCCCATATCAAATAAAACAAACAAATGACAGAATAAGAAAATATTTATAGCCCCTGCTGCAAACAAAAATGGGGAAAATAATGTTCTCAGCGACATGGAGAAAAAGAAACAAGAAGCCCATGATAAAACAAAAATCATCAGTCCCTGTCACACACACGAAGCCAGCTCTCTCACTCGGACGGGCAAAAAGGCACAAACACGCATTCGTTCAATCGCTCCATCTTGGTCAATATGCACATCTTCAGTAACTGTCTGTTTCCTAAAACATGGAGGTGGAAAACCGCTCGCCGTCCCTGCGAACCAGAGCGAAACCTCCCGCGCATCCAAAACACCAACAATAAATAACAGTTCAGCTGGAGGGCGAAGCGAGTCTCTGTGATGAGCTGATGAAGCGATGAGTGGGCGTCCGGGAGCGCTCGCGGGGACGATGAGGACAAGCACAGTCAGGGGAAATACAGTGTGTGTAGCAATTAAAACTGGGTCCCCACACACACACACTCACACACACACACAGCACGAGTCTGCCTCCCCGTCACCCAGTGTCCTCCCCCGGCCCGGGACGGGGACGAGTGTGTGTCTGGGCCATGGGCGGATCCCTCTACCTGTCCTTCAGCTCCTGCGTCACACGCTTGGTGATGCGGCCGCACAGCAGACCCATGAGGAACAGCAGCAACACACACACCGCTAGCATGCTCAGGATGTAGCCCTTAGCTGGAGACGTGAACACCTGACCTGCCAGGTCAGAGAAGCCTTCTGCTGGAGCCACCTGTGGAGGAGAAGAGGAACAGTGTGTGTGTGTGAGAGAGAAACCCATGCATACAACACTCCGGTGTGTGTGTGTGTGTGTGTGAGAGAGAGAGAAACCCATGCATACAACACTCCGGTGTGTGTGTGTGTGTGAGAGAGAGAGAAACCCATGCATACAACACTCCGGTGTGTGTGTGTGTGTGTGTGAGAAACTCCTGTACACTACACTCTGGTGTGTGTGTGTGTGTGTGTGTGAGAAACTCCTGTACACTACACTCCGGTGTGTGTGTGAGAAACTCCTGTACACTACACTCCGGTGTGTGTGTGAGAAACTCCTGCATACTACACTCCGGTGTGTGTGTGTGTGTGAGAAACTCCTGTACACTACACTCCGGTGTGTGTGTGTGTGTGTGTGTGTGAGAAACTCCTGTACACTACACTCCGGTGTGTGTGTGTGTGTGAGAAACTCCTGCATACTACACTCGTGTGTGTGTGTGTGTGTGTGAGAGAGAAACCCATGCATACTACACTCCGGTGTGTGTGTGTGTGAGAAACTCCTGCATACTACACTCTGGTGTGTGTGAGAAACTCCTGTACACTACACTCCGGTGTGTGTGTGTGTGTGTGTGTGTGTGTGTGTGTGAGTGAGAGAGAGAAACCCATGCATACTACACTCCGGTGTGTGTGTGTGTGCGTGAGAAACTCCAGCATACTACACTCCGGTGTGTGTGTGTGTGTGAGAGAAACTCCTGCATACTACACTCCGGTGTGTGTTTGTGTGTGTGTGTGTGAGAAACTCCTGTACACTACACTCCAGTGTGTGTGTGAGAAACTCCTGTACACTACACTCTGGTGTGTGTGTGTGTGTGTGTGTGAGAAACTCCTGTACACTACACTCCGGTGTGTGTGTGAGAAACTCCTGTACACTACACTCCGGTGTGTGTGTGAGAAACTCCTGCATACTACACTCCGGTGTGTGTGTGTGTGTGTGTGTGTGTGAGAAACTCCTGTACACTACACTCCGGTGTGTGTGTGTGTGTGAGAAACTCCTGTACACTACACTCCGGTGTGTGTGTGTGTGTGAGAAACTCCTGTACACTACACTCCGGTGTGTGTGTGTGTGTGAGAAACTCCTGCATACTACACTCGTGTGTGTGTGTGTGTGTGTGAGAGAGAAACCCATGCATACTACACTCCGGTGTGTGTGTGTGTGTGAGAAACTCCTGCATACTACACTCTGGTGTGTGTGAGAAACTCCTGTACACTACACTCCGGTGTGTGTGTGTGTGTGTGTGTGTGTGTGTGTGTGAGTGAGAGAGAGAAACCCATGCATACTACACTCCGGTGTGTGTGTGTGTGTGTGCGTGAGAAACTCCAGCATACTACACTCCGGTGTGTGTGTGTGTGAGAGAAACTCCTGCATACTACACTCCGGTGTTTGTGTGTGTGCGAGATAAAATCCTGCATACTGCACTCCGGTGTGTGTGTGTGTGTGTGTGAGAAACTCCTGCATACTACACTCCGGTGTGTGTGTGTGTGTGTGTGTGTGAGAGAGAGAAACTCCTGCATACTACACTCCGGTGTGTGTGTGTGAGAGAAACTCCTGCATACTACACTCCGGTGTGTGTGTGTGTGTGTGTGAGAGAGAGGAACTCCTGCATACTACACTCCGGTGTGTGTGTGTGTGTGAGAGAGAGAAACTCCTGCATACTACACTCCGGTGTGTGTGTGTGTGTGAGAGAAACTCCTGCATACTACACTCCGGTGTGTGTGTGTGTGTGTGTGTGTGAGAGAGAGGAACTCCTGCATACTACACTCCGGTGTGTGTGTGAGAGAGAGAAACTCCTGCATACTACACTCCGGTGTGTGTGTGTGTGTGAGAGAAACTCCTGCATACTACACTCCAGTGTGTGTGTGTGTGTGTGTGAGAGAGAGGAACTCCTGCATACTACACTCGTGTGTGTGTGTGTCTGAGAGAAATTCCTGTACACTACACTCCGGTGTGTGTGTGAGAAACTCCTGCATACTACACTCGTGTGTGTGTGTGTGTGGGTGATAGAGAAACTCCTGCATATAACACTCGTGTGTGTGTGTGTGTGTGTGTGAGAAACTCCTGCATACTACACTCGTGTGTGTGTGTGTGTGTGAGAAACTCCTGCATACTACACTCGTGTGTGTGTGTGTGTGTGTGAGAAACTCCTGCATACTACACTCGTGTGTGTGTGTGTGTGTGTGAGAAACTCCTGCATATAACACTCGTGTGTGTGTGTGTGTGTGTGTGAAACTCCTGCATACTACACTCGTGTGTGTGTGTGTGTGTGTGTGAGAAACTCCTGCATACTACACTTGTGTGTGTGTGTGTGTGTGTGTGAGAAACTCCTGCATATAACACTCGTGTGTGTGTGTGTGTGTGAAACTCCTGCATACTACACTCCGGTGTGTGTGTGTGTGTGAGAGAAACTCCTGCATACTACACTCCGGTGTGTGTGTGTGTGTGTGTGAGAGAGAGGAACTCCTGCATACTACACTCGTGTGTGTGTGTGTCTGAGAGAAATTCCTGTACACTACACTCCGGTGTGTGTGTGAGAAACTCCTGCATACTACACTCGTGTATGTGTGTGTGTGGGTGATAGAGAAACTCCTGCATATAACACTCGTGTGTGTGTGTGTGTGTGTGTGAGAAACTCCTGCATACTACACTCGTGTGTGTGTGTGTGTGAGAAACTCCTGCATATAACACTCGTGTGTGTGTGTGTGTGAAACTCCTGCATACTACACTCGTGTGTGTGTGTGTGTGTGTGAGAAACTCCTGCATACTACACTCGTGTGTGTGTGAGAAACTCCTGCATATAACACTCGTGTGTGTGTGAAACTCCTGCATACTACACTCGTGTGTGTGTGTGTGTGTGTGAGAAACTCCTGCATACTACACTCGTGTGTGTGTGTGTGTGTGTGAGAAACTCCTGCATACCACACTCGTGTGTGTGTGTGAGAGAAACTCCTGCATACTACACTCGTGTGTGTGTGTGTGTGTGTGAGAAACTCCTGCATACTACACTCGTGTGTGTGTGTGTGTGAGAAACTCCTGCATACTACACTCCGGTGTGTGTGTGTGTGTGTGTGTGAGAGAGAGGAACTCCTGCATACTACACTCGTGTGTGTGTGTGTGTGTGAGAAACTCCTGCATACTACACTCGTGTGTGTGTGTGTGTGAGAAACTCCTGCATACTACACTCCGGTGTGTGTGTGTGGAGTACCAGGAGCAACATCCAACACACAATGTGCATATACGCACAAAATACACACACATTCACAAAAATGGTGCTTGCAACATTATGTAATATTTAATGTATAATTAATGAGCATATAATGTGAGCACTCTTTACGAGTGACTGACGGAAGGAACATTTTATGCACAAATTGAGTCGCATGAGGCTCACTGTTTGGAAGATTATTCTTGCATAAAATGTAACACTGGATTGAGTTCAGAAACTTCAGCAAGATTTATGTAATTTGTTTGTAAAATCTTGCTTGCGTTAATCGTCATATTGGATAGAATGCAACAGTTTTTTGTAAGATTTATGCAAACTGTTCGTACAAACATCTTTCACTGAAGCATTTACTAAAGATGCTCAAATGTAAATCGTGAAACGTAACGGTTGAAAATGTGGACAAACTTGCATATTGAGTTAAATACAGAAACATGAGTAAGAATTGCGTAATTTGCCCGTAAAATCTCTTGAATTGAACGCAAAAATTCATGCAAAGATTTTCTAAGTAAATTATGCGTAGGCGGCGTGTGTAAAATGCTGATTGTGAATGAGCGTGAACACGTGTCTTGAATCTCACTACAAACCTGAGGTTTATCTGTGAATCTGGAGGACAGTTTTCAGGAAGCTCCAATTTGTGTGCAAATAACTGTAAATTTATGGATATTTTATTAATGAAGTTTATGGTTCGCTGTTGCATTGGATTCAGTTCAGCAACTTTTAGATTTATGTAATTTGTCTGTAAAACCTCAGAGTAATTGTCACCGCATTGAATGCAACAATTTTCTGACGATTTGTGCAAATACTCCGACAACCAGCTTTTCATAAACACTTGCATTTATGCACGATTTTTTTTTATGTTAATTGTTTGTTAAACCATTCTGACGTAAATTCGGCAAATTGATTAAAATTCAGAAGATTTGTTCAAATTGTTTAGGCAAGACAGTCATTCTGAGGTAACGTTCTTGTAAGAATGGTTATATACAAACCTCATAATACATGTAAAGCAGGTTTATAATTTAGCCACAAAGCGCTCTCTTTAAGGTCCCATATAGTGTGAAATGCCCTGGCTGTGTTCATAACTGAGGTCTATGAAACCACCATATACGTTTCAGAACAGTCGATCCACAGACACATGCACACAGCCTGCGTAAAGTAGCTGTGCCTTTTCACGAGCCGTTGTGACTTCTGTATAAATGTGATGTCAGAACAACTGTCACCAATGGTGCGTCACTCAGAAAACAACAGGCCAATCAGAAGAGAGGCTCATGAATATTAAGTAGACGGGCCAAAACCGACCTGTTCTTGGCAGAGCTCCTAAGAAAGGAGCTGTAAACATATATTGAGATGGTTTTTGGTACTTATACCGCAAATATATATTTGTTAAGGACATCAAAACCTAAAATAAAACTTCAGAAAGTTACACAATATGGGACCTTTAAAAGACAGCATAATGTTTCTGGAACAGTATGGCTAAATTGTAATTAACATTGATCATATGGAATAATAATATTGTTCTGCTTCTGCCAGTCAGTTATCTGTTGTGTTTGGTGGTGTGTGTTGTGTCTGGTTGTGTGTGTGCACGTTCACCTTCGCAGCGTAACTCCACATGTCAATCCGGTCCTGTAATCTCTTCTTACACTCGGGCTGGAGTCTCACACGCTTGTCCTGGAGAGCCTCCATTAGACAGGACATCTCTGCACACACACACACACACACACACACACACACACACACACACACACACACACACACACACACACACACACACACACACACACACACACACACACACAGAACACAGGGATTAATATCTACACGTCTCACAGAGCGTCCAATCCTTCCCAGAATGACTCACGTCGTCCTCTTCCTGGCGGGATCGCAGCGCACTGGTGTTTAATGTCCAGCGCACAGGCTGTGTGAAGAACCGGATCCACGAAGATATCAGCCTTGCTCTCCTTCAGGATGTTCAGCACCTCCTACAGCGTCACACACACACACACACCGCACGCAAACACAAGCAACATCTCATTAGTGCATAAGACACTGGATGTGCATAAACTCAAAATGTGCATTTAAAAAGTATGCGCTGAATTGAGGCGGATCTGATAAGATGACATGCGCATAAACATTTACCAAATAAACCACTTCATATGCAAAAAACTAAACAAAAACACACGACTTCCTCAGCAGAGGCTGTGATTGGATAACTGGAGTAACCAGCGGACCAATGGCATCACAGCATCTCAGGTGTTGGTTTGGAGTTTCTGAAACGCCGGCGTCAAAGTGTGTGATCAGAATGACTTTGTTTGATTCCCTCCAGAAGCGTCTCACGCGAGTGTGTTCCCGAACGCAAGAGAACACGACAGCGTTTATGGTGTTTCGTCTGACACTTGAGACACACTCGTTTATGTGGAGGAAAAAGAGCCACATTGCAGAAACTTACAGATATTACTGATATTCTGCAACAATTTCCCAGGAAGTGTCAATTTTGTTCTATTGAACACGGTTTCACGACTTTTTTTCCACAAATTTAATGCAACATTCCAGTTTTGCACGTAAGTTAATGGTGCAGTGTGTAATATTGAGGATCTGTTGACACCAATACAGTATCATAAACATAACCGTGTTTGCAGTGGTGTATAAAGACCTTACTTAATGAACCGTTATGTTTTTATAAGCTTAAGCTTTCCTTACATCCACGTTTCTACAGTGGCCCTAAACGGACAAGCGCGTTTCGTTACCATGTTGTTCTTCGTGCAAGGAAGCTGCTAAAGTCAGCGAATAAAACACTGACACACTGATGAACAAGTAACAATAATATTCACAATAGCATATCGTTTTACTGAATAATTAAGTAAACCTATTTTCTTAAATTATCTTTGTAAAGACACCTCATTGCTGAACTGGCTACTCTCTGCGGTCTCAGACGACGACATCACTTCCTGTCGTCCACCGTAACTTCCGCTGGTTGCGATTCACAACCTCACCACTAGATGCTGCTAAAACTGA